>NC_037543.1:1841999-1845726 GCF_001531365.2 Cynara cardunculus var. scolymus
AATCAATCGAGCCATCATCAACTAATCAGATTCCAATATACCCACCCAGATGAAAACGATTACCCCCTTTTAAAAACCCTAAATCACTCGATCGAGTGTGAGTAGGGTTATGATTTGGGTGTTTTTCTTATAGGGGTTGTAATACAAGATAGGGTTAATTTGAAATCATGGCCAAGAATAATCAATTAAAAACAGATAAATGAAATTGAAATTGGAAATTACCTTTGTTTGATCTGAGTGACGAAAACTAGATAGCCTTCAGAAAAACCTAAGATGAAACAAAGGTATAAAGAAAAAGCCCAAAGAGTGGATATTTAAAGCATTGATGATGATAGCGTATGGATGTTTAATAGGTTACTATCATTTTGTGCAGGAAATTCAAACAACTCTTAATTACAAATTATTATACACAATGTATAAGTTCTTTATGCAATGGTTTCTCACAACACCAAATCCTAATGGGTTCAAACGTGCTTTCTCTCTTTTGGGTTCTTCTTCTTCTTCTTCTTCTTCTTCTTCTTCCTAAACCCAAAATGGATGCAATGAAATCCCCTGTCTTCCAAATCAGTTTCAGCAGCTACCAATTGCAGTTTTCTCTTCTCCTCTTCCCTCATCCACGTACAATAATGATATTCTCTCTATACTCCTTATCAACGATTTGAAATTTCAAATTTGAAATGATGCTTGAAGGGTCGTCATGGTGTTGCTGTTGTTGCACCAGTTCGAGGAAGAAGTCCAAGGCGGCGGTGTCGAAAAAGAAAGGGCTGAAAGCTTTATTTGGGCTCGGAAAACTTCGCGGCAGGAAGAAGTACTTAAAGAAATCGCTGGCACCTGCCTACGATCTCGAGGAGATCGAAGAAGGGCGCGAAGGGTACGACGATTTGGACAAATCATTGCTAATGTCTTAGAAAAAACTTTGAGAAACGATTCGAGCAGTCTCCGGTTTTCATAACGACAACTCTAATGGAAACCGGTGGCATTCTTGAAGGAACCAACAACGATTCTTTGATCAAAGAAGTGACTCATGTCATTAGTTGCGGGACGAAGAGAAGACCAAGTGGGGCAAAGAGGTAAAAAAAAATCGGTTTTTCATAATCATTTACAATCACGATAAATCGTACAAACTTACAAACCAATTTTTATGTGTTGATTCATATTTGAAACATTCGGGACTGTTTTGTGTCTGGAAAACCATTATTGAATGTTTTACATATGAAACAACATATATGAAAAACACTATATGTTCACACATGTTATTTGATATATGAAAAAACACATTGGAACCATAAGGGTGGTGCCTGATTGGGTTGAGTTTAGCTTCAAAGGTCAAAAGTACCAGGAGGTCTCAGGTTCAAATCCAATGAGGAATAAAAATCTTCTTGTGGCCACGGAGGTTCAAATGTCGTAACTCCAGACTATCTGCAAAGCATGTGGTATCCTTGAGATTAGTCAGCTCGCATAGCGGATTGGATATCCAGGTTAATAAAAAAACACATTAGAAAAATTGTTTGTTCATTATGTATGAGTTATTAGGCATCCTAACAAGTTTTAAGGACATTTTTGAAAACCAAAACATGAAAAACTAAATCAGACTAATATAATCCGACTAAGTTTTTATTTTGAATCAGACTGTATCAAAAACCAAATTTTATAAATATCTTGAATGAAAAAAAAATATTTTTAAATAAATATTGAACCAATAATTGAATACTAGAAAGATACTCGTGCAATACAGCGAAATACATTTTGATTTTAATATTTTTTTTTGTTATTTGTTTTCGTCGATATAATACGGTTTTATGTAATTTTGAGAAAACGATAATGTTTTTATTTTTTAATAAAATATAAATTTGAATATATCATAAAATTTTGAAAAGAATATATATCGATATTAGTATCAAGTTGACTATTTAAAAATTCTCGGTTTTTGTATTTCGTAATTCAATTATTTATTATAATTTAATTTAGATTTAATAATGAAGTAATTTATTTTTAGTTTAATAATACAATACATTATAAATATAATAATATTATGTTAGAAGTCAATGATTATCCTAATTATATTATAGATTTTTTATATTTAAAACGAGATTTTTATATTGTATTTGATTATATTTATTTACAATTAGTTACATAAATTCAAAAATAGGGTTTTAATAAGTTGTACTTATGTAAAATCTACTTTTAAACTTAAATTTTAAGAAATATACATTAACAAACAACATTTCATACATAAAAAAATAGTTTTTTAAAAATTTCCGTCAAATATTTTATAATATAGTACAGATAATCGATTTCAATTTGAATTGATTCTCAATTTTAATTTTCGGTTTTATGGATTTATACAAGTTTTTGGATAACTTTATTTCGGATTAAATAAATAAAATAGTAAACTACAAATTTGGTGCCTAGTTTATCAAAAATCACACTTTTTATCCCTATAGTTTCAAAATTATAGGATGAACATCATGTTTTATAAAAACCTTCGGATTTAGTCCCTCTCTTTAATATCTGTTAGAAACTCCATTAAATGAGGGATATTTTCATCATTATATTGATTTTATTCGTCTTTCATTCAATCAAAATCAATTATATGATTCTGGTCCATGCGATTTTTATTTGAGCTAAAGAGGAAAAAACCCGATAAAATGGCAAAAATATCCTAAAGTCACTTGTATATGATTTTTGCCACTTTAATTCTTCAAACCAAAGAGATCACCACACTTCTAAACCGCCAAACTCTTTGACGCGATCTCAAACACGTTCTCCGACAACCCGTTAGCCGACATGATAATCTCCAGCTGTGCCTGTTTTTTCAGTAAATTACACAAACCATTTCAACAAACCCGAAATACCATCATAATCAAGAAACATCAAGATCAACACTCGTTTTTACCTTCGCAAGATTCTGTCGGGTTTCATCATAACGCTTCCACCTAGAAAAGGCTGAAACCATCCGAGATGCCACCTGCAATCAACACGAGTACATCTTAGAAGGGCTCAAGGGCAAAATGGTAATTTTACAACCCCAGAAGATTTATATTCTACAATGCAGTAAAGATTTTAAGGGGTGGCCTAAAGTTTTGATTTTGGTCTTGGCCAAAGCAGAAAGAAATCAAAAAAGGGAATAGATCAAGATGGGCAAAATGGTAATTTCAGTGTGACCCCAGAAGACTTGTATGGTTAAAGATTTTGAGGGTGGCCTAAAGTTTTGATTTTTGCCTTGGCCCAAGCAGAAAGAAATCAAAAGGGGGAGTAGATCTTAGATGGGCAAAATAGTAATTTCAGTGTGACCCCAGAAGACGTGTATTGTGAAAGATTTTGAGGGTGGCTTAAAGTTTCAATTTTGGTAAGTTATATTCACATGTGAATATACTATACTCATAATCATCTGCACCTGAGGGTTCAGTTTGTCGAGTTGCACCACGAGTTCTCCCAAAAACTTGTATCCCGAACCATCATTCGCATGGAAATTAACTGGCGAGGCACAAAATCCTCCGATCAGAGAATACACCTGTTCAACATCAGGGATCGAGAATAAAAATCATATAAATGAACAAAAACGTAAGTCCACAAGTAAAGCAAACCAACAAGCCCCATATATCCCACCCAGAAGGTGGACCCGCCCACGCCGGGGGGGGGGGGGGGGGGGGGGGGGGGGGAGATACACGCAGACCTGACTTCTACCCCAAAAGAGCGGTTGTTTCTGTGAAGACTCCCAGCTTGT
>NC_037543.1:1845747-1851341 GCF_001531365.2 Cynara cardunculus var. scolymus
GAGGGGGGGGGGGGGGAGATGCATGCAGACGTGACCTCTACCCCATACAGAGTAGAGCGTCTGTTTCCAAGAAGACCCCGAACCGAGCACACGAGTGAATGAGTCAAAGATTCTAACCTTGTTGGGATTTCTTAGGTCAAATGCCGGATGGTCTAGAAGTTTCCGAACATTCTCGACATTCCCAGGAATATCCGACGCGGATTGAAGCGCAAACCACTTGTTAACCACCTGAAAATCAAGAAAAGAAGATAAACAACATAATAATCGCTCCAAACTGAAATTCGATAAAGATGACCGAAACGAGCCCAGAGGTTGACCCAAGGGGTCTGCGTACATTTGACCTCTACCCTAAATAGCAAAGCGGTTGTTTCCATCAAGAAACATAACCAAGAAACAGTAACTACAATGTGTAGGCTAATCTAGGACTCGGTTATGGGAATTGAGATTAGAACGGAAAAAAACGGATTGAAAGCGTACGAGAAAGTCGTGCTGCCATTTCTTATAGAAGTCGGCCAAAGCATCATCACGGGCTTGACCAGGTTTCTGGGCAATGGCTGCCAAAGCCGAGAACTGATCCGTCATATTTGTGGCAGTTAAGTATTCATGCAACACGAGCTCAATCACTTCTTGATCATCAAGAGATCCCAGATAACCTTTTTTAAGAAGATCGAGATTATGCCCGCGATATAAACAAATTCCGATCCTAATATAATAAAACAACGAAAAAAGTGAAAAAATAAGTACCAAGGGCCGTGTTCTTCAGAGCCCGTCTTGCCATATTAGCATGGTTAAACTCATACTTTTCCAAGCTCCGGTTTTCTTTCACCTGTGGAGTATGCCAATATTAACTCAAGCCACAAAGATACGAGTGGGGTGGGGGTATATTTGTAAYTTGTACCAGGTTTAGGAACTCTTGTTTCAATTCAGAAGCAAGCTGCTTTCTGATAAAAGATCGAACGGCATGGACGGCATCCGGGTCCGCTACTTCCATCATATCCATGATCTCACCTTCACCGGGGAGAGTTATTGCTTTCGCGATAAATTCCTACATTAGATTACACAAATCAAATTAAATTCCGTTCAATAGGTTGCCAGATCGAGTGGCCACAGGGGATTTTCCTGGCTGCTATCATTAGTGCCTCGTGGGATTAATCGGGGTGCGCTTAAGCGGGGCCCGGACACCCAAAATTACCAACAACAAAAAAATGTTCAAGAAAAACAAGAAGGGGTATCCAAGAACGATACCTTGTCCAAACTTGAATCCAGAAGAATGCATTTGATACCATGCACGAACTGTGGATCGAGAACCAACGGTTCATCTTTTTGGAAATTAGCAACTTGGCTGAGCATCAATTTCCTTGCCAATATTTGTCCAGCTTCCCAACTGCAATAACAGTACCATCGTTAAATATATGTTTTCCAATAAATATATATATATATATATATAGGGGTGGGTTCAAGGGAGAACCCTAAAAGTATTGTAGAACGAGGAAATCCTCCATCAACCATCGATCAGCTTTAGGCCAATGGTTGTAAATAATAGGTTTGTGCATGTGTATGGTCAATGGGATCAACGATTTTTGTATTCAGAAAAGTTACCGATTAAATCCATCTGAATCATGAGCAAGAAGGAAAAAGAGATCCTTCTCTGTGAGATCAGAGTTTAGGCGAATAGGAGCGCTATAACCCCGCAACAGAGACGGAACAGGCTTCTCCGGCACATCGGAGAATACAAATTCTTCTTCACCCTGATTGCAAGACACACGAGTTCAAGCCGTATCAAGATTTAGTAATACTACATAACCTGTTATATATAGAGAGAGGGTCGTTCGAATACGACCCTTCTAGATTATACAACCAATGCAACCACCTATCCACCATCCTTTTAATTAAGGGTGTTACAACCAATCAAATGGTAACCGTTGATCATCAAATGGACACTCCTGATTTGATTGTAAGGGTTGTAGGAATGTAAAGGGTTGCATAATAACCCACCTCTATCTATCTATCTATCTATCTATCTATAAATATATATATATATATATATATAGAGAGAGAGAGAGAGAGAGAGAGAAAGAGAGATGTGTGTGTGAGTGAGTGAGGTTCAGGGAAAACCCCTGAAATTATAGAAAAACTGAGAAACATCATAATAACCGCTTGTTTGTACGGTATGCACATGTGCATACAAGTAATTGAAGACGTTTTCTGGTTTCTATGCACGTGTTCATTTTACGCACCTGTACATACCGAACAAAATTACTAGTATGCACATGTGCATACCCTACGGGTGAATAGTAATTGAGGGTTCCTCAGTTTTTCACCTTTTTGCGGCTTTCCCCTGAACCTGACCCTGTATGTATTCCCGCCATCACAAAGATTGTAACTTTGACCTTTTAGGACAACTATAATACTTTTCCCGAGCCCTTTTAGCCATAGAAACTAGCTTTTTGAGAAGAAGCTTCACGTAGCATTTCAATAACCGTATTTTTTCCAGTTTTTTCAATTTATGTCCCTTCTTATAGTTTTTTTAATATGTCCCTTTATGTCATTTTACATTGTAATTTAACTTATCAACTAATTTTTACCAAAAATGACTGATAAACTAGCAAACATAGCCCAAATACAAAACCTACCTTTGTAACTCTTAGAACCGTAGTGTAGACGGGCTGACCCTTGCATGTGACGGACTCTAATTTCCCGTCATGATAGATAGATGATAGCGGCAAATCCTTGCCGCATGAGTCGAGAAGTCCCACCGACACAGGAATGAACATCGGCTCTTTCGTGGGCTGCCCTGGTGTAGAAGGCACAGTTTGGCTGAAAAAAGAAGTGCCAAGAAATCAAAAAGGTCGTTTATAAAATCCGAATAACCCTCGTGTTGAAATCTTTAGAAGAAAACCGTTACTCCCTCATTCCCAAAATAAATGTCCACAATGAAAAAGACATTCAGTTGTAGAAATGTGTAGTTATTACACTTTTCAATGAACTAAATGTCAATTTATAGCCTTTATAATGGAGTGAGTAATGAATTTCTCCATCTCATAATTAAGGGTAGAATGGGAAAGTGGACTCTTGTTAATGCTAGAATGAAAAAGACATACAGTTTTACAAATGTGTGATTGTTACACTTTTTAATTAATTAAATGACAATGAAAAAACATATAGTTTTAGAAACATGTAATCATGACACTTTATAATTAATTAAATGATAAATTTACCCTTTGTAGTGGAGTGGGTAATGAATTTCTCCATCTCATAATTAAGGGTAGAATCGGAAAGTAGACACTTACTTCTGAAAGTTGACACTTGTTAATCGCTCAATGAAAAAGGCGTACAGTTTTACAAATATGTAATTATTACACTTCTCAAGAACTAAATGACAATTTTACCCTTTATAAAATATAGAGTAAAAAATTTATCCATCACATTATTAAGGGTAGAATTGGAAAGTAGATACTTCTGAAAGTGAACACTTATGTCGGAACAAACTAAAATGAAAAAGTAGACACTTATTTTGGACCAATAGAAAATTAGAAGAATACCTAAACTTCAAAGAAAAGGTATGAGCTTGAGCATCGTAAGAAGAAGTAACCTTCACGACAGGAGTTCCAGCTTGCGAATACCTGAAAACAAGCCATGATTAAATGCATAATAATAATTTTAACCAAAACCGAAAACAGCAAAAGTTTATATGAAAGCAAATTATTCAAATACCATAATAAGAAATTAGCAAAATCCGCATCATTAGCATCTCGCATAGCGGCAAAGAAATCTTCACAAGTTACAGCTTGCCCGTCGTGCCTCTCGAAGTACAAATCCGTTCCCTGAAAAACGAACGTCAAATTTAYGATAAAATAACCATATAAACATCACATGTTCAACCATTTATCCATCTTTCCTTACTTTTCGGAATCCTTCACTTCCCAATAGAGTTTTGTACATACGAACAACTTCYGCCCCCTTYKCGTACACCTGTGAACGTAAAATCGAAAAACCACAATCAGCCATCTTTTTTCAAGCCAAAATGTAATAAATGTTACTCCATCCGCGTCAAAATAAGTGTCCATATTTCTATATTAGTGTGCCCCAAAAATGAGTGTCCACTTTCAATGTGCAATTAACAAGTGTCCACTTTCAGAAGTAACCGTCTACTTTCCAATTCTACCCTAATTATGAGATGGAGAATTTCATTACCCCCGCTATTCTTAAGGGTAAAATTGTCTTTTAGGTAATTTAAAAACTGTAATAATTACATATTTCTAAACCTTTGCGTCTTTTTTCATTTATTTTGGGACGAAGGGAGTACAGTAAAGACGAGCASATCAGAAGCATACCGTTACTGCAGAGCGGAACAATAATCACGAAAAATCCACCACCATATTCAAGATATCAGCAGAAGCAACGATAAAAACATTCAAATGTCAGGCTAATGCTATAAATAGAGTAAATCTTTTATATCCCAAAACCGTATAAGAAACTTRCCCGTATAGAAGTTGTCCATCTGAGGAAAAGAGAAACAAAAACAATCAGGAAAATGTCGTTTTTGAAACTTCGATCAAGAAAACTTTATCTTATAGATACTAAACGAGAAATTAGAGACGGTGGAAATGAGTATCGGACCTTAATGTATGAGTGAGGCCTAACGGGGTGAGCCATGGGACCCGCATCCTAGAAAAAGATTATGAAGAAGTATTATGTATCCGAAAAATCCATAGCATGACGCCTTTTAGCAAGACCATCATATATTTGGCGTTAAAAGACGTAAATTGAACAATAACCTGTGAAAATTGGTAGATACGAAGCTTCGAAACATCACTGATCCGCTTTACTGTACGGCTGCCCAGGTCGGATGAAAATTCCTGCCACATACGTTAAGCATCAAGACCTTATATTTTGCCATGAGTATATGGTGCGTTTGGCACGTGGACAGGACTAGACGAGTGAAGGCCTGTTTGATTGGTTTTTCATTAAGCCTTGTACGGATAAAGCTGTCTGTGTGGATTCATCTGTCTGTGTAGATCGGGATGGTTTTTTGTTTGAGAAGGTTTCTTCATAGATGGAATGAGCGTGTTGGATGGGCAGGTTTGGAAAAAACTTGGCTTTCTATATAAAGCACCCCTTGGAAGCTTTCTTAATAAGCCACTTTCTGTATCATTAAGCCACTGCCAAACAGTAATTTATAGTTGACAGAAAAGTTGCGAGCCCCATTAAGCTCATTAAGTTGCTAACAAACAAGCCCTGAGAGTGAGGTAGGCGGTGAAAGAATTGTGGAAGGTTTCAAGGTTTTAATTTGACATGGGTAGTTTGGTAATTTTATAATTTAAGAAGCTTGTCTCATCTCCCCGATTTTTGTTACAACTATTTTGGTGGGATAGATAAAAAAAGCGTTTTTATCCCACTCCTATCCCGTTCGAGTCTGATTGTCGCACCAAAAGTGGGACCAAGTTTTTGTTCCCTGTCTGGCGTACCAAACGCGCCCATATAGATTTCTTTGGAGCTTGAAACAAATTAGTAAAAATATTTAATAATAAATCCCTTACTTGATCACGGAAGACGGTAAGACCTTCCTTCAAACTCAATTGGAACCAATCACG
>NC_037543.1:1852099-1857424 GCF_001531365.2 Cynara cardunculus var. scolymus
ATATAAAAACGGTTGCCTACGTGAAATCTGGAACGGCCACAATGTTGAAGAGATCAAGATCGTATTCACGACCAAAAACCTGTTTACAAAAAGAGGAAAACGGACAGCAAACGGGGTGAGTTGATTATTGACCAAATAGACGTCAAAAGGTCGATAAGATCATGCAAAGAACTAACTTCTTCATCCCATTTCATGGCGGCTTTGAGAGAATACATGGCGTGTTCCGTCTTGGGAAGATCTTGTGCCGGGGTCCATATTCTCAGGGCAACTTTACGACCCGAACACGTTATGAAAGTGTCGTCTCGGCTCTCTAACTGTCCAGCAACTAAAGCGAAAAGATAGCATGGCTTCTTGAACGGATCTTCCCAAAGAGCAAAATGCTTGCCGCCCTGCAATGAATTCAAATCAATGTCGGCCGATTGTGATACGAAAATGCAGATTCGCGAATCTCTTATAGGGTGTGTTTGGTACACTGGACAGGACAGGACAAAACAGGGATCATTGTCCCATGTTTGGCAGGACTTTTATGTGGAACAGAGTAGAACAGGCATGTCCCACCAGCACCCCGTTGAACAAGGTGAAACAAATCTTTATTTTACCAATATAACCTCAAAATAAAACTTAATTTTGTTCTAAAACATCAAATACGCCTCCCTCTTTACATTTTATTCATTCTTTAAATTTCATTCATTGTATTTTATGATCTTTAAACTTTCACTTTACTCTCCTCAAAATATTATTTGTGTACGGTTTCAGTATTATAACTAGTTTATGTAATTTATAAACATTAGTAACAGAAAAATAATATAGGAAAAGTATCAAATAAAATTTTGAAAACTACATAAACTTTTTATTTTGGTGTCATTTTAATCGTCTTGACAAAAACTTTCTAATGATATATCTTGTTATAAGAAATATTTATTTTATTATAATTTAATAAATAACATAAATTAATAAAAATATATAAACTCATTAGGGGTACATTGGTCATTTATTTGTTTTGTCCAGTCCAGTTCCGTCTCACCAAACGCACCTAAAGGTGGGAGGTCATGATCAAGCCAACAACGAAAAAATTTATAAACTAAACCAAACCAGACAGCCCAATATATCYCAGATCACGGTTTGGTGGTCGGCGGTTCCAAATTTCATAAACCAACAGTTTTGGTTCCGCCCCATGAAACGGCACAAAACCGATCAAACCGAACCGAGTTTGGCACTAACCGATAGACACAACACACAAAAAGAAAAACCTCTAGGTCTCCTTGCTCGATGAGGTTTCCATTAGACAACAACACCGGGTACAATGACTTGTCGGCCTCAATACGACAAGTATATTTCGCCATAATATCAGGACGATCCTGAAAAAGAAAATGCGAACAAATTTAGAAAACGAGTAAAAAGAAGAACAAGAAAACAAATCAACAATCAGTTCAAGTGAACCTGATAAAATGTTATCTTCCGGAAACCTTCTGCTTCACATTGTGTACAGAAATTACCCGAAGACTTGTAAAGACCCTGATTCAACGCAATTTTGATTATTAAATGACAATTTCACCCTTAATAATAAAGAGAGTAATGAATTTCTCTATCTCGTAATTAAGGGTAGAATTGGAAATGGTACAGAGTAGCCGTTTTACCTCCAATGATGTGTTCTTCTGTGGTAAAATCTCGGTGAGAGTTTCCAAGACAAAATTCCCACTTGGAGGCGATGTGAGAATAAGATGTCGTGAATCCACATGAAAATCTCCCATCTGAAAAAAAAACCGTACATTTAGCCTTAGCATGTGAAACCCGATTAAAAAGAACCATCAAGACTCAAACTTTGCAAACCTTCAGCTCGTTGCCATTAACTTTAACCGAAACCAACTTGAGATCAGTCCCATTCAAAACCAATGGAGACCCGGCACCTGTTCAAAACGATATCCATCCCCAAAAAAATTAACAAAAGAAAGCAACTCTACTATATATTCCAAGTGGGTGAAAACTGAAAACCGAAAATCGCAAAACATACCATCAACTCTAGGAGCGACGCTGATTTTTGCTGACACGATTGTTTTTTCCTCGCCCAACGAAAAACTCAGATCCACCTGATTTCACAACTCATTAGCGCACATAGCCAAACCAAACGAACCCAGTATACCCCACCTGAGGTGGTGGGGTCCAGGAGAGTAAGATGTATGCAGACCTGACCTCTATCCCAAAAAAGTAGAACTGTTGTTTCTAATTATAATTTATAAATCCTAAAAATAACCCAAATTTCAGTTGAACCAAGTACAAACCGTATCGAAGTAGTAATCTGGTAATTCGTAATCTTTTAGGAAGATCTCTTTAGGAGCATCCATATTCGATTCTTCAACCGACTTTGGCAAAGAATCTGTTGCCACGGAACGAACGAGTGTTCTACTGGTTTGATTTGTTCTCTGAAGATCAAACATGTATCGATTATCAAAAAAAAGTCAACTCGTTTAAGGACTGAAATCATTTAACAAAATGGTTCAAGTGTAAAGACTAACCGACAAMGAATGGTATGGAAATCGGCAGCTCCTATGTGTAATCTGCTAAACAATAATAAACCACAAGTAACGTTCAACATTAGTTAATGAGAGATTGTTAAGCTCGGAAAACCGTTTGAATAGAACTAATGCAAACCTCTGAATTATGATAATGCCGGTATTTAGAGATGGTATTTGCAAATTTTGCAGATGGAAGACGGGAAGTAGCTTGAAGCTGCAACGTTTCAGTCGTAAATGTAAGAATTCACGTGAAATGCTTTACAACACACTTTAATCATTAAAATATCAGCCGACTGATACAAAAAATAACAAATTGGGAAAGAAAGAAAAAAGAACAAATCTTGTGTGAAAAAACCCGTATGGACATTGGCATAACTCTCTTTGATGGGTGAATTGATTCACAAATTATAACAGAAACATTTATATAGAAAGCATTCCGAAATCACCATATTTGATTTTATTCTTTTGGTATAATGGGCACGTCTTGACTAATCCAATGGGGCCCTAAAGATAACAGCCAAGAAAATCCATAGTGGCACATATGAGACTCGAACCATTGACCTAGAGAGAGGAGCCACAAAGGGGTTGTTTAGTTGGTTTCCCATTAAGTCCTGTATGGATAAAGATGTTTGTGTGGATTAATCTGTCTGTATAGATTGGGAAGATTTTTGTTTGGAAGGGATTTTTCGTGGATGAAAGGAGCGTCTTATATAACTGGGAGGGCAGGTTTGAATAAAACTCGGCTTTCCGCATAAAGCTCCCCCCTAGAAGCTTACTTAATAAGCCACTTTCTATATCATCAAGCCACCACCAAACAGTCATGTATAGCTGACTGCATAAGCTGCGAGTCTCATTAAGCTGCGAATAAATAGGCCCAAACCTGTTTGTTAGCAACTTACTGAGCTTAATGAGACTCGCATCTTATTTGATCGGATATACATGACTGTTTGGTGGTGGCTTAATGATACAGAAAGTGGCTTGTCCAGGAAGCTTCTAGTGGGAGCTTTATGCAGAAAGCTATGTTTTTCCAAATCTGCCCCTCCCAACTAAATAACACACTACTTCTATCTACAAAAAAACCCTCCCAAACAAAACCTTCTCAATCTATACAAACAACTTAATCCATACAGAACTTCATGGAAAACCAACCAAGCAGCCCCTCGACGGCTAGTTCAACCAACAAATAAAAACCAGGCCTTTGGCTCCTTCCCATAGGAAGCCATTTTGAGCCACAATCCTATGGCATTAGTCGAGATGCACGCAAAAAGCCCGACACCCACGGCTAAAGAAAAACCAACCCTATTGCATCAAGACTCTTTGGCTTTGCAATCGAACGATTTCCATTACATTTCTGCAAGAACCATATTCCTAATGACTCAAACCCACGAAAAGAAACCTTAACTTCTCCAATTAACACAAACTTAACCACTCTTCAGTAACAAAAAGTCATTAATCTTTACAAATCACGATCTTGGAAGCATGATTTGGTAACCTAAACAACATAAAAACACAGCTAAAATACACAAAGAATCAATAGATGGTATTTGGGGTAATCACATGAGCAGATGAAATCAAACCCAAGAGACAAGTCCTCGGCAAGCTCGAACCTTTGCATGGAACAATCAATCGAGCCATCATCAACTAATCAGATTCCAATATACCCACCCAGATGAAAACGATTACCCCCTTTTAAAAACCCTAAATCACTCGATCGAGTGTGAGTAGGGTTACGATTTGGGTGTTTTTCTTATAAGGGTTGTGATACAAGATAGGGTTAATTTGAAATCATGGCCAAGAATAATCAATTAAAAACAGATAAATGAAAATGAAATTGAAAATGGAAATGGAAATTACCTTTGTTTGATCTGAGTGATGAAAACCAGATAGCCTTCAGAAAAACCTAAGATGAAACAAAGGTATAAAGAAAAAGGCCCAAAGAGTGGATATTTAAAGTGTTGATGATGATAGCGTATGGATACTTATTTGCCAGCTTCATAGATTCGAAATCGAATTGATTATCTCTTACTTTTCTTGATTAATCAGTTCTTTTCATATTCTTTTGTCTTTTTTTAAGATAATTCAGATCAAAATAAGTTTAATTTTAAGTAATATGTATCAATAAGCAGTATGATGTAACATAGCCTGCAAAAACAATCGGACGATCTATAGTTTCAGTATGATGTAACAAAGCCTGTAAAAAAAAATTGGAATTACCCTAAAAAATGTGCATCAGGTCTTGAGATATTACAACAAAACTAAAATCGAAGGAAAACCAAAAAACGATAAATTAAATCAAACTAATATAATCTGATTAAAGTGTCGTTTACCAAATGCTTATCCAGGTCTGGGTAAGCGTTTATCAAGTCAATTTACTTTACCGGGTGAATATGGCAAAGACTAAGAATCTTACCCGGTAAGAACAGAAGCAAGAAGCTCGAGTCTTACCCGGTAAGTGAGAAAAATGACTTTTACTATGGTTAGCGCTTACCGAGATAAATTGTTGCATACGATGCGTTTTAGTGAATAAAATCTTGTTCGATAAGTAAGCAATAGTATTTGAATTTTACTGGTAAGTGCTTACCGGGTAAGTGTTTAAGTAAACGGTCGTTTTTATTTATAAAACCAAATTTTATAAATATCTTGATGGAAAAGATGATTTTTAAATAAACATTGAACCAATAATAAATACTAGAAGGATACTCGTGCAATCTAACAAGATATATTTCGATTTTATTATTTTATTTTATTTTTTGTCCATTATCGATATAATACGGTTTTATGTAATTTTGAAAAAATAATAATGTTTTTATTT
>NC_037543.1:1857615-1861222 GCF_001531365.2 Cynara cardunculus var. scolymus
CAATAATTATTCTAATTAGTTCATTATTTTTTATCTTGTATTTAATTATTTTTATTTTTATTTAGTTACATGAATTCAAAAATAAAGCTGTAATAAGTTATACTTATATAAAATCTACTTATAATTTTGAATTTTAAATAACATATATTAATAAACTGTATTTCATCCATGAAAAATAGTTTTAAATTTTTTTTATTGATTCTCAATTTTAATTTTCGGTTTTATCGATTTATACAAGTTTTTGGATAACTTTATTTGAAATTAATAATTTTCGGATTAAATAAATAAAATAGTAAACTACAAATTTGGTGCCTAGTTTATCAAAAATCACACTTTTTATCCTTATAGTTTCAAAACTATAAAATAACCATCGTATTTTATAAAACCTTTCAGAGTTAGTCCCTCTCTTTAATATCTGTTAGAAACTCCTTAAACGAGGGATATTTTCATCATTTTATTGATTTTATTTGTCGTTCATTCAGTCAAAATCAATTATGTGATTTTGGTCCATGTGATTTTTAATCGAGTTAAAGAGGAAAAATATCGATAAAAAGACAAAAATAGCCTTCATCTAACGCAGACTTTTACGATCATTATAGGGAGAGATGAAATCTGAACGTTTTCACAAACCACAAAAACCATCTTATAATTTCAAAACTGTAAGAACAAAAACTGTCATTTCGAACATACAACGAGGACCAAATTCGTAGTTTACTCTGAATTTAAAAAATAAGGCCCACAAAGAATAATCAACAAGTTTTGCAGGTCATGGGCCCATATGGGCCTTCAATGGTTGCTTTGTAGTTTTTTATTTCCCTGTGTGAAAATATATCACAATTTTATTTTAATTTTTTTAATAAAATATTAATATGTTTTCACGTGTTTGATGTTGGACAGTGAGAGGACAGTAGATTTCTATTCATTTTAAATGTCGGGTTTCGTGTTTCTTTTGCCTACGATCATGAAACAGTATTGAATCATGTACGTTTCTGGCATGTAGCTCAGTTGGTGCACCCTCACATTGGTGTCATTGGAGGTTGGTTTCGTGTGGAGCTAGTTGAAGTTGTCGGTAATCAACTTTTTGTTCAGATATTAAACCATCCATGTACAAAAACAAACGAGAACCTGTTGAATCAGTAAATCTCATACCAGTTAGGATTTAGGGTACGAGAAGGGTAATATGTACTCAAGACTTTTCCTTTTTTCTTGAAGAGATGTTTCCGTGAAAACATTCGGCTTTTTGTGAAAAGTAAAATTATTGAATCATTCGTGTGAACAAATCATCAGAAAGAACTTCATTACAAATGTTGATCGGTTGATAATAATAACTACGCGTTTGATGTTTACATGAGAATGAAGTAAACTGAAAACAATTTACTACATCGACATCTGATTATATATATATAATTGGGATCACGTGAGACCAAATTGTTTTTGTGAGACCATTTTTTTACAATTGAAACTTCACAGCAACACGTTGTGAATGTAACCTTCACAGTGTTTGGTTGTGAATATTCGGCTTTTTTTTACCTTCACAACGTTTTACTGTGAAGTTTCAAGTGTCAAAATGTGGTCTCACGAAAACAGTCTGGTTTCACGTGATCACAACCCTATATATATATATATATATACACACACACACACACACACACATATCTAGATAGAGGAGATTTACTTTGTAGACCACGTTATTTGTACAAATCGTACAAACTCATTCAACCAACCATAATTTTCATTTTGTTAATTTTTTTGTAATTATGAGAGGTTGATTAATCATTTTTATTGTGAAGGGTGTTAATCATATATATAATCATTTTCATTATATTAATTTTAGAGAAGTACATGAAACTGTTTCATTAAAATTTCATAAATAATATATGAAATAATTTCATAACCATATATGAAACAATTACATAAAAAAAACTACTATATGAAACAATTTCACAAGATTAAACAATTTCATGAAAAAAATTCATAAGATTAAACAATGAAATCGACGGATGATGGTGGTTTACATAGTTTATACAAATATAAGTGGTTTGCATTTGATCGCTCATATGTATATGTGTGTGTATGTATTTACATACACACAATACATAAAATAGTTAGGACTTAGATAAATAATCCATGAAAACATGGCAAAAATCATGACATACTTGAAAAAAAAATTCATTATGGATCACAAATCTAAGGATTTGTGGCCGATTGCAAGATTGTTTATGAGGGTGGGCGAGATGACACTTGTCCAGAGGCTAAAATGTGAGGGGCCCGATTATTTTTTATTACGTTGTCTGTTTTAAAAAGTCCAAATTTCTATTTATATTTGTCGGGAAATAAGTCCAGTTTCAAAACTATATAACAATTCAAAATTTTGCATGATGAGTATTCAAAAGTATGATGAGTATGACCGTTGCATTTAAAAGTATTTAATGACGAGTATCACAGCTCTCGAGATAACAATTGGAAATTCTGATATATTTATTCAGATATCACTTTAAATGTTAACACAAAGTAGGACTATTGTTTGACGAATAAAATTTTATTTGTTTATTAAAAGAGTTATTATGGGTAATAAAACTAATTTAGTGATAAAAGTTGAAAATATCTATACTATATTATAAAGACATTTGACAAAAACTCTTAGAAATCATTTTTTATGCATAAAATATTGTTTATGATGCATATTACTTAAAATTCAAGATTAAAAGTAAATTGTACGTGAGTACAATTTATTAAAGCTCTATGTTTGAATTCGTGTAACTAACTGCAGATAAACATAATCAAATAGAAGATAAATATTTAATTTTAAAATTAAAAAAAAACTAAAATATAATTAGGATAATTATTAAGCTCTAAGAAAATAATCAATTATTATCTTTATAAAAAATTATATTATGAAAATAAATACAAATTACTTCGTTATTAAACATAAATTAAATTATAATATAAAAATTAAACTAAAAGATTACACAAAAACGATAAATTTTAAATAGTTAATTTGATACTAATATCGATATATTTTTGTCAAATTTTTATGATATTTTCAAGTTTATATTTTATTCAAAAATAAAAACATTATCATTTTTCCAAAATCATATAAGACCATATTATAACATCGGCTGAGATAAATAATAAAACAAAATATTAAAATCAAGATGTATCTCACTGCATTGCACGAGTACCCTGCTAGTAATAAAAATATTTGAATGTCAGTATTTTCAATAACGTTTGGATCATTTCATATTATTCAGCTAAGTGTATGTTCGATTTCTATTTAAAAACGTTATGTTAATATAATAACAAGACGAACACCCATATTTAATTCAGCAATATATCAACTGATAACACTTTGTGTAACAGTTCAAGTTTTGGATGCCTAATGTAAGGTCTGTAAAATTATTTTCTTTAAAATTCTACTATAAGGATACTCGCGTAATGAAGCGAGATACATCTCGATTTTAATGTTTCGTTTTATGCTGTCATCTGTTGATGTTATAATACGATTTTACGTGGTTTTAAGAAAAACAATAATGTTTTTATTTTTTAATAAAATATACATTGATATCATAAAATTTTAATATATATATATATATATATATATATATAT
>NC_037543.1:1861356-1911113 GCF_001531365.2 Cynara cardunculus var. scolymus
CAAGAATTATCTTAATTATATTTAAATATTTTATATTCAAAATAAAATATTTATCCTATATTTGATTATGTTTCTCTGCAATTATTACACAAATTCAAACATAGAACTTTCATAAGTTATACTTATGCATTATTTGTTTGTAATATTGAATTTTAAGTAATATGCATCAATAAACAACTAGTTGTGTACCCGCACAATGCGGCGGGAGCCATGAATTTTAACGATTTTGAAGTTTCACTGGTTTTGTTATAGAAGATTTAATGATGATATGAGTTACACTTGGTCTTTACATATTAATACAATTTGAATAAATAATATTACAGTTCCAATTACAGTTTATCGATGAAAAAAAATTGTATGACAGTTTAAAATCCAACATATTTAAACGAGTCCACAAATATGTTCGATTTACATCAAGAGCAAATGATCAAAAGATCGAGACCGAGACCGAGAGTTCTAAAGCAATTGAATGGGAAATGAATAAAAAAAACTTTTAATAACTCATGGTGAATGTCAATTTGAATCTCGTATTGGGGGATGAGGAGAAGACATAGAGGTATGAGAGGGTGAAGACATTAGTGAAAGATGTTAAAGAGTATCTTGGGAACATGAAAAGAAAAAGTAATAATGCACATTAGTAACTTGTACTATGTGTTATTCTAATTGTTGATTAAGAGATTTTAAGATTGAATGCATAAAGTAGTAGTACTTAATGCATTATGAGTTATTTTTAAGACTTTTAAGATTTTGT
The DNA here is from genome assembly GCF_001531365.2 of Cynara cardunculus var. scolymus. Classification (NCBI taxonomy): domain Eukaryota; kingdom Viridiplantae; phylum Streptophyta; class Magnoliopsida; order Asterales; family Asteraceae; genus Cynara; species Cynara cardunculus. Next base: position 1,862,108 of record NC_037543.1, read on the forward strand.
GCATAAATGTATATATTTTGTGCATTAAAAATTGTTTTTAAGACTTTTAATAAATTTGGTTTATAAGGTAATATAGATATTTCATGTATAAAAATGGTTTTTAATAACTTTTATCAAATATTTTATAATATAGTATACCAGTTTAGTCCAAATTAACCTTAACTATAAAATAACCCATTTTAAATAATTAAAATTGATTGAAACTTTAATTTAACAATTAAGAATAACCATAATCATCATCTATAATATATATATATATATATATATATATATATATATATATAATTGAGGTATGTTAATACAAATTGACCTTCTAGAACAAAATAATTGATCTAGTCTTTAGGAGTTCTTAATTACACCATGAACTTATTTATTAAAGATTTAAAGCAAACCCCATTTTTGGTCCTTATAGTTATATCAAAAATCTGAAAATCGTCTACATATCTCAATAAATACAAAAATAGCCTTTACAGTTTACATATAAGTTTGAAAACGACTCATTGAAGAGTCCATTAGTTGAGGGGTAACTCGGTCATTTTGTAGGTTTTTTTAAAATTGAGCGTGTACCCTTTTAAAGCTTATTTTGCTACATCTACGTTTAATATTATATGCATTCTCATCGGTAGTACCATTTCCACAACCTGTTGCACCACCTTCTCTATCCGACTCTTTGGTGACATCTCCGCCACCATTGTGACATATCCCCTTACTGCACACTATGAACTCCATCACTACATAACGCACGTGAAAGAAGTCCCCAACCATATCCACAAACTCCAAACTCTAGATTTATACAAGCGCCAGTACCCCCTCCTCCTCGGCCTCCCCTTTCTGATCGTAACCGCAATCTCAAATCATACAACACCTAACTCTACCACAGCCACAACATGCATATAGTAACTTAAGGCGAACCCTCCCATATTCTTTCTCGTTTTTAGAGAAAACAAGGGAGGTGTAGCCCAACCTAGGTCAATGTAGTCCCAATCTCAGTTTCAGTTTATCTGTGTTAAACCCTTTGCTTAATGTTCCCATGAAACCCATCACATGGTTTTTGATTTGAACGATAGAAAAATCGTTCACCATTGATGGTTTTCCTTTTTTATTATTGCATCGATCCAAGATTGGTGTTGGACCGCAATTACAGGTGTGGAGGGAGGGGAGGGGGTCTTAATGATTGTGAAGGAAGGGAGGGTTGAACTGGGGTTGTAATATTCGACGGTAAATTGGAGTTGGGGTTGGTGTCTGGGAGGGAAGGTCGAGGGGTTGATGGATATATATCTTATATTATATAAATATCTTAAACACACTTGTACATCTATACCGTATTAGAAAATATTTGATAAAAAATTTTAAAACAAATTTTATGCATAAAATATTGTTTACTGATGCATATTACTTAAAATTTAACATTACAAATAAATTGTGCGTACGTACAACTTATTAAAACTCTATTTTGAATTAGTATAACTAACTGCGGATAAACATAATTAAATACAAGATAAACATCTTATTTAAAGATAAAAAATTAAAATATAATTAGAATAATTATTGAGTTTTAACATAATACTAAATTACCGTTCTTATAAAAATTATATTATTAAACAAAAACAAATTACTTTGTTGTTAAATTTAAATTAAATTACAATAAAAATTTGAATTAAAGAAATTACACGAAAAACGAAAACTTTTAAATAATTCATTTAATACTAATATCGATAATTTTTTTCAAATTTATATTTCATTAAAAAATAAATATATTACCGTTTTCTAAAAATCACATAAAATCATATTATATAGATAGAGAAAATGAATAAAATAAAATATTAAAATCGAGATATATCTCACTGCATTGTGTAAGTACACTTCTAGTATGTCTTAAAAGGTTGTACACTAATTTAATTAAATACATCCAAAATGACCAAATTACCCCTCAACTATAGGGTAGTACTCTCCGTTAAGAGAGTTAGTACAAAATGACCTCTTTCAGACCCAAAATGTAAACTATAGGGGTAGTATTTTGACTTATTAAATCACAAGGACTATTTTTAGATTTTCAATGTAACCACAAGGACCAAAAGGGAAGTTTAGACTATTTATTTATCTATTAAATTATTAATTTCAATATATTAAATTAAAAACATAACCTAGAAATTCGCGCCAAAACCATATCCATATGGAGGGAAAATAACAAAAGAAAAACAGAAAAAGGGAAAAAGCATGTGCAGGGTTTTAGGTGTGGGCCCTTTTACCCTCCATCTTTCATATATTGACTGTTTAGACCTTTTACTTCTATTTATTGTCAAATTTTGCTTATTGTTTTTCCACTATGTTAAATGAAACCATCAATTTGTATTTATGTACTTAAATCTATACTATATTATAAAGAATTTGATAAAAATTATTAAAAATCATTCTTTATATATGAAGTAATATGTATTAATGCATATTACTTAAAATTTAATATTACAAGTAAATTGTGTGAAAGTATAACTTATTAAGCCTTCATTTTTTCAATTCGTATAATTAACTACAGACAAATATAATCATATATAGGATAAATATCTTATTTTAAATATAAAAAAATCTAAAATATAATTAGAATAATCATTAAGTTCTAACATAATTATTATCCTTATAAAAAAAATATTGTTAATCCAAAAATGAAATACTTCACTATTTGACCTAAATTAAATTATAACAAAAATTGAATTAAATAAATTGTACAAAAAAAAAAACAAGAACTTTTAAACAGTTAATTTGATATTAATATCGATATATTTTTTTCAAACTTTTATGATGTCTTCAGATTAATTTTTATTCAAAAGTAAAAATATTATCTTTCTCAAAACCACATAAACTTTATTATATCAACAGAGACAACAAATAAAACAAAACATTAAAATGAATATATATCTTGCTGCACTGCGTGAGCACCCTTCTAATCATCTCTAACGGGTCCTCTATAATTTCTATAAAATAGAACACTAAAAATCAAGATTTGTAGGAAAATTACATTTAACCCCAACAGATTATCTATTTTAAAGATTTCAACATTCATTATATTATTAAAATATTCTATAAATTTATCATCCTAATACACTTTTCTAAAATAATTTATATACAAAATAATACTGATTTAATCTCATTACTGGGAATGAATAGAAAATTAACTTCCCTATCCACACATCAAGTTTTCTGTAGTTTTGATAAACATATAGAGAATCCGTTGGAGAAAAATAGAGAATAAAATCCTTATTTTCTCTATTTTAAAGAATCTGTTAGAGGTGTTCTTAATGAACAGTGACATTAAAGTACCATGAAAGAAATATGACAAGAACCATAGCTCGAGTCTGCAATACAGAACTTGAGATTCGATGTCAACAATCAGTCAAATTACGCATTTGACTCATAATATTCGAGGTGGGTCAATCAAACATTCGTTTTGTTAGACCAACCTAAAGTTCACTATTATCGGTGAGTTTGATCCCAATACGTCATGCAATTATAATAATGAATTTATCTCTAGCATAATTAATGCTCAGTTTAATAACTAGTGACGGACTAGCAAATATAGTTGTAACTCATAACCCTGTTATTTTTTATAGTTAATAGAGATGATAGATAATTTGCAGTACATTAATCATACAGTATTAAATATTTTTCATTCTCTATCTACAAAAAAGTTATATTGAATTTGTAAATTTCATTGAAAATCAGGCTGAACCAAACGGACTCAGTATCGGACACATATGTATCAGATCTAAGGTCTATCAATCTAAAGACTCGACACTATGGCTAACCCCCTCTCGACATCCTGAGAATTTGTGTCCATCTAGCCTCCACCGAGGTGGCATGTTTAGGAACAAACCCAGATATAATTTCAAACGGTGGCACCATTTGACTATAAGAAAAAAAACATACGCATATTTTTCACAAAATTATCATTGTTTTGTTGGTTAGTTCATTGTTTTTTATATGTGAGATCCTATTTTCAAGTCTTTTATTGCAATTATTTTTAGAAAAATAATAAACCAAGAAAACAACACTAACAGAATTCGAACTCGGGTCTCGGGTGGAAAAAAAAAACCTTGCAAACCAACTCTATCTAAGCAAATTGTATCCTCATTCTAGTTTCAAAATATATACGGTGGCACACAACAAAATTTATACAGTGACATTTTTCACGATCCTGTAATTTTTTTCACCACGAAGAACGAATGACACTGTTGCTCGTGTCACCACAAAGCCCCCTGGGTCTGTCCCTAGGCATGTTCGAGTATACATCGACTATACGTAGAGCCTTTATCATGAATAAACGTTGAAACCTTCTCTTACTTCTAAATGACCCTTCTGAAGAGTGATTTAGGAGTTCTACGTATTCTATATGTTTCTTCTATATGGCATATACTTTACTTTTGGATGTTAAAAAAATTTCTATAAAGTAGAGGGGTTTAATTAGATATAATTAGAAAATAAGGGGTAATATTGCAAATTATGTAAAAGTGTAGGGTTGTCTTGTACCCATAATACAAAACCGTGCGATCCAGCTGCATGGAAGCAAGTGAGAGCCGCGGACTCCAAATGAAAATTGAAAATAAAAAAATTAAGGGGACTATAAAATCTCCAGGTGGACCCCACTCTACAAACACTTATCAGGACCCACAACTGACCTACACGTGTGCTTCTAGAATTCCTCCCCGCTTTTTTCTATCGGCTTGGCTTCAGAATTAGCTGCTCGGCTGATCCAGTCAATTAGATTATGAAATTTCTAAATCACTGTACTATATTGTAAAATATTTGATAAATTTTTTTTATACATGAAGTACTGTTTATTAATGCATATTACTTAAACTTTAAGATTACAAGTAATTTTGCATAAATACAACTTATTAAAACTTCATTTTTAAATTCGTGTAACTAACTGCAGATAAACATAATCAAATACAAAATAAACATTCATTTTAAATATAGAAAATCTAAACTATAATTAAGATAATCATTGAGTTCTAACATAATGTTTAATTATTATTTTTATAAAAAATTATATTGTTAAACCAAGACTAAATTACTTTGTTATTAAATCTAAATTAGTGTATAATAAAAAATTAAATTAAAAAAGTCACACCGAAAAAATCGAGATTTATTAAATAGTTAATTTGATACTGTCAATTTTTTTCAAAACCATATAAAATCGTATTATATCGATAGAGAAGAATAAAAACAAAACAATTCAATGAAGATTTATCTCGCTGCATTGTTCGAGTACCGTTCTAGTTATTGAAAAATAAATACATGTCTGTTATAATTGAAAATAACAAATAATGAAAATGAGAATAAATTTTTATTTCTCTCAGTTTAATCATAAATAAAATTTTGAGCTTCTGGAAGAATGAACCCATTATATTATAGAAAACCAAACAGTTTTTTTTAATCTTTATTCTTATTGATTACTGCTTAATACCTCTAACCAAATACCCTCTAAGTTGGTGTTTCGTTCATTAGAATCCGACGAAACTTAATGAATTGAAATGATTAATTTCAGTGATCAAATTATATTATTGTGTCTGGTTCAGTCTTTGAGTTTTGATGATGAATTCAAATTTTTTATATGGTGGAATGTAAATTTCAGTTATTTCATATCATCTTGTAAGAAAAAAAAAAAACTATTTCTCTTATATTTCATCCCACCTCAACAAATATCATAACTGCCATCAATGTCACCATCGCCACCACCATCGTTACCACTGTCATCATCACCACCACCACCACCATCACAACCGTCACCAGTACCACACCCATCGCCACAGCCACCATCACTACCTCTTAAATCTATTTCATATCATGCATCTAAAATACTTATGTTTGTTAAACTCATCTCAGTATCTTGTAATTATAGCTTTAATATAAACCCGTTTATCACATGTCATTGTTTTTGTGTTCAAAACCTCAAATCAGTTATCTAGAAGTAAAATGTTTATGTTATATTTTGCTATTAGGTTTAACCGAAATAGTAAAAAAAAAGTAATCAAACATGAACCGTCTAACTCGAAACCAATAACCCGAAAACCGTTTTGGTTTGGATGAGTTATTTCAATTTCAACACTCCTAAGTCTGACCCCAATCACCTCAGTTTCTAAATCTACCATTAACTACTACCACAACCACCACCACCACTGCCTCCATCCTACCACCACTGTTATATTCAATGATATCCGACTCAGTATTATTTGATGACATGGTTAGTGACATAGATATTTTTTAATCTAAAATTAGTCTTCAACCGGTTATCCGGGTACTTAGATGTTTAAAACTTTACATCTTAAGTACCAAAATAAAAGTTTTGAAAGTACGTTACTCAAAATATGAATTAAATTAAAATACGTTATTTTTTTATACAATTTACCCTATTTGAAATATGATTATTATTCCCCTTAAAAAAATAAAAAACTATTTTTTATCAAACAAGACAACACATCCAATGTCTTCTCACAACTTTTAAGTTACAAGGAGTCCATAAATCCAATTTCCAGTTCACATGGGATCACGGTGGATTCAGGGATTTTGTCGAACGAGTGCATTTTTAAGGTAGATTAAATATCTGTAAAATTGTCCGATATATTTTAACTAAATCCTACTGTTTTGAGGGATTTTTAATATTTTTTGTTGATTTCAATGATTTTTTTGAGTTTTCAGTCGATCTTGAGAGACTTTTTCGTGTTTTTTTGGTTGATATTTCTTATCTATACTATATTATAAAATATTTGACAAAAACTCTTAAAAACCATTTTTATGTATGAAATATTGTTTATTGATGCATATTACTTAAAATTCAAGATTACAGATAAATCATGTCTAAGTACAACTTATTAAAGTTTCATGTTTAAATTCGTGTAACTAACTACAGATAAACATTATCAAATATGGATAAACATCTCATTTAAATATAAAAAATCTAAAATATAATTAAGATAATCATTGAGTTCTAACAAAATACTTAATTATTATTATTAAATCAAAGATAAAGAAATGAATTGAAGAAATACACAAAAAAAAAAAAAATAATAGTTAGTTTGGTACTAATATCAATATTTTTTTTTCAAATTTTTATGATATCTTCATATTTATATTTTATTCAAAAATAAAAACGTTATCGTTTTCTCAAAACCACATAAAACCGTATTATAACATCGATCGAGACAAAAAAAAAACACTAAAATTGAGATGCATCTCATTGCATTGTGCGAGTACCTTTCTAATATCTCCAAACATCTCTCAAGGTTCAACCAGTACATCTTTCATATCTCACGAAAATCTTACTCGCGAAAATAAGTTGAGTTGTTGCATGGAAGCCCGCTCAAATATATACAGGTCCGCCCCCTCTAACCCCTCCTATATTCCCGACCTCATAGTCAGGCCTTCCCGTAATCCTCTTTATAATCAACAATGTGAGATTTGCCTAAGATGTTATAAACATTCCCTCTCGGGGACTCACCGAGCCTGATGAGTTTTGTACCACAAAAAATCCGATGATACAAGTACCGACTTTGATACTGTTTGTAACACCTCACAACTCAAATTAACCAAATAACCTGCGAATCAACTTATTAGAACCCCACAAGTTTGAACTCAACTTACAAATCTATTTTTATATCAATGTAGGACCGGTTGTTACATTTAGTTATTAAAACAACATAGTAAATTACGATTTTCATCCCTATGGTTTGTTAATAATTTATATTTTCGTCCATGTGGTTTAGAAATTACAATTTTAGTTCATATGGTTTGCAATTTATTGTTATTTTCATCCATAGACTAATTCCTACATGTAAGTACAAGGGACAAAAACAGTAAAGAATTGTAAACCACGTTGATAGAAACAAAAATAAACTGTAAACCATTAAGGTGAATATAAACAACGGGTTACAAACCATAAGGACGAAAATCGCAATTTTCAAAATACGTGGACAAAAATCGTAATTTTTTACAAACCATATGAACGAAAAACGTCATTTACTATCTCACATATATATATATATATATATGTGTGTGTGTGTGTGTATATATATATATATATATATATTAGTTGTAAACCCGCGCAATGAACGGGAGCCGTGAATTTTAACGATTTTGAAAATTCACTAGTTTTATTAGAGAAAATTTAACTATGATATAAGTTACACTTGGTCTTTACATATTAATACAATTTGAATAAATAAGAGTTATGGTTCCAATTACAGTCTATCGATGAAAAAATTGTATTCTAACATATTTAAACGACTGCACAAATGTGTTCGATTTACACCAAGAACAAAGAATCAAGAGATCGAAAGCGAGACTGAAAGTTCTAGAGCAATTGAATGAGAGAATTTTTAATAACTCATGGTGAATTTAATTTTGAATCTCACATTGGGGGATGGAAAAAAGACATAGAGGTATGAGAGGGTGAATGCATGAGTGAAATGTGTCAAAAGTATTTTGAAAACATGAAAAGAAAAGGTAATAATGTGCATTGATAACTTGTACTATATATTGTTTTAATTGTAGATTTTAAAACTGAATGCATAAAGTAGTAGTACTTAATGCATTATGAGTTGTTTTTAAGACTTTGTGCATAAATGTATAGTACTTTGTGCATTAAAAATTGTTTTTAAGACTTTTGATAAATTTGGTTTATAAGATAGTATAGACATGTTATGATATATTGCCTATTGAACATAATACCTGAAAATTTGTTGAGGATATATTTTTATACAAAATATCGGAAACAAAAACAAAAGTGTTGTAGAATCTTTTTCATGTCAAATAGCAATATGTTCAAATTCTAAGGTTTCTTCAACAAAATACAAAATTGATATCGTTAAATATTTCAACACTATTTATATGATTTGATACAATATTCGACATGGTACTCCAAACCTCCAACATTCTTTTTAAAATTATTATTTATATATATATATAGGGCTTAATCAAATGAGAACTAATTAGTTTGTGGTAACTGTGAGATCCAATCTCAACCACAAATTAACGGATAAATTAGAAAATTAATAATTATGGTAGTTTGAGTTAAAATTAGAATTAAAGGACATATTAGGTATTTTTAAAAAACTCATCTCTCATCTCTCCGACCTCTGATCTCCGTCTCCGGTGAAATCGATATCACAATATATCACAATCGATATCACAATGAGTATCACATTGTATATCTTTGTTTTTAAGATTTGAGTTGATATCACAATGGTATCACAGTATATCACAATGTGTATCACATTGTGTATCTTTGTGATTACTTGGTACTCGCCGGATTAATGTTCACCAGAAACCGGAGATTGGAGGTCGGAGAGATGAGAGAGGAGAGAGAAATTTTTAAAAAATACCTAAAATGCCCTCTAATTATAATTTTAACTTAAACTATAATTATTAATTTCATAATTTATCCGTTGATTTGTGGTTGAAATTATATCTCACGGTTATCACAAACAACTCAGTTCTTTCTTGAATGGACCCTATATATATATATATATATATATATATATATATAAAGAGAGAGAGAGAGAGAGAGAGAGAGAGAAGAGGGGGTGTAACAAATACAAAAATTCTTTTGGCCAAGGAGGTTAAAATGCGATCGCTTCGAGCTACCATAAAGCAGGTGATCGTCTCGTGATTAGTCGGCTCGCATAGCAGGTTAGATATCTATGTTAATAAATAAAAAACAATTACACAATTTGTATTTTGAACTTTTATATCTCTCTCTATGTAACAATTCAAATTTTTTTTTTGGATTGAAAATCAGTAGGGTCGTAAACGAAGCGAACAAACATTAAACAGCCTCTGTTCTATTCATATTCGTTCGTTTTGTTTACGACTAAAAAAAAACCAAATGTAAATAATTTACTTTTTGTAATAAATAAAAGTTTGGGATTATCTGTTGTCCGACTAAAACGCAAAAGGTTGAAAAGGTCAACGGATTTTCAGGGTGTGTAGTGATGAAAAAGTAAGAAGGTGACGTGGGCGAATCCATGCCGTACGATGTTTGGGGATGCATGCCAGAATGAAAGGACTCATCATATCAGAGTTTGGTACCCTCCTTTCCGTATATTTTGTTCTCATATTTCACATCAAATATCCCATCTAATCATATTCTTATTCTCTCCTAATAATCATTTGCATTACATTAAAAGAAAATGACAAAACTAACCACTTTATACAACCCTCTAATATAAAATAATCATTTTTTAAGGGTTTTACAAAATTAACCACACGAAGGGGCGATCCGTACTAGTGAGGGGTGATCCGGCCTTTTTTTTATAATTTTTTTAAATTTCTTTTTTTCCACTTGGGGTGAGCCACGTCATCGAATCTCCCCCAGGGGAGATCCAGACTTTAAGTATTTTTTTTCTTTTCTTTGTAATACCAATTTCACTATAAACACCAATCTCCTATTTCATAAATTTTCACACATTCCCTTCCATTTCTCTTCTCATATGTTCTACTCTCATAACCTTTAACCCATTAAACACAATCAACCATCACAAAACATGAAATCACGTCAAAGTGATGATGTTTGTGTGTATCTTCGAAGTGGCGGTTAAAGCCCGTACGCATATATACGTTAAAAATACGTATGTAGAACGTACGTGAATATACGTAAATATGCGTACGTGTTAAAACCCGTACGCATATATACGTTAAAATACGAAGTTTCAATTTTTGTACCGTTTATATCGCTTTTTTTACGTAATGTATATATATCTCTCTCTCTCTCTCTATATATATATATATATGTTACCGCAATTTATATCGTTTTTTTTACGTTATGCATCTCTATATATATACGTTACCGCAATTTGTATCGTTTTTTTACGTTATACATCTATATATATATACATTACCGTAATTTATATCGCTTTTTTTACATTATGCATACATATATATATATATATATACACACGTTACCGCAATTTTTTTACGTACGTGAAGATACGTAAATATGCGTATGGGTTAAAACCCGTACGCAAATATACGTATAAAATACGAAGTTTCAATTTTTGTACCGTTTATATCGCTTTTTTTACGTAATGCATCTCTATATATAAAAATGTTACCGCCACTTCGAAGATACATTCAAACATCATCACTTTTACGTGATTTCATGTTTTGTGATGGTTTATTGTGTTTAATGGGTTAAGGGTTGTGAGAGTAGAATATATGAGAAGAGAAATGAAAGGGAATGTGTGAAAAATTATGAAATAAGAGGTTGGTATTTATAGTGAAATTTGTGTTACAATTTTTTTTTTAAAAAATACTTAAAGCCTGGGGCGATCCGATGACGTGGCTCGCCCTAAGTAGACAAAAAAAAAATTAAAATTTTTTTAAGAAAAAGGGCGGATCGCCCCGAAATGTATGGATCACCCCCGGGGGCGATCCGTGTGGTTAGTTTTGTAAATCCCTAAAAAATGGTTATTTTGTGGAAGATGGTTGTATAAAGTGGTAAGTTTTGTCATATTCCCTAATATTAATCTTATTTAGAGACTATTTAACAGTTACTGAATGGTTTGATATAGGATGCTTAAGTCATCGAAATGATTAAGATGCTCTCATGATATAGTGCAAAATAACATATAATTGTTTGTTAATTGTTTACAAATAAATTAGGGTGCTGAATGGTTAAGATATACCCATTATACAAAATCATTTAGAGAGTTTTAGAATCATTAAGAGGCGTAATTTTTTTTTTTACAAATAAGATTCATCTTTTAACGATACAGAGGTTGAACTATTAAAAGGTAAACAAACAACCCCTTGGGTAAGTTCGTTACCAGTTTAAAAAAAGTCACAACTTATTCGGTCAATTATATATGATTGTTTAATAGTGACTTAATGATATTGAAATGGTGTAATCAGTAAGCTTATGGGGAGTCAAGTCTTTTCCAAACGTATATTTCTCAATTAAAAAACACGTACCTTCTATCTATGAAAAACCTTTCCAAACAAAACCTTCTTAATCTATATAGACAGATTAATCCATACAAGGCTTAGTAGAAAACCAACCAAACATCCAAACAAAACCTTCTTAATCTATATAGACAGATTAATTCATACAAGGCTTAGTAGAAAACCAACCAAACATCCCATATGGTTAACCGTATCACTTACTTTACCAGGTGAGACCGAAAATCATACACAATAATTGATGACGGTGATTGCCACCCGGTTAGCATTTACCAATAATCTTGCTATGTAATTTCAATTGTCGAGAATTTTATCTACTAATGTAAGTGATGATGACGACTTTTGTCTGGTCGTCATCATCAGTAAACGACTCCTGAAATGACATATAATAAGTTAATGTTGTGCATACTTGAGTGATGGCTACATAAACAGAGACATGTTTTTCGGTTTCTTTAAATATAATTGAATCTTATTGCAAATATGTGGCATATGTTAAAAAATGATGTCTTATTGTGTAACTAGAAGAGTACTCGTGCAATGCATCGAGACACATGTTGATTTCAGTGTTTCGTTTTATTCCACTTTTTATGTCGATATAATACAGTTTTATGTGATTTTGAGAAAGTGGTAATATTTTTATTTTTGAATAAAATATAAACTTAAAAATATTATAATTTAAAAAAAAAAATTTCGATATCAGTATCAAATTAATATTTCTAAAAGTTATTGTATTTTGGTGTAATTTTCTTAATTCAAAATTTTTAATTATAATTTAATTTAGGTTTAATAATATAATTTTTATAAAGATAATAATTAAGTATTCTGTTAGAATTTAATGATTATCTTAATTATATTTAAAATGAGATGTTTATCCTGTATTTGATTATGTTTATCCGCAATTATTCACAATAATTAAAAGATAGAGTTTTAATAAGTTGTACTTAAGCACAATCTACTTGTAGTCTTGAATTTTAAATAATATGCATCAATAAACAGTAATTCATGCATAAAAAGTAGTTTTTAAGAGTTTTTATCGAATGCTTTATAATATAGTATAGATAAGAGCATATGCAATAGATTCTCAAAAACAGATAATTTTGGGCAATTCTTTTCTCAAACTAATTATCCATTTCTTTTTCAAAATGGGGAAACCGTTAAATACGAGAGTATCTCTAACATATCCTCTAAAATAGAGAAAATGAAGATTTTGGACAACTTTTTGCTCTAACAGATTCTCCAAAATGGTCCATTTATTTAACAATGTTAGTTAGCAACCATTATGAAGAATTCATTGGTCTTTAAACAGACCATATGGACCAAAAATGCAATCGTAAAACAATAAACTAAACACTAAATTAATGATAATTTTATGGAAAATCCTATACTTGTTTCTTATAGTCAAATGGTGCCACCGTTTGAAAAAAAATTATGGGTCAATCCCTGCTTGCTTACTGAGGGTAAGCATCATAATGACCGATAATCTTACCAAGTAAGATGCATAGAAATGATAGAAATATTACACGGTGAACGACATTTATCGTGTAAAAGACCAAAAATACATTTTGATGACCGATAATGTTACTCGATAAGATAAACGAACGCGATAACTTTTGCTTGTGAGCGTTTATAAACGACTTCTTAATATAATTGAGGGGTGGCTTCGGAGATAAGTACTGCAATCTTTTTCATATGAAGTGTTTTTTTTCGAGGGCAATTTAGGTATATAACTTTAAATGATATCTGAATTAATATATGATCTTTTTATTTATTAAAAGAAAAATAAATTCATATTTTCTTAGAAGGTTACTAGAAAGATACTCATGCAATGTAAAAAGATATATCTTAATTTCAATGTTTTGTTTTTATTTTTTTGGTCTCTGTCGATGTTATAATACAACTTTATGTGGTTTTTGAGCAAACAATAATTCCTTTTTAATAAAATATAAATTTCAAAATATCATAAAAATTAAAAAAATATATATGAAAGTTATCATTTTTTTGTGTAATTCTTTTAATTCAATTTTTTTTATTATAATTTAGTTTAGATTTAATAACGAATTGATTTAATAATATAATTTTTTTATAAAGATAATAACTAAGTATTCTATTAGAACTCAATAATTATCCTGATTATATTTTAGATCTTATATTTAACATGAGAAGTTTATCTTGTATTTAATTATGTTTATCTACAGTTAGTTACACGAATTCAAATATAGAACTTAATAAGCTGTACTTACATACAATTTATTTGTAATCTTAAATTTTAAGTAATATGCATCAATAAACAGTACTTCATATGTAAAAGATGATTTTTAAGAGTTTTTATTAAACATTTTTATAATATAATATAAATTTAAACTTGAATTTCAAAATTTTAAAGTAAAAGAATTGTATCAAGTAGTATAGAATTTTACTTGTAGCTAAGGCGCGCGCCCCAACTCACGAGCCGAGCTTAAAATGGAAACCGGCTCAAATTTATGTAAAACCGGCATTAGCAGGTAAAACCGGTCAATCTGAAAGCAAAATTATGTACCGTACACACACAGTGTGTGTGTATGTCTTATTCATTTGCAGGTCGTTCCAATGGCAGTTGGTAAGCATTTAGTGTGTGTATGTGTGTACTCTATCTCTCTCATCACTTTCTCTCTCTAAATTCATATCCTCTGTATAATCCAACATCAAAGAATATTGATTGATTGATGAATTCCTTTCCTCAATCATCATAAACCTCAAAACCCTTTTATAAAGTCTTACATTTTCCCCCCCCCAGAAACCCAACAAAAATCCAATATTTTCACCCCAATCTGATCCCAAATTCGAATTCTTCATCCCCCAAAACCCCTTTTCACTCTCCATTTGCCTACCTTCTTGGAGGTTCTCTGCTAAAATTCTGTATTGTTCCAGGTAATTAGTGTCTGATAGTCAATGTATATATATGTGTATATATACATATACATACATATATATGTATATCAGTTTTGTATTAGTTTAAGCTTGATTAGTAGTTATATCAATCTGTTGAATTGATTTGGAGTCTAAATGAATAAATGGGTCTGTGTGATTTGTGAAAATTTTGGGATTTTTTCTTCATAATTTAATTTGCATTTTAAATTGATGCTATGTATTTATTTTCAGTAATTACTGCATCAATGTTTGTGGTTTCTTGTTTTTTTAGTAATTTCTGAATTAAGTTGATCAAATTTGGGGATATTGTTCAGTTTTCTCAAGAATGTTTTATATATATATATATATATATATATATATATATATATATATCTCAGTTTAAGCTTGATTAATAATTATATTAATCTGCTGAATTAATTTGGAGTTTAAATGGATAAATGGGTCTGTGTAATGTGGGAAAATTTTGGGATTTTTTTAATAATTTAATTTGCATTTTAAATTGGTCCTGTGTATTTATTCTCAGTGATTACTGGATCAATGTTTGTGGGTTCTTGTTTTTTTGGTGATTTCTGAATTGATTTGATCAAATTGGGGATTTTATTCAGCTTTTTTCAAGATTGTTTTAATGGGTGTAAAGCTCATGAGTTTAAAGATCCAAGTGAACAGAATTAGGTTTTATATAAAAGAAACTGTTTGATTTTATATAATATAATGAGTTTATTCCCGATAAGCCCAAATTTTCAGTTCCGGTTTAAACTGTATTCATTCTCATTTTCATTTTCATTCCCCCTGTCTGAATCAAACAGCCGCTGAATAAATGCTGCAAACAACACATAAAAACTGATTTATACGATCTGTGGTTTGTAAATGATTATGCATCATTTTAACAAATATAATAATCTTTTTCTAAAGATGACTCATTATTATTATTATTATTATTATCATTATTATTATTATTATTATTATTATGATGATGATGATGATGTGTATATTTGTTTGATTCATTGATTGCAACCAAATGAAGTCATGTGAATGGTATGGAAATGTAATGAATAATGTGGGTCATATTGCATTCAACATTCTTCTTAAACTGCATTCTGTCAGATGATTTAAAGATTCAAAAATCTTATGCATATAAAGAAGAGAAGAACCCTTATTCACAAATGAATCATTTCAAGTTGGCTTTATCTCAAAAGGGTCTGAATTATTTGTGGGTACACCCTTTAATCTTTAATCTCTTTTAGATATATATAACTATTGGAGCTTTTTGGGTGTTTAAATAAGCGGGTTCGACTTTTTGTTGCAAACTAACGGTTGTTTTTTTTATTTATGAAAATAGCACCGCTATGGCTTGCAAGGTTGAACAGATATAATCACAAGGGTTGTCGCGTAGGGGTTGAGGCCAGGGAAATTGGTGGAATATCCCATCTGCTCTGGATTCGATTCCAGACGTCCATAACACTTGTGGCTATTGAGTTTGTCAGGGATGTTGTCTTACAGTTGCAATTGCCGAGATTAGTTGGGGCAAAGCCTGAGATACCCCTCCAAAAAAGGTTGAAAAAGCTCTATTTTGCTTGCCATAAGCTAGTTTTTGAAAAACTACTTCAAGTAGCGTTTCAGTAGGTTGACAAGCGTTTTTTTCCACTTTTTTCACCCCAACTATACCTTTTATGGTTTTCCAATTAAATTTTCAACATGTCAGTTTACATTGTCATATAACTGATACAGCTAGTTTTTACCAAATATGACTAGTTTATCAGCTAAACAGCTAACCTTTCGGCTAGTTTGCCAAACGTAGTCATGGTAGGTGGCACTTTTTTCGAAACTCAATTATTCTTGCAAAGTTTAATGTCCTTTTAGCATTTTTGCAAGAACAATCGTTTTTTTTTTGTCGTTAAAAACGCCAAGTCTAAAGGTTCGAAAATCAATCATTGGTTTCAATTACCTTTTAGACCCATATGAAGTTATGTCAAGATGATCAAATTTCAATCCAAAATCATGAAATTTGAGGTGATCATGATGGGATTGTGTCATTAGCTTTAGAAATATTAGGGGTTGTGATTGTTCTTGAAATCTTGGAAAAAATTGGAAGATTTGTGATAAGGATTTTGGAAATTTTGGATACAGCCAAGAAGAAGGTATTGGGTTTTCGAAGATTTGTGATAAAGATTTAAGAAGAATGCTGGAACCCGAGCTTTATTCGTCGCGGATATTTTCACATTTTCGAGAAGAAAGTGGCGATGAAGAGCTTTCGGTTCTTCCTAGGCATACGAAAGTTATTGTGACGGGAAACAATCGAACGAAATCTGTTTTGGTCGGTCTACAAGGCGTCGTGAAGAAGGCTGTTGGCCTCGGTGGCTGGCATTGGCTGGTACTCCCTTAACTCGTTTCTTGATTTTTAGTTCAATTATAAAGATTTACGAAATGGAGGAATGGAGGGAAAGAGCGTTGTTTCATGTAGAATGAATGGCATCGTAAATCGTTTGTAAGTTTATTTCCCCGTGCCATGTTCGTTGTTTTCTAGGTTCTGAAGAATGGAGTGGAAGTGAAGCTGCAACGGAATGCTTTGAGTGTTCTTGAACCCCCTACGGGTCACGAAGAAGATGGCGATTACGAATTCGACAATTCTAGTTGTGGCTCTGACGTTGGCGAAAAAGACAATTTCTTTGGTAAGTTTAGACCAAGAATTCCATGATATAAGACCAAGCCTCGGGGCTCCTCCCTATAGGTTGCCGGTTCGAGTTTTTAGATGTCAAGACTTGATAGGCTCATTTTATACTTAACTGCAAGTAGACCAGATATGCCACTGAGGATTTTTTCGACTGCCCTGTTAGAGTCTGTAGATGTTAAGATTTACAGAGGCAAACTCGCTTTTATACTTAAGTCAAGTAGACTAGATATCAGGGCCAAGGCACTGAGGATTTTCCAGACTATTATCCTCATGTTATGCTTAAGGCACTGAGGATTTTTCAGACTGTTATCCTCGGGGCCTCCGAGGATTTTTTAGACTTACCACTGAAGATTTTCGTGACTGTTATCTTCAGGGTCCCATTGGGATATTCAGTTCCTTCAATCTATTCATTTGGAACCCATTTTCTCCCTTTTAACTTGCTCTACAATTTTGGTGGCAGCCGCTACTATGGAGTTCAATAAACCGAGCAAGCCTAGAGTTCGCTACGCAAAACCGTGGGGTCCATCTCCGTCAACAAAGCCTATTAATCGTACGAGTTGCCGAGAAGCGCAATCCAATATCCATCCATATTATCCGGTAAGTAGAAAAGAAAATACCAATTTTTATAGCTTTCTTGAAAACACACTTATTTTTCAAGAAACACAATCAAGATGTACATTTGACTTTTGAGGTCAAACATATATATTTCCAACACAAATCAAATGATCAAATATTCGAACTTTTGAGAAATTTCGGCAAGCAGAATAAACTTTATGAACGTATGCTCCGGGGTATCCGTTGCAATTTGTAAAATTGCAACGGAATCCATGGAAACGGCGATATGAGAATTCGTATGTTTGACTTTGACCTAAATGGTCGAATTGCGTAAGTAGGAAACATGAACCATCTTCTTGCAAATTGCAATGCATTCGTTAAATTTCTTGGTTTTTTCGTGTGTTAATCCGAGCAGAAAGTCAACTTTGCGAAGCTTGGAACCAACACGTTGTGGCGATATTATAGCACCTTCAACCTTGTAAGTCGGATACAATCTTTACTCGATCTCGTTACAAGATCTTGTAATAGAAAGAAAAGGGTAAAATGCATCAAACTGCAATCGAGTTTGTCCTAGTTCCTATTCTTAGCGAACCACGTTTTAAAATTTCCTATTTTTTTTTTCTTATTTTCACCTGTAACCTGCTAAAGTTGTAACATTTGATGACGTGGATATCAAGTTAATTGTCCACTTTGTTGTTACCATGTAAACGAGTATCCATGTCATTAAATTTTACAAGATTGGTAGGTTACAAATAAAGAAAATAAGAAAAAATAAGAAATCTTTGTTACTCCCTCCATCCCAAAATAAACGTCCACAATAAAAATGACACTTTTACCCTTAATAATCAAGAAAACTTTTTTTCATCTCATAATTGAGGGTAAAATGGGAAAGTGGACACTTATTCTTTTGACAAACTAAAATAGAATGTGAACACTTGTTTTGGGATGAAGGAAGTATATTAAATGTTTTCTCCATCCCAAAATAAGTGTCTACATTACTATTTTAGTTTGTTCCAAAATAAATGTCAAACTTTCAACAGTAAATCTCCATGTTCCCATTTTACCCTAAGGTGGATAAAATTTCTCTCTGTATAATTAAGGGTAAATTTTTATCCATGTGCCTTTTTTACTGTGGACATTTATTTTGGGACAGAGAGAGTAGGAACTAAACCGAACTTTCTTACTTTTTGATGCATTTCACCCTAGGAAAAGAACATTCAGCCCGAGGGGGGGGGGGGGTCTTCACACAGACAACCGCTCTACTCTTTTGAGTACAGACATTTGCATACATTTTATCCCCAGACCCTACTTCCCAGTGAGATATATTGGGTATATCTGGTTTATTCAATATCTCATTGTGGAAATGATTTCATCTTTTTATAGGGAAACATTCAGCCTAATCCAACAAAGGAACAACTGGTTGATGCCATCCAAAAGCATTTTGCTTCACAGGTATCTCAAACACAATTTTTAGGGTATAGGGTTTAGGGTTTATTATGAAGGTGATTGATCTGTGTGTGTTTGAATGCAACAGCGAGTGAGTGAACTTGAAGTGATAATGGAGTTCATTCATGCTGCAAAAAGAGAGAAATCCAGAAGAACAAACAGTAGGGATCGAAGTTGAGGAGATCCGTGTGCGCTTTGTTTGTATAATCTAATCGTACACATATATCCTTGTTTTAGTGTACGCTAACCAACCCCGATTTAGCTCTTACTTACGAACCAAGTAACCCTAGAGATAGGAAACCTTGATCGTCAAGCAACCAATTCGACATTCGTTGCTTCATTTGTAACCCTGTAATATTTGCCCTATCTCGGTCTATAAAGTCCAAGTTCGTAGCTCTATTTTGCATCGTTTTAGGTGTTGAATGTGTAAATTAATAGCATCTATTGGAGTTTTGCGAGTAAATTTTCCAAAAAAGGGTATTGTTAAATGTGAGAAATTAGGATAATCATCGAATCAACCTTATTGCAGGAGTGTGGATGGGAAATTGTCCAAATAGTCATTTTGCATATCCTTGTTCACTTTATTATACCCGTTCTTCTACTCAATTGACTGAATAGTCAAGATTTTGCAAGTAACATTTTAGCAGCTTAATAAAATATACTATTTAACACCTTTGCAAGTTGTTGAAGTGCTACTTGCTAAATTATGATGTAGAGGTGTCAGTTTTGCAACTTGCTAAAGTGCTACTTTCCATGTCAGTATATGCAAGTAGCACTTTAGCAACTTGCTAAAGTGTTATTTTATGAATATCAAATTTATAAAGGCATGTTTCACAAGTTATTAAAATGCTATTTACAAAATCTTAGACTGTTTCAATCGAGTAGAAAAATGGTTATAAATATGAACTAGGAGGGTCTAGAATGGCTAACGAAGAGAATTACCATAAAATAGTTTGTTAAAATATTAAATACATTAATATTCTAATTCTACTAGAAGGATACTCGTGCAATGCAACGAGATACATATCGATTTTTTAGTTTTTTATATTCTCTATCTCTATCAATATTATAACACGATTTTATATGGCTTTAAGAAAATGATAATGTTTTTATGTTTGAATAAAAAATAAATTTAAAGATCTCATAAAAAAACTTGAAAAAAGATATTGATATTAAAATCAAATTAACTATTTCTTTAATTGAATTTTTTTATTATAATTTAATAACGAAGTAATTTATTTCGGGTTTAATAATATAATTTTTTTATAAAGATAATAATTAAGTATTCTCTTGAATGTTAATGATTATCCTAATTATATTTTAGATTTTTTATATTTAAAATGAAATATTTAACCTATATTTGATTATGTTTATATGTAGTTAGTTACACAAATTCAAAATGAAACTTTAATAAATTGTACTTACGTACAATTTGCTTGTAATTTTGAATTTTAAATAATATGTATCAATAAACAGTACTTCATGTATAAAAAATGGTTTTTAAGAGTTTTTTTTTTATCATAAACTAACGAAGTTTAATACAATTTCTTTTTAAATTTTAAAAATGGCTCTAAAATGGGACAGAACAAAAGGCTCAAATTACAGCATGCAGAACCATGGAGTTTCCGTGGGAAAATAATGAAGGAAATATGAATCAACCTCTGAGGAGAGTTTCAAGGGCTTCAAAGAATAATGGAGCCATTTCAGGGCTTGGAGATTTGATGGCACACTTAAGTCCCGGAACACCGATGACGGCCGTAAGTTCGATCAAGAACGGAATTGCTCTCGGGATTTTGGCAGAGAGATATAAAACATCTTGATTCTCGTTCTTACGTTTGGCAACGAAGAACATGTTGGAAGAACCCAACTGCTCTATGATTTCATCCACGCTGTTGGTCACGATGCCTGGAATGTCCCTTGAGACCTCGCTGGAATCGGGTAGGGACTTCCATGTCTGAAAATAACAGTTGCAAAAATGTCGGATACTGATGAAATCAACAAACAACTACTGATTCTGTTCCAAAATAAGTGTCCACTTTCAAAAGTTAAATGTCTACGTTCCAAAATAAGTGTCCTAAAGTCAAAGGCACCGTCTGATTTGCGGGATTTGATAGGATTTGGAATTGAGTTCCATTCCAATCCTGTGTTTGGTTTAGAGAAAAGTGTGGATTCAAAATTATAGAATATTTTAATAATATAATTAATGTTGAAATCTCTAAAATAAAGAATCTGTTAGGGAGTCTTTGGTTCACATAATGAAATTTGATGGAATTGGAATCCATCAACGGAATTTGACTTTGAAGAAATTGGAATAGAATTTGACCACGCGTTTGGTTGGTAGGAATTGGAAAGTCTATCAATAGAACTGGAACAATCGTCTTTGTATGGACTATCCCACCCATCGCCCTGCCCACACCCTACCAACCACCATTATACCAAGAAATGATGAATTCATTAACTCGTGGAATTCAATGGAATTTGAAAGATTCCATCAATTTTAAGAAATGAACCGAACAAAGGAATTGGAATCTGGTCAAAAAAATTTGTCATTCTAATTCCATCAAATTCCATCGAATTCCGCAAACCAAACGGCCCAGTTGAATGTAATTTAGAGATTTTAACTTTTGATTCTTTATTTTAAAGAAATTATAGAGAATCTCTTGGAGATGTTCTAACAACATATCTATTCCCAGAAGAAGGGGAAACTTTTTCATCTGGGGTCAAATCAAATAAAAATCACGTGTACCCAAACTTACTACAATCTCTCTCTATCCCATCAATCAACTCTTAACACGTCATTATTTTATTTTATTATCATTTTATTCTCTCTTCAATAAAGTAATGATGTGTCAGAGGTTGATTGGTGGACAGGAAGGGGGCATGGAGTTTGGGGATAAGTGGTATACGGATAAGTGCTTTGTATACGGGTCAAACTTACTACTTCTCCAAAATCAGATTTAGGGGGTGTTTGGGATTGCTTATAAAAACAACTTATTGACTTATTCCGGTGTGACACCGGTAATAAGCACTTTTGAGTGTTTGGATAAACAACTTAAACTGGTAATAAAGAGTTTTTGAAGAAGTTAAACCATTCTAACTTATAATAAGTTAATAAGGACTTTTTGTAGAAAAACATAAGTTGTTTCAAATAAGCAATCCCAAACACCCCCTTAATGTGTTATGTAACAGATTTAACACCAATGTGATGTAAAAATTTGATGTAATTACCAAAAAATCATGAAAATAGTCGAAAAAGATGGTTTTTTTTATCACAAAAATCAAATTGCACAGAGGAGTGTATACAGAAAACTCAAAGAGTTATGTTACCTCGAGGAAGGTAGATCGTTCCATTCTTCCATCCTCCATGAACAACACAAGTAACGATATTCTATCGTTGAAGTACCATACAGGCTGTTGATTGTTCTTTATCGCAACCTGCAAAACCGAGTTTGGTGGACCTGGGGCTATATTCTGGAACAAAACCATAGGAAGAAGGGTTCTTGCGGTTGTTCCTGGTTGAACTTGTAGGACCTGAATAAAAATAGATTTGGTTCAAAATCAACAAGAAAATGCAGCGAGAAACCAAAGGGTCATTGGAACAGCGTTATCCAGGTTACAAGGTTCAAATTTCACCAAAGACGAGGAGCATGTGTAAGTATATAAATAGGGAAAAGTCTAAAAAAACCAAAAAAATGTCTAGAGACTTGATCGCTCAAAATATGAAAGTCCGTTAGTTTTCGTTTTTTGGATTTTCCCATGATTTTACCGCATTAACCAGGGTTATAGGAGGGAAAAGTCAAAAAAAAAACCAAAAAATGTCCAGGGACTTGATCGCTCAAATTATGAAAGTCCGTTTGTTTTTCTGGATTTTCCCATGATTTTACCACATTAACCAGGTTTACAGGACAAAAAAGTCTGAAAAGAAGCCAAAAAAGGTCATAGGACTTGATCGCTCAAAATATGAAAGTCCGTTGGGTTTTTTTCGGGATTTTCCCCATGATTTTACCACATTAACCAGGTTTATAGGAGGGAAAAGTCTGAAAAAGAACCCAAAAAATGTCCAGGGACTTGATCGCTAAAAATATGAAAGTCCATTGTTTTTTCTTCCGACTTTCCCATGATTTTATGGCATTAACCAGGTTATAGGAGGGAAAGGTCCGGAAAAAAAACCCAAAAAATGTCCAGGGACTTGATCGCTCAAATGACAAATTATGAAAGTCAATTGGTTTCTTTTTTCCAGATTTTCCCCATGATTTCACCGCATTAACCAGGTTTATAGGAGGGAAAAGTCAGAGAAAACCCAAAAAAAACCAGGGACTTGATCGCTCAAAACATGAAAGTCTGTTGGTTTTTTCTTCTTCTGATTTTTCCCATGATTTTACCACATTAACCGGTTTTATAGGTCAAAATGATCAATTTGTTCGGTTGCAGTAAGTGCAAGGATTTAGTTTGGGAAAATTGTCCAAGAACTTAATTGCTCAAAATATGAAAGTCCATCAGGTTCTTTTTCAGACTTTTCCCATATAATTATTATATAATATAAAAAAAAGATGCAGAGGGAAGGATAGAGGGATATTGCAGTCCAATAGTAGGCACCTGGAGTGGTCCACCTGCTGCTAGACCAAATGTATTCTTGTTGAACTGAATCATAAATCCATCCAGTGGGATGTTTGTGTTGTTCTCAAACATTAAACTGTAAAATATCTGACCATCTCTTCGTACCAGCTGTGCACCAATTTCTAGACCTTGACCAGTTGCCGCTGGTAATAGAATAGGTAGAGGTGGCCTGGGATAGTACAAAACAGTTTGTGAATTCGTGCACACATAATTTGGTATTTTATGCTAAAGTTACTATAAAGCCACGCGCAAAATGCATCAAAATGCAACAAAGTTTGCGTTAGTTCCTATTTAGTAAAGAGTTGTTTTTTTTCTCAGTCGATGCTATAAGGTTTCAAATTTTCCTATTCTTTACCCCACTTTACCTCTTAACATGTTGATTTTGTAACATTTGATGACATGGATGTTAAGTTTATCGTCCATTGAACATTTCACAAACGGGTATCCACATCATCAAATGTTACAATATCAATAGGTTGGGTCAGGTTCAGGGGAAAACTGGAAAAAAATGTAAAACTGAGGAACACCCGGAGGAACACCCGGGTAACCGTTCATCTGAAGGATATGCACATGTGCATGCAAGTAATTTGTAAGCAATTTGTCCAGTATGCACATGTGTGTAACATGTGCACGTGCATAAAAACCAAGAAACAACTTCAATTACTTGTATGCACATGTGCATACTATCCAGATGAATGGTTACCATGTTCCTCCGTTTTTCATTTTTTGGGGGGTTTGCCCCTGAACCTCCCTCTCAACAGGTTACTAGTCAGTGGGTACAAAATGGAAAATTTTAAAACTTAAGTTACATTGATCGGGAAAAAAAATCGTCACACTAAATAGGAACTAAAAAGACTTTACTGCATTTTGATACATTTTCCCCATAAGCCAATGACGTTTTATCACCAGTCTTTGACACTTACCCTGTAGTAGGCGTTGCAGGCTGATCAACTGAGACAATAGCATTATCATCACCACCATCGAGACCCATAAGATCAAGTAAATCTGGCACCGGAGCAAGAGCGGCAGGTACAGTAGTTGGCAGCATAGCTGCAGCATAAGGAGATGCGCCTGAAGTAGGCAGTGGTGGTGCACTATTATCAGCAACCAGTGTAGATGATGACTCGGGATACCCACCTCCGATTCCATCAGGGAATTCTTCCTCTTCTGTTTTCTGAACAGTTCTCACGCGGGTTATGAATGCTTCAGGGGGTTTGTGATACACGGAGGATAAAGTAGCGATGTTTGCAAGAAGCTCATCAAGGAGGGATGAATCCAATTGATTTGAATCATCACTGATCACTGGCTTCTCAGCTAGCACGATGTCTTTAGCAGCCTAATATATATATAATGCAAGTCATCAGAATATAAGGATCTACAAGTCCCGACACATTGAAGGAACCAAGAAGCAAAAGATATCTAATGGATGAACAAGGAGAAAAACACAAGCCTCTTGGGCCATGTTTGGCAACCATAAGCTAGCTTATTTTTTGAGCTTACTAAAGAAAACCCCATTTAGTTGGACATAAGCTAGCTTTTCAAACCGCTATTTCAAGTAGTGTTTCAATAAGCTAAGGGCTTTTTTCTATTTTTTCCCAATTATGCCCCTTGTATGTTTCAATTAATTTTTCAACATGTTCCTTTTACATTGTCTTCAAGCTTATCAACTAGTTTTTACCAAACATGACTAGTTTTTCAGCCGGCTTATCACCTGAGAGCTACCTTAGAGCATCTCCAATCGATTCTCCAAAATGGAGAAAATAGAGATTTTAGGCAATTTTTTGCTCCAAAACTTTCTGGAAAATGGAGAAAGTAGGAAAGAAAGTGAATTTCTCCAAATTTGGAGAACTCCCCAAAAATGATTACCATGAGAGATAAATATTCTTTTATTATATTCCACCAATAAAAAACCTTGAAATTAAATATTTAGGAGAGAGAAATAATATTTTATTAAATGTATGAAATATTTTAATAATATAATTAATGGTGTAATCTCCAAAATGGAGAAGCTGTTGGAGTTGAATGCAATTCTTTTTAGAGATTTTGAATTTTGATTCTCTATTTTGGAGAACCTTTGGGAAACTGTTGGTGATGCTCTAATTAGCCAACAACTAGCTCTTCAACTATCAGCTAACTTATCGGCCATCAACTATTATTTCGGCTAACAGCTAGCTTTCAGCTAGTTTGCCAAACATAGCCTCAGTTCCCCTAGATTTAACATTTAAGCAAGACAAAGATCATTGTTTCTCAATGATGCAAAAAAACTATGTAGGTTTTAAGAAAGGTAAATAAGATGTCTTAAAACGTTTGATATGGAAAAGGATGGCCTAGATTTTTGGATTAAATTTTTTAAAGGTTCCAAAGTGACAACTGTGAGAATACATAGAACCCCCAGACCACTCTCCAAAAGAGCCCTTTTGGAAGGGGAGGTTCCAACATATATACAGGAGAAATGGTCCAAGTCTAGCCGATGAGGGACTCCAACACGCCCCCTACAACGAAGGCTACATGGACACAGATTGTCCTGGAGTATCGAGAGGGGGCTAACCACAGTGCTGGGTCCCTAGAGTGGCAGACCTTGTCTATGAAACCATGTGAGAATATGTGGAACCCCTAGATCACTCTAAAAGACTCCTTAAGGAGGAAAGGGAGGTTCCAACATATATATAGGAGAAATGGTCCAAGTCTAGCCGTTGTGGGACTCCAACAACAACAATGGAACGTATGAGCTTAATGTCATCAGAAGATAGCATGAAGTAGCTTGATGAATACGAACCTCAGGGTCGGTTGAAAGAAGACGCCAATATATGTAAGCACGATCTCGCAGATCTGGATTGTCAGTCTCCACAGTGGCATTATTCAAAACAACCTACAAAGACAACTATATATTTAAACCAGATCCAGCTATATAGATATACAGAAGAAGTTTCACACAAAAACTCATCATTGATATTTTGAACTTACAAGTAAAAATGTTTAGCACAAGTGTTGTTGTAATGGACACATATTGTCCTTTCATATGATTGATTATAAGATGTGTTATTATCTGATCCCATGAGGAATCAGACCAAAGCAAATACACTGCTTTGTAAATCAGTAAACTAAATGTATCATGTCATAATTTCTTAATGCTCCCAACATAAAGTAATGCATGCAAAAGAGTGCAGAAACAAATAGGCATAAGAAGGTAGTGAAGGAAAACTGATCACCAAGTGCAATTGCAAAATGTGAAAAGACTGGGTTTGAGTTATATAGCAAATCTTCCATTATACTGAAGTGTAGAAATTATGGGCATAAGCAGGTGTATGCTATCTTGGCCAAAAGATGCAAATCTTTAACAGAGCCGCAAGGCAAACATGAGGTAAGACCCTGACATTAAGATGTGGCAGTAGCCTTCTCGGACATTTTCCAGGATGCTTCTCAATACACACAAGCATAAAAATATTAGCACAGATCCACAAACAGACATACCTGATGCAAATTAAAGCCATCGAGTCTTTATGTTTAATATGCCCTCATGGAATGAGGTAGAGGTTGTTAATATTTAATTGTTCGTGGTAATGATTATTCGGATAAAATCTTGGATAGTGTATCGGAGAACACTTTCCAAATTCAATATTTMGACCCTTCAAGCCTAAGGTTACACAAAATCTGTATCGGGATAATCCAAACTCTCGCCAACTGAAGACATCAGCTGATGCTCCCACTAAATGTGCAGCAGCTGATGCTGCCGCTCATGGTCATCAGCTGAGACTGATGGTTATGAGCTGCCACTACCGCTCATGGTTATCAGCTGACACTGCCGCTGATACCCATCCACTGCCACCTGCACTGATGAAGTAACTTATGCATACTGTTTCACCAAGGAGGCATATATAAGCGCAGTCTCCTTGACTCCCGCTATATGGTGATCTAAGGTTCAAGGAAGCATACATAAGCGTGCACTCCGCATCACCAAACTTGTCTTAATGCTCTACCTTGAATCTTCTTTTATCTCAAGTCAATCTCAATTACACCAAAATGTCTGATGACACTAAAATCACCAACAAAGGTGCCCATTTCAACCCTTTTTACATGTAAGGAGGTCAATTTGGAGTTGTATTTACTCTAACAGATCAAGTGGGTAAAATGAAAACTTAGCTAAAAAAGGAAACAAGTCTAATGGGTCAAATACTCCAATGGTTGAAAGTCACCTGAAGTGTATTTCAAATGCATACAACCTCCTAATCACTTGCTTAAAAATATGAGATTATATAACGATCTACAACATTCAAAAAGGATTATATAAAAAAATTAGATTATATGACAATATAGTTTTTTAATCATATTTAACACATTAATTATTTACAAAATCCAAAAGAGGACAAATTGCATGTTGACCCTACCCAACCCATTCCAACCCAGTAAAAACTTCCCCTTTTTGACCCAAACTTATTTGACCGATTACCCAACCAGCCCACCCCTTCCATTTTGCCACCTAGCTAATGGATGGACAGATTACTCAAGCGCTCTAGGAGATCAGGACACCTTTTAATTGGTGAAAGGAAGTTAACAATCGTAAAATAGTCATGCGTCGTCCGGTGCAGGGAAGTAAGCAGGTTGTTATTATAAGACAATACGAGGAAAAGGAAACCTGGCTGTGATCTTAAACAAGTGTTTATAGAAAACCAAACCAAACGAACCCTGTATATCCCACACAGAGGCGAGGTCTGGTTGTTTGAAAATACAGAAACACAACCTTATATTCAACAATGTTACCTGAATCATCTGCTGCGGTCCTTCAGTTGGCTTCTTAAGAAAAAGTTTGACTGTGGCCGTCAATAACTGCAATTGAACTTGTGCAGGTTCTTCAGGGAAACTCTCCAGGAAGCTTTCTAGAAGTTCATCAGCATTATCAATTCTTTCAGCATATTCACCAATTATCCAAATCATTGATGCCTGTTAAAAATGATGTTAAAATGACAGCTGGTAAGGTTTCTACTTAGAGCAGAACTCTCAAATTCCACAGTACCTTGGCCTCTGGCTCATCCAAAGTGTCCAAACTCTCACAAAGGGTGGCAATGATGGATTCATAACTGAAGTGAAAATTTAGTTAAGAGAGAAATTTTGAGGTAAAGCTATTAAAATTAGCAGCTTAACAAATGGAGCAACAAAAACTTACGTGTTAGGATATCTTCTAAAAATATCCTTAATGACTATAATAGCTTCTTGAACAACATAATTTACTTTAATTTTGATCAGTTCCAGAAGAACACTAATGCAACGTTCAGCTGCTCTCTCTAACTTGATAGCACAGCGCCCAATAGCACGAACAGCCTTTCTGACAAAATCTACATCTACTTCTGTAGCATATTCTTTAAATTCCAATAATACCTGTGGACATGCACCAGGAGTATCACCATATAGGATACGATCCATTGAACAAATTTATACCAAAGACATAATTAGCTTTAACAGCATTCTAGTCACCTGATCGATATTTCTATCCGAAGCAAGCTTTATCATGATCTCTAACTTCTCCATCTTCACATAAATTGGATCATTGTACTTGCAGAAGAACACCTAGAAAGTAGGTGTGGTTTAGATAATATACCCTAAAACTAATATGAATGCTGGCCGAAAGAAGCAAATGCTAAACCATTATACCTTAATTTCATGGGCAAGGATTGTAGGACGCCTTTGTACAATAAGGTTGATATTCCTTAATGCAACATATTGAATCTCTGGTTCTGCGGAAAGTAAGGTAACAAGAGGAGGAGCCATTTTCTTGCAGAGGTTCCGAATCACATCAGGGCTAGTGATGAGCTCCATTTGTTGAAGTATCATCTTTCAAGGCATAATGCTACAAAGTAAGACTAGAGAAACCAGAACATGAATAAAGGACAGATACATACAAAAAAATAAAGCAAAGCCACCTTAACAGCTGAAAGAACTACAGCACAATTTGCATGTTGTAGTCTTGGAGTGACTCTCTCTACAATATTTTCAGCTTCACGAGCATCAGCTGCCTTGTACTTGGAAAGAGCATCTAAAATGAAAACTTGACCCCACCTGTCATCATGTTTATAGCAACATTTAAGAAACACAAAATAATAACCGATCAAAACATATGACAACAAAAAATACAACATAGTATCTATTTTATAGCACATTTTATTAATAGAGCATTATATCAGAAATCACACTCACTCGGTGCATTCATTTACAGCTGTAAGGAGCTTAGTAAGTGTAGTGCTGGTGATCTCAAAGATGGGTTTACTGCTGTTATCTTGAATTTCTGCAAGAGCAGCGACAGCATTTGCTACAACCATAGGGTTATTGTCAGATATCAAATCCTTGAGAGCTTCCAGAAAACCCCTATCTTCAACTAACTCGGCATTAATGTCATAAAGTTTAGCAACACATATAGCTGCTGTCTTTCGAACATAAGGATCATCATCCTGATAATAAATAACACCGAAGATGCCCATATAGGGGAGTAGAAAGTTAAACCATCTTATAGAACTCTGATTGGCCAATATATTAAAGATTCCAACAACAGAGGGAAATCATGTTACCTTGAGACACCTCTGGAGAGGATCACAAAGATATTCCGTAATTTTATCAACTCGGATGCATCCCATTGTTCGAACAGCTAAAGCGCGAATCAAAGGATTTGGGTCCTGTGAATCCTGTAACATTCATTTAATCCAATTTTATCAGAGATTCCTTATGAAGATTTGAAGTCTTTTACATGATATGTTTAAGATATTCGAAGAACAAAAAATTAAAAGACAACACACATTTAATTCATACAACCTTGATTCATTTCACCTAAGAATTTCATGAACGTTTGAAAATCGATTAAATCAGCCCTGATACATCTTAGATTCATGAGAGAGAGATTTATCCACTTGATTTGAAAAATAATGCCAAAAAAAGAGTTGCTTTGATGTTCAAGTGGTGAAGCAAATTATGAAGATGCTAGTAGTTTTTTCAGTGCTAGGTTCATGTCCCAGGTGCTATCACGTAGAAAGCAAGATCCCATACTGATAGACTTAAACAACTCAATGGAGAAAATAAAGTATGTGCATAAAGAAGGCCCCCTATGCATTAAATCTTTAATAAGGACTCTAATAAGAATTTCAATCCATAATAATCACATTCAGAAGATAGGTTGCTCTGAAGACCGGTTGACTATAAACCACAATGGCTGAATTAATTCAAATTGTTTCTCTGATAGCTCTAGTTTGGGGTCCATTATGGTGCAGTAGCATTGCAGCACTTTAATTCAAAACATTCAGTTTTCCAGGCGTCTGGTGGCATAACAAAATTTGTAGAATTACCAACTTATGGAAGAAAAGAAAAACACGTTTGGTTGACAAACCATCAACAAACTTGTGCTCTATATATCAAATGAACTATGTTTGATGATAACAAGAAGTATGGAAACGCAATATACAAAGATATTACAAATTTACAATCTTGAATGCAAAACATAAGTAAGAATGAGCTGGAAGTCTAGAGAACATCCATCCTAAGACAACAATTCCAAGTGACAAAGGAAGTAGAATCCAAGGGTTTAGCTCATAAATAGTTAAGAACATTTTATGTTGACTGAAGACCAAAGTTGATGGCGCATCTTATTTATACAAACTATAGTCATGAAGAAGGAAAGAGTACAAGCAATCCATGCTTATTACACTAGTTAGATGATCAACTCGAAAGGATGCATAAATAAAATTTTCAGCAATGGATCACCTAAGTAAAGTAGTGAAAAGAATGCCACCAAAGACATAATAGTTATAATCAAGTAATCAACAGCATGATTTGGCCAAATCATTCTCTTTTCATGTAAAGTTTTGCAGATCACCTAAGTAATGATCGAAGTAAGCAACTGATCTCTCAACGCAAACATATTTTAGTTACTTTATTAATTCACTTGTGACATAGAACGATTATACAGGAACATGCACATTGCACAGCATGAATATATCACATTCACCAATGATAAAACTCTAAAAGGTGCAAGCATTTAGTAAATGTGAAAACAGAGCTTCTCCTACTTCTTGCCTTCACAAAAGTATTCACTGCAAGTATTGCCAGGTCAGGTTGACTTTTAGCATAATTGATGAGATACAGGTAAACAAGCTTTTTGAGCTCCAAATTTTCTGTCTGCATACAGTTCAGAACATCCGTGAAGAGCGATGAAACATCCTTCCCAACAGTCATAGCAGCAATCACCTTTTTAACAGCATCTTTTCTCTTATCCTGGATGGCAGAAGACATACATCAAGTTATTGAGCTAAAAGGACCTAAAATAAGCCATTGTTATGCAGTATCCAGTCACTAAGGTCTAAGGCTTCATATTCGCATGCACATATAATATATTAACTACTAAATCTGTAAGGTATTAATGTCAAATTCCATTTATGGATACTTGGAGGGTGGGAAAACTATTTCTTTTATCAGGATTAAAGGCCCTTTTAATGTGTGATCGTCTTCATTCTTTCCTACCCTAACCAGCTTGGAATAAAAGCTCGTATTGCTGTTGTGTTATGTTCATGGAACCCAATGACCAAAAGAACAGCATGTATTAGTTACTTGTATATATCTCCTCAGTGAATTACTGGATATGGTACTTTCCATCCATCCCTACTAGCTGAACAGCATTTTAATAATAACTCCATCTCTGCACAGTTTCGTGTAAGCATGTGCATGTAGCAATGGTAAGCATCAGTTGCTACTTGCAAACAACATGCCTTAGTTTCTATCAAATGATACTTTTTCTGTTGCACCTTTTGACTTGATTCACTTTGACGAATGGGGACCTTCTCCTCATCCCACCATTGGGGGATCCAGATAGTGTTATATCCCTTGATGATCATATTGCTACATCTGGATCTACCACGTCATATTGAAAAGTAGGTCTGAAATTCCTCAGATTTACATGAATTTTTTGCACACATGATTCTCACTCAATTTCTGAAACCAATCAAAGCTTTTTGTGCTGATAATTCCATGGAATATAAAGAACGTTCCCTTCTTGAGTTCTTCCCCAACAAGGCACTTTATCATAACACACCTATCCTAGCACATTACAACAAAATGGTTGTGTTAAACATAAACACGGACACAGTTCTTACCCTCTTAAGATCATCGAAATGCTGAATGGTTCTGGGGTGAAGCAGCTCTCTCAGCTGTGTACACCATCAATCAACATCCCACACCCATTCTTCTAAACAAGTCTCCATATGAAACTTTGTATGGCATTCTTCCTGCTTATGATCTTCTAACAGTATAGGGATGTACGTGTTTCATCTGCCTTCAATCTCATAAACACACCAAACTTGAACACCGTTTTAAGTCTATGCTTCTTTGGATTCGACATTGAACATAATAGATATAGGTGTTCAGACAAGACAATAAGCCAATAAATGCCCAACACAGAAAATAACAACCAGCTGAGAAAGTACATACAAGTCCCTGAACAAACACTGTATTACTCCCACGTCCCTATATAGTATATACTCTCTGGAATTGCTCAACATTCATCCTTTTTTCTCCTAATAGAATCAAGCCCAGGAATTTACCAATGCACCTTGTTAGATTTTATGCAACCAAATCAACAGAAGCTCCAATAAACAACTTGAAATTGACCTAATGGATTGATGACATATCACAGTTATAGATCTGATAACACAACTGGCACAATTACGAGAGTTTCAAGGGCATCAAAATGCAAACGAACGAATTTATATGAATTGCATCTATTCCATCACCGGATCAGTATGCGCATCTATATATAGGATATGTAGATATATAATCAAGTGTATATCATGTATGTATAACGAAAAATCAAATGCAAAACCTTGTACTGAGAATTGAGCTCTTCTTTAAGCTCAGGGATTTCTCCTTTTTTAGTTGTGGAGAAGTACTTCGAATCGTGTCCACTCATCTCTGCCGATGATCGGAGTCGGCAACGGCGACTTGACGGAGGAAGAGAATTTGAGGGAGTTTGAATGGAAGAGGTGTGATTTGATGAAAACGGGAACTTTCAAAAGTCCAAACGAAAATGATAACGGATTTAAACCCGACCCGTATGGGTAACCCGCTCCATAATCCGGTTATGTATAAATAGTTCCATTAAGAGGCAACCTCTGAATCGTTAAGAGGTGAATTTTGTTTGGCAAAAAAAATATGTTTTTTAATGGTTCTAAAACCCTCTGAATGATTTTGTATCATGGATCTCCCTTAACCATTAAAAGCCCTAATTTCATTGTACATAATTATCAAACAATTATATTTCATTTTGCATCATAACATGATAGCCTCTTAATCATTCTGACCACTTAATCATTCTGCACTAAAACATTCAGCAATTGCCAAACAACCCTTAAGAGAAGATAAAGAAAAAAGTAAATTACAATTTTGGTCCCTATAGTTTTACCTAAACTACGAACATCATTCCAAAACTTCAATAAATACATAAATGGTTGCTACGGTATGTATTTTGCTATAAAAATGGTCTCTCTGATTGTGTCTCTTAAAATTTATCTGTTAAGTGAGGGGACATAACTGGAAAAAAACTTAAAAGACTTAGGGGTCGTTTAACCAATTGCTTACCCAGTAAGTGCTTATCGATAGGAGTCAACACTATGATTTATTTTGATGTGTAAGATTTTAGTATATCAGAATATATTAAATGAAACAATTTACTGGGTAAGCGCTTACCTAGGTAAGAGTCGTCATCCTCACTTACTGGGTAAGACTCTCCATCATTCTCATTGCTCTTACCCTTGACCCTTCTCATGTTCATCCGATAAGAAAATTTATCCAGTAAGTGTTTACCAAGCAAATGTTTAGTAAACGGCCCCTTAGAGGTTGTTTACAAAATAATTGACGGATAAGTGCTTATCTATAAGAGTCATCATTCTCAAAAACCTTATCGGGTAATATTATTGGTTGTTGAAATGATACCATGTACCATAATTTTACCTAGTAATCGCTTATCGGTTAGAGTCGTCACCTTCACTTACCAGATAAGAGTCTTATTCCTTGCCTTACCTCTTATTGGATAAGATTTCGGTTCTTATCATGTTAATCCAGTAAGGTAAATGACTCGATAAACATGTACCTAATAAACGTTTGACAAACAGCCCGTTATTTTATTTTGGATAAAGTTATTTAAGTTACAATTTGTATTTACTACCAAATTTGTACTTCAACAAATTTACATACTTGTGGGTTAATTGAGTTTAATTTGTTGGGCTTGTCTACCCCTTTCTTTATGGGCCTATTTCTTTTTATAAAATTATGCACCATATATATATATATATATATATATATATATATATATATCCAAAAAGCACAACCCAGAAAACACAGTATGCGCTCCAGCTATTACCTCACCAACTAGCTAATCAGACGCGAGCCCGCTGAGCCAAATCTTCTTCATGTAAAACCTGCTTGATTTATCATTTCTAATACATCCGTGGGACAGGCTCGGACACATTGAGTACACCCGATATATATATATATATATATATATATATATAGATCTAATCAAGTGAGAACTAAATAGTTTGTGGTAACTGTAAGATATGAGCCAATTATTTTAGATAATTAATGTTATTTATTAAAATAAAACAAAGGGTTTTGAGTGAAATAAAAGTCTTGCAAATCAACTCTACTAAATAAAACTTGTTCCCATTGTAGTTTAAAAATAAATAAGGTGACACACAACAAATTAATAAGGTTGCACATTTCACGAACATATTTTTTTTTACCATTTGACGGATGAATAATACGGTGGCACGTGCCACCGTATGCACCATTATAGTTTCGTCCCTGGGTCCAATCCATTTTGACAAAATCCCTCACCCCCTCGTTTGAACAGTTATTCTCTCCCCCCCCCCCCCCCGGGGGCGCGCAGGGGCAGATTGATTGTTTTATTATCGCAAGGTGTTGCAATCATGTTAAAATGCTAGATGGTTTTGTTGAAAATACCTCAGTTTCTTGTTTTTTTTAGTTAAAAGATAAATCAATTCACCTAATGTTAATTTTATATATGTTCAAATCAATTCACCTAAAATAAGTTATATAAAATAATAGTATAATTTGTTATTCTGTTAACCGATATGGTAAAAAATTGAAACTGAAACTTACCTTTTTCGTTTAACGAAACCGTTTTAACCCACAAACCGAATAATCCAAAACCGTTTGGTTCAGCTGAATTATTCGGTTTTCGATTCTTTTACATCCTATGGCTCTTGGTCACCTAAGTTTTTGGATCAGTTACTAGCAAGAGACAGATTTGAACCCATCTGCTATCGTCAACAGTGACATGTCTTCTCACTTCTGTTCTTAAAATACTAGTTTTGTGTAGGACTCCTTCGGGATTGTCAGTAATCAACATTTTCCTCCGATATTACATCGTCACTATAAGTACACAACATGATTAACAATGTGAAATTACATTTTTGCCCTCAAAAATTGATCATGGGTAGTAATCAAATTTGAATTTTAATAATGTAAAAGGTAAGAGGAACACAAATGTGATTAAACTTGTCTTCACATATAAAAGCATGAAAGGACCATTTGTCACCATCTTTTTGGGGTTTGGTCAAACACCCACCAAACCCTAAATAGAAGCTTCAAAGGCAAAGACAAAAACAAAGTTTGTGTTTGTTATAATGGTTGCCTTTATTTTTCTTTATTTTTTTTCAAGATTCGATAAATCAGATCCGAAATATCTTATAGTCCGCAACAAAACCCTAGACTGTTGATCGAACCTGAATCAGATGAGGTTGGATTGACTTCAGATAAAATTAAAAATGTAGAAATCTGAAATAAGGAAATCATAAATGGGTTGACTTGAATTGATTCAGGGGTCGTTTACTAAACGCTTATCCGGTAAGTACTTATTGAACAATTTTCTTTCACCGAGTGAACATGGCAAGGGACAAGAATCCTACCCAGTAAGAGCGATGATAAGGATGAAGAGTCTTACCTGGTAAGTGAGGGTGACGACTCTTACCCCCGTAAGCGCTTAGCAGGTAAATTGTTGCATAAATACGTTTTGATGTACTACAATTTTACCCGGTAAAATAAATTATGGTGTTGACTCCTAACGATAAGCACTTACCGGGTAAGCATTTAGGTAAACGGCCCCTCAGTAAATGAACCGACTATGAAATTGAGTAGTTTTAATTTAAAAAATATAAAACTAAAACAACACCATTTAAAACTTGAAAAACCCCGACTCTGGGTCTGTTTGTTTATTTCTTAATAGTTCTATTAAGAGGTAGTATCTGAATCATTAAGATGTGAATAAAAAAATCTGTCTATTAATGGTTTTAAAACCCTCTGAATGTTTTTGTATTTTGGGTCACTCTTAACCATTCAGCGCCCTAATTTCATGCTGAACAATTATAATTCATTTTGCACTACATCATAAAAGTCTCTTAATCATTTTGACAACTTAATCATTTTGAACTAAACCATTCAACAACTGTCAAACAGTCCATTTGAAACTCTCCAATAATTTTCTATAAATTTATGCAATATGGAAAAAGCAAACGTAAAATCTAAAAAAAATCACATTCTACTACAACAGAACTTCCAACCCATTGCTAAAAAAACATTATTTTTTATCTGGTTTTAATGATTTCTACATTAATGTTATGATACGAATTTATGTGGTTTTGAGCAAACAATAATGTTTTTTTAATAAAATATAAATTTGAAAATATCATAAAAATTAAAAAAAATATAAAAGTTCTATTTTTTGTAAGTTCTTTAATTTATTTTTTTATTATAATTTAATTTAGGTTTAATGACGAAGTAATTTATTTTTGGTTTAATAATATATTTTTTATAAAGATAATAACTAACTATTCTATTAAAACTCAATAATTATCCAATTATATTTTATATATATGTAAAATGAGAATTTTATTTTGTATTTGATTATATTTGTCTACAGTTAGTTACACGAATTCCAATATGGAGCTTAATAAGTTGTACTTATCATAATTTACTTGTAATCTTGAATTTTAAGTAATATGCATCAATAAGCAGTATTTCATGTATAAAATATGTTTTTAAGAGTTTTTATAAATACTTTATAATATAATATAGATGATGATATATTTCACAAGAGAAAGGTTCTCATATTCGAACGGGTTTGCTTGGTGTAATCTCTCTCCTCCCTTTCTGGTGAAAAAAAAAGTTAATGTATGAAACGTAAGAAAACGATCTGGACCTTTTATCACCTTTAATCTCAAACTCACCCACTAATCGCGTTTGATACAAGGACTGATCCGATACATCTTGGTACATCTCATCCTAATCTTCATCAAAAGATGGATATCCTAGGGACGGACCCAGCTATGTAGTATAGGTGGCACGTGCCACCGTATTATTTCTCTGCCGAAAGGTAAAAAATTTAGGTTCGTGAATGGTGCAACCATATTAATTTGTCGTGTGTCATCGTATGCATTTTGAAATTACAATGAGAACAAGTTTTATTTGGTAGAGTAGGTTTGCAAGGCTTTTATTCCACCCCAGATCCAAGTTCGAATCCTGTTAGTGTCGTTTTCTTAATCAAATGGTGTCACCGTTTAAAAAAAAATTCGTATACTTGTTTCTTATAGTCAAACGGTGCCACCGTTTGAAAACTTTTCCCTATATCTTTTTCTTATGGTCAAATGGTGCCACCGTTTGAGAAAAAAAAACTGGATCCGTCCCTCTCCCTTCTTACACTTCTCACGTTACCTCTCATTCTCACCGGAACCCAGCCCTCAGTAAGTTAAAAATAAATGAATGAGTGGAATATTGCAACTATTTTTTCTTTTTAATTAATTTGTTTATTATGATAAATCAATGATTGAAGTTGTTAATATTGTTTTGGTCAAAAGTGCAAATTTGGAATAATTGTAAGTTGGGGTGCTAAAATGATAAACTAAAATAAGTTTTCTTTCTGCAATCCTCCATAACCAATAATTCATCACTACAACATTGAGATGCTAACATTTTGGCTTTATATATTATTATTAATTTATTTTATATTATAAAAATATATTTCTTTAAATTGTTATTTTCAAATAATCAGATATTTTTAAGGCTGTGTTTGATACATAAAACTAGACATCACATGACACAAATAACAAAACTCATAGGGTTTGTTTGTTTTGCAGTATTATTTTTGAGGGGGTTTGGATTTCATGGAGGGATTTGAATTAGAATGGATTTGAAATTATTGGTGTGTTTGGTTTGTAGGATTTGGAATGGAATTGGATTCCATTATTTATAAATAATTTATGGAAAAATTATGAATGATTATAAAAATAGTTGAATTACATTTTTATTAATCGATTATTACAAAACAAATGTTTTTAACATTTTTTAAAACTTTATTGCATATAATCTTAAGAAATCCTGTAAAATCCCGGGCACTCCCCAAGGATTTCAAAATCCTATGTTTGAAGGATTTCAATTAAATCGTAGGATTTCAAATCCAAACAATCCAACAAATCAAACATGAGACTGACAATATATGCAATACTTTACCCGGTAAGCGTTTACTGTGGGAAGAGTTGTCGACCTCACTTACCGGGTAAGACTCTTGGTCCTTGTTTCGCTCTTACCGGGTAAATTTTTTGGTATTTACCATATTCATACAGTAAGGTAATATAACTTGGTAAATACTTACCATGGTAAGCATTTGGTAAACGACCCCTAATATCTTATGAAAAATAACTAATTTCTAAAAGATGTTTCTACAAATGTGTTTCAAGAGTAATAAATTGTGAAATCATTGGAATATAGGGTCCTTTTTAGGTGAATATTTAATTATTTATTACAATATTTAAATAAAAAATATTTAATTTTGAATTTTTAGGGTTTTTATGTGGGACATCATTACAAAAGGTCCATACTAATGAAAACAAAAGCAAGTCAATAGAGAATAAAAATCCAATCATGCAATATTTAATTTATTAATAAAAATCCCCACTTACTGTGTAAGACTCTCGGTTTTTGTCATTGCTCTTAACAAGTAAGATTCTCAGTCTTTGACATGTTCATCTGATAAGGTAAGTAACCTGGAAAACGCTTTACGGGGTAAGTGTTTGATAAACGACCCCTAAATGTTTTATTTATTTACACAATCTATTTATGTACATTAAAGAGTAAAAACAGTGGTATTCGTTGTATATTCTATATGTGTTACCCGAATTCGTTACATAGACATCAATCTTGAAAATTCAAGTCAATAGACACCAAACACATAACGATGATTTAAAGACAGAAAATCTAATCCCGACCTAACCCTGAAGCTATTTCTAACAACTCGTTCACGATGGATAAAAGATGAGATTTGTAAGCTCTTTACAAGCCTCAATTTGTGGGTCGTAAATAACTTTTACCATGATTTTAAGTTGAATTAGAAGTTAATGGGCCAACCTGTCGTTTTGGGTTTGGGACGTTACAATATTGGCAACTTTTTGTATATTTATTTTTCCAAAAAGGAACAGGAAGGTATCACTATATGCATCCATATTTGTCTCATAATCAGACCAAATCATGCATTAAAGATATACAAAATCCTGATATTGATGTGTATGGGGATGAAATTGGTCAGTAGAGGTGCATTTAGCAGTAAAGTGGGCTAAATGCACCCCTATGATTGCTAATGCACCTCTTTACATGAGCTAAATGCACTCTTACCTAGTAATTTTCTCCTGACACACATCAACATCAAAACTCAACTTTTACATTCTCAATGCATGATTTGATCTGATTTTGACATTAAACGAGGTGCATACAACAATCCCCATGTTAATATATATATATATATATATATATATATATATATATTTCTTTCACACATCAAATCAAGAGTTCATTTTACATGTTCAATGTACGATTTAACTTGATTTAAGAACACCCGCTATAAGACTGCATTTAGCCCACTATAGAATACGATGCTTATGTATCAGAAAGTTATAAATGTTTTTAGGTAGAACTTGTTGACTAGGAAACCATGGTCAACTTTTTTTTCTAAACACATATATTGGTGCATTAGCCATTATAAGAGAATATATACTTAATTATATGCATTAAACCAATCAAATTCACCATGTATTTGAAAAGAGTGGAAGCATAATCATGTGATTAAGCACTTTCCTAGGATGTAGGCTTGGAATTCCCTTGACTCATGCATTTGTGAATAAACTTTTGCTACTACTTTTTTTTTGGTTTAAATTCTTTTCCTTATCTGGATTGGGGGTCCAAAGTGGTCCATTCATATGTGAAGTATATATTCCTTCATGTTCTCTTTAATAAATACATGAAAATTGTCCAAGATAGCTATTATAGATTCTTTAATTCATTTTATAGTCATTTTTCTATTCAACTGATTGAAATAGTCAGTATTTCACAAGTAACAGTTTAACAATTTATGAAACCTATTTGTCACGAATTTAATATTAATAAAGTAAACTTTCGTAAGTTGGTACTTTTATCGTAAGTTTGTTGGACCGATCTAGGGAACCGCCCACGTGATATTGTCCGCTTTGGGTTTGACCAACCCCTCACGGCTTTAAAACGCGTCACTGGTAGGAGTAAGACTCCCACTTYCTTRTAAAGAAGCCGAATCCCCCTAGCCTCACCGATGTGGGATGCTCCTGCATTGCTACATGAGCGTTGGGTTTAAGAATCGCAGATTTGACCGGCTCGAGGGAACGATGAGTTTTTCGGACCCAACAAAGTTGCTTGGTTATTTCTGTCAATTATAAAGAAAG
The DNA here is from genome assembly GCF_001531365.2 of Cynara cardunculus var. scolymus. Classification (NCBI taxonomy): domain Eukaryota; kingdom Viridiplantae; phylum Streptophyta; class Magnoliopsida; order Asterales; family Asteraceae; genus Cynara; species Cynara cardunculus. Next base: position 1,904,039 of record NC_037543.1, read on the forward strand.
ATAGCTATAAAGTGAATTAATTAAGAGGTTGAAAATGACTATTTTGAACAAAGTTCCTAAGCGTTGGGTTCACGAAGATCAACCTGTTTTCGTGAGACAACATTTTTACACTTGAAACTTCACAACAAAATATTGTGAAAGTAATTTTTTTTTGAACATTCACAGTGTTAATATTCCAACTACAACTTTACTTTCACAATCTTTTTTTTATCCAACCTGGATGCGAGCCGACTAATCTCAGGACAACCATCCGTCTCGCGGGTAGCACAAAGTCACTGTATTTGAATCTTCGTGGCTATAAGAAGATTTTTATTCCTCCCTGGATTCGAACTTGACACCTTCAGACACTTTTGACCTTTGGAGTTCAAGTACAAACCAATCGGGCACCACCTTTGTGATTTACTTTCACAATCTTGACAACAAGCATAGTGAAAAGCTAGCAGTAATGCAACATTGATATGTATTTCCCCCCCATAAATTATCCTCTTTCAAAACAGAAGCAACCATAACACATTAAATTACAACTCCTAGCAGTAGTCTTCGGTGTGGTACTCTCTTTTGTTTTAATATATTTGTTGCATCTAAAAAAAATCATTTGTAACATCTCATTCCACATTTGCATATAATTCACATATTCCATATAACATGAAATACAATTATTACATATTGGTCCCAAATGTACAAGTTGCTACATATAAAAGTAGCTACAAAATTTTCATTTACACCAAGTATATGACTTGCAAATATAACAAGTTTTCAAGTACATACATCATAACAGTTTCCCAAAATTTCACAAATATAAAACAATTATAACTTCTTTCACATCTTCCCCCTTCCCTTACTCTCCACACGTGTCCGACCTGTAATACACATTTTTAAACACAAATGAGAGTTAGACCACAATGTCTAGTGAGTAATCCCGTTTGATTGCAATTACAAAGTGAAAATCACCAAAACATTATTTGAAAAGCCCATATTTGTATTAACAACAAATAAACAATGCTTTATTGAAACAAACCTTTTTGTCACGTCATATAGATGAGACAACTACAAGCATAGTGAAAGCTAGCAGTAATGCGACATTGATATGTATTTTTTTTTCCATAGATTATCGTCCTTCAAAACAGAAGGAACAATATTACAGTATTACTGTATTGGTAAACAGATAAAACATCTATATATTAATATCTATCTTTGTTATTTTTAAAAAAATAAAAGTAAACTTTTCCTTTTATTTTTTATAAAATATTATGCAGATATAATATTTATTCTCAAAAAAATTTAAAAAATATTACACTAAACATCGGTCAAGATTTGAAGCCTTGACTCAAAACAAGTACGACACTTAACCAGCAAGTTACATCCTTTTGTTATAACTAGTTCTGCATCCCCCCCCCCCCCCCCCCCGGGTGATGTATTCATATTTTGAAGTCGAGAACTCAAACATTTAGATGACGTTTGTTTTTTAAGAGGTACTGAAGTCTGAAGTCTTATTTCACTTCTGATTAATAAGAAGTGGTGTTGAAGTCTGAAATCTGAATCAATAAAACTGTTTGTTTATGTAAATTGATTACTGTCTGAATTTGTTTAAATTGTCTATTTTACCAATTAGAAAATTATAATGTTGAATTTATAGATAAATTTATACAATTCCACATATTTATTTATCATCATTACGAAATTTGTTGAGAATTGACAAATGCGAGAAACCATATTCAGGTTTTTGAAGTTTAGAAACTATATTCGTTAAAAATTGCAAACGTGCGAACCAAAATTGAACTTTACTCCTAAAATAAATATATGTATTCAAACAATTTCGATCGATTTTTGACTGGTTCGACCCATTTTATCAGCCAAGTTTTCCTCTCAGTATATTTAATAAGTTAAAAATAAAATACAACATAAATCTACCAGTATATTAATGACAAAAAGCAAATATTCCCTCCGCTTTTATATCGATAATATTATTTTTAACCACAAGAGTGGTGCCTAATTAATTTGAGCTTGGGCTTCAAAGATTAAAAATGTCTCGAGGTCACAGGTTCAAATTCAAGGAAGAATAAAAATCCCCTTGAGTGACTCCGGGTTACCCGCAAAAGCATGTAGTCGCTCTCGGTCTACATGGACCCCACCTTCAATTATATCAATGTGAGGAGATATTTTTTGGCTCACTCCATGGTGAAGCCAGTGGGAGGCCCGAGATTGAACTCATGACCTGTTTTGTATTTGCACAAAAGTTGATTACTGACAATTCCAATTGGGCCCACTAGAATCCATTTCCAATTACATCAATGTAAGGAGACATTTTTTTGTTTCACTCAATGGCTGAGACTAGTAGTAGGCCCGAGATTGAACCTATAACCTGTTTTGTATTTGGACAAAGTTGTCTCACGTCTTTACCAACTAAGCTACACGTCAGAGATGTAATTTTGGTATTCTATGAATCTATTTAAGATGCCCTATCAATTATTTTCAAACCAACTTGTTCCCTTCTCTTTCGAGCTTCTTTTGTCTCTTATCAGCTTTTACCTTACGCCACTGTTAAATATGAAACTACAACAGTTTAAATATTATTAATTACAAAAATACCCTTTTAAGTCTATTTTTTATGAACCAAAATGGGTTTTTATTTCTTTCAATAACCATCTAATTTCTCACTAATTCTAAAGGGAAAAAGATGACACATACATATTTAAGCAAAAAATATTATTTTTTATTTAGGTAAATAAGTAAATTGGTGAAATTGGGTGATGGGCATGTAAGAGTTACACAATTGCCCTCTTGGTATTCCTTCATCCTCTTCTTCTTGCAATCCATCCATCTACAAGTAACACAAAATATATGAAGGGTAGAAATGGAAATACATTTTTTTTATCTGAATATACGTTTTCGACAGGGACATCATTATTTAATACTAAAAACGTCAAAATCACAATTCTAGTTATACCTTATACGAGACAACAGATAGGACAAAAGCATGATTAATAAGTTTATCTATTTGTTAACTAACGTTATTTTAAAAATATGGATTGACCCCATCTATTGTCGGCATAAAATACTGAGTTATGCCATTCAACAGCGTTAGAACTGATTGATGGAAACATAATACGTACCCAAAGTTCATCTTCGTCTTCATATCGATGAAAAGTCGAAGCTTTAGGCATCTCTACAGGCTCGTCATTACGTGCAAATCTTCCACGAATTCTGGGTCGGTTATCAGCAAGAGCTTTTCGGCATGCATACTGTTATATAAAAAGAATAGTAACGTAATTAACACATGTTTTTTCTATCTTAAAAAATGCAATTTATTTTTTAGATATATTTTGGATTATAAAACACACATAAGGATGGTTTAAATAGAAACATATTCATCCCATGATTGAAAACTATTTCTATAAAGAAAGATTTTCACTCTTAGATCAATCATAATTGAACGTCAACACTAATGAGGTGCCCTGGATTAATTCCCTTCTAAAACGCAATTCACGGGTGGGAATGAGATTAAAAGTGATCAAGGGTTCAAATTTCTTCTCGCGCTTCTCACCATAACTTCTCTTCTCACACAATCATTCACCTATATATAAACTGCAAAAAAAACTGACGAACACTCTGGTAATCGTTCACCTTGAATGGTATGCATGAGTGCGTATAAGTAACTTGTAAGCAATTTGTCATAACATGCACATATGCATAAAAACAAAGAAAGAACTTATATTACTTGTATGTACACATGCATACAGTCCAGATAAATGATTACCAGGGTGTTCCTTAGTTTTTTTTTTCCTTCATTTTTTGAGGTTTTTCCCTTGAACCTCCCTCTTTCTCTATACAGAGTATTTTTCTTTTACAAACCTAATAATTTGTATAAAGTTACCAATCGTTTTTCATATGTTATTTCATATATGAAACAACTTGTACAAATGCACAAGTTCCGTTTCACATGTGAAACATTTAGTACTTTTGTTCACACGTAAAGTGGTGTTGGATGTTTCATATATGAAATAACACTATATAAACATTGTATTTTGCATGTGTTGTTTCATATATTAAAAAACACATGAAAATTGATTTGTAAGTTTGTACGATTTATTAGGTTTAAAAATAATTGTGCAACGAGTTTCAAGTTCAGTTGTCATTACATAGTAAAATCACATGTGATACAACATGTTCAAAAGAATGCAGACTACTCCCACTTACGACCAATCAACACAACATGTTTGTATCACATGTGACTACACATGATCTTGGAACTTCTTGTCGTTTTACAAATTGATTGCATTTTCATATATATATATATATAAGGTTGGGTTCACGTGAAACAAAGCTATTTTCGTGATACACGATTTTTACGCTTGAAACTTTACAACAAAATGTTGTGAAGGTTACCTTCACAGTGTTTTGCTGTGAAGTTTCAAGTGTAAAAATCGTGTTTCACATGTCTCACGAAAACAACCTTGTCTCACATGATCCCATGTTTATATATATATATATATAGAGAGAGAGAGAGAGAGAGAGAGAGAGACGGATTTGAGAATGATACATATTTAAGAGAATAAAAAAAATGGAAAAATCACACGTGATTCACATGACCCGAAGACGCGGCCGTAGGGTCGTTCACACACTTTTTTTGCCGTTAATGTAAAATCACATGTGATTTACACGTAATTTAACTGTTTTCGGATTCTTTTAAATAGTTAGTATTCTTGTTTGATCCTTAATATATATAAATGATATATATATATATATATATAATTGGGAGAAAATAATTACCTTAATTTTCTTATTAAAGTTTCTGTGTGTCCTTTTGGCTCTGTACCTCAAGATTCTCTCTTTCCTTTCTTCTGCACTGTAACGCCCCACTTTGAAACTTGCTTCCTCCATGAATGAACCTTCCGTCGCTAATGCACTTGACGACAATCCTTCATTTGTCTGCTTGCTGTTCGAGCTCTAAATTCAAGAATAATAATTAAATAATTAAATAATTAAATAATTAAATAAATAAACAGCAAAAAAAAAACCATACTTTCAACAAAAAGTCAACTTTCAGATTTTGAAATTTTCGTTAATCCAATTTGAACATCCTTTTTTCTGGGATTTAACCCCAACATGTGTTGAAATCGTAACGTATCATCAATTTGAACCATAAAAACGAAAATTCGTGTTGATTTCTATGTCAAAGATGAACTAATTTGACCCAAAAAAGTCAAAATTGGATTATGCGACTAACGAGTAAGTCACCAGTGCTGCAAACCCTTCTCATATGGCTGGAAGAGAAGCTATGATCAGGTGAAGTAAGGACCTTGGAATGAAGATTTGATGATTCAATCAAACCGTCCATTATTGGTTGAGAAAGAAACCCATTTGATCTTCCATCAAAAGATTTACTGCTGTAACTCCTCTGCATCATCTTCATTGCATTCTCAGACCCACCACAACTGTGTGACAAGAATGAATTGGTGTTGACATAATAATCATAAAAGGGTAGTTGACCATCTTCTGATTTGACCTCAAGAGGACACAAATCTAGTGAATTTACTGCATTGCCCATTTGGTAAAGAGATAGGCTTTCAAGTTGGTGGCTTGGTGGGGAGGAAGAGAGAAGGGTGGTAGTGGTGGTGGTAGGGGCAATTTGGTCAATTTCATCAAATGGGGTGTCAAGATTTTCATGGGTCAAAGTTGATGATAAAGGGTTTAAATTGTAACTATTTTCTTGAAAAGCTTTGAGGATATCAATGGTGGAAGAATCACTCAATGGTGAGAAGGGGTCAGTGAAGAAACACTCTTCAAATTCACACAAATCAGAAGACATTGGAAATATGATGAATCTTGAATCAACATACACTGATTTTCGTGTTTTTGTCACCGAACACGAAACTCAAACTTGCCAAGATATGTCTGGGTAAAAAGGGTCGAACTTGATTGTATGACGATCTTGAAAAAGGGCAATTTGGTCTTTCTTTCCGGACGAGAAAAAATGAAACTTGAACTTCTAACGATCTTGATGACGGATACCTTTCTCCCCTCTTGATTCGTGAAACAAAGGTGAAACTTGAACTCACGATAGGTTTAAACCAAATAAACCAGTAAATCCCAAACGAAATAGGATCTCGAAAGAGTAGTAGATATGCATACCCCACACAGATGAGTAGTAGGTATTTAGACTTTACCTCTATCCTGGAAGATAAAGAAGTTGTTTCACTGAAAACCCCACTTAAAATAGGGTCCGAGGAGGGTGGTATGTATGCAGACTTCACCTCTCGAAAAGGTAAATAAGTTGTTTCCGTGAAGACCTTGACTTGTTAAAAAGGTTTTGAGAAAAGGTAAAATCCTGAATCTTTAACGATATGAAAAGGACATTTCCCCCTTTTGACGGATGAAAAGGGTGAAACTTGGAAGTCGAGAATCTTGAAAAGGGTCAAGACTTGAAACCACGACCTTTTTGGAACGAAAATGTGATACCGATCTCGCAACGAATCGATCGACAAAAACCGCCAAAACTCGAAACTATGACAATTGGTAATCAACCCCTTTCTATTTCAAGATTTCTTGAAATGAATGTATAGAAAGGTTTATGGGTAATGAAGAAGGCAAGAAAAAGACCCTTTTGAGAGAGCAAAAGATAGATGACACTTTCTCTCTCTAAAAGAAGAAGAGGACACCAATCTTTTGGCAAGAGGAAGCCACTTTAAAAGCATCAACCTCACAAACAACTACAAAACTAGTCCACTTATGCTATAAAATATTATAATATAAAGAGGTTTTCAAAAGACCCCCTTCAACTTTGTCCTATATGCAAAAACTTACCCCCAAAAGATCCTTTTGTGCCCACGGAGGTTCAAATGCGGTGACTCCGGACTATCTGCAAAGCAGGTGGTCGTCCTAGGATTAGTCGGCTCACATAAGGATTGCTAGATTAGCCACGTAGATTAGTTTATGAAAACAATATTCCGTTTGTTTTCTTCTGAATGATCATCGTTATTATCACTGTCACATCCTTACAATAATATAATAGCTATGTATATTTTATTAGTTTATTATATTATTTTAATTATATAATTTAATAAATTATTTTCTA
>NC_037543.1:1911202-1914944 GCF_001531365.2 Cynara cardunculus var. scolymus
ATGTAAATTATCCTTTTAATTACTTTTGTACATGATCACAAAAATATTGTTTACATAAGTATTTTTCATTATTATTAAAATGTAAATCATAATGAAAGTAGTAATTAATTAATAAAAGTACAAAAGTAGAAAATTCTAGTAAATTAAAATTAAAAAAAAAATTAACCTGGATATCTAACCCGTGAACCGACTAAGGACAACCATCCACTTTGCGGGTAGCACGAAGACATTTGAACCTCCATGACGATAAAAACTCTTAAAAATCATTATTTATGTATGAAGTACTTTTTATTAATGCATATTACTTAAATTTTAAGATTACAAGTAAATTGTGCATAAGTAAAACATATTAAAACTCCATTTTTGAATTCATATTACTAACCGCAGATAAACGTAATCAAATACATGATAAACATCTCATTTTAAATATAAAAAATTTAAAACATAATTAGGATAATCATTTAATTATAACAGAATTATTATCTTTATAAAAATTATATTGTTGCGCCACAAATAAATTACTTCGCTATTAGACCTAAATTAAATTATATTAAAAGAATTGAATTAAAAAATTGTACAAAAAATGAAAATTTTTAAATAGTTAAATTGATATTAATATCGATATATTTTTTCAAAATTTTATGATATCTTGAAATTTATTTTTATTCAAAAGTAAAAACATTATCTTTATGAAAACCACATAAACCGTATTTTATATCAACAGAGACAAAATGTAATATAAAATATTAAAACAAAGATGTATCTCGTTGCATTACACGAGTACCCTTCTAGTTTCTTTTAAATATGTTAAATTTATTTACAACATATTTTAAGTCTATTTTCTTTTCATTTGGATGAGGCCCAAATTCCTTTTCTTTAGAGACTAAATAGTATATAGTTTTAGTTTTGACCCACAAGCCCATTTGGATCATTGGAATTTGGAGAGATGTTTTCAAAATAATTTTTGTAATAATTGAAAAAAAAAATCATTTATTTAGGTCTTCCAAGTCTGGTTTTCAGTAAGCAAAACACTGTCCAGGTTAGGCTGAGCTTTAGGATTGAAAGAGGATCCGATCGGGATTTTTCAGACAAGATTTTCGAGGGTTTTCAACCTTGATCGAGTTTTGACCGGACCTTAAAAATGGGTTGACATGATCGGACATTAAGGTTGGGCCTAGGGCTGGGCTCGGGCATACTAGGGCTAGGTGATGGAACCGGGCCTCAGACTCACGTTTTTTTGTGCATCTCTGGTTCTCTCATTAAATTGGTTTTAGTTGTGTATATACTTTTGGCTTTTTCGTTTCTTGATTTTTAGGATTTCCTCTCTCGATTTACTATTTAGACTTATTTATTTACCATAACTGTTTGAAATCAATCATCTTAATTTCCTCAATTTCGTCAAGTTCTAGATTCCTTGTCAAGACAATAAGATGGGAAAAACAAACATCAATGACGATAAAACAACATTACCATCCTTAACCACGAAAGTAAGTCGAAGAAATCTGCTTTACAAGCCGTCGAGAGAAAACAAAGGGGGATCAAAAACTACCGCCCGATGACTTCTTTAACGACTCATACATCTTTGTTTACTCATGATCATCCTCCTCATAATCATTGTTTTACAGTCAGAGTGATTGAAGAGCAAGCTAATTGTTAGGGTTCAGGTTCGACAGTGTAAATTCAGTATCATATGATGTTCATTAGAATCCAAAAGAGCAAATGATATATGACTAAACCAAAAAAAAAAAAAAGACCAGTTACAGGTGCAGACGTACAGTCTAGTCCTATGAATCCGTAAGTTAAGGTTGTTAACCAAGGGTCGGTCCTAGAAAAGGACCGAATGTGGATCAGATGTTTGGATATGGCATGTATCTCCAGAGTTCAGTTAAAAGACAAAATAACAAAATCTGAATACTTTCGGAAAAGTGATAGAAACATTTTGTGGATAATTCAGATGTTCAGATGTTTTTTATGTAAGCAATGAAAAGAGGAAAAATATAATAAATCAAGTTCGATTCAGATTGATTTATGATTGACAAACCCAAATTGATCAGATTTTCTCGATTTAAATACTGGTTAAGGACAAGACATATCTATCTCTACCAACCAAACACTCCAACTTGGCCACTTCTCTTGTTTTTTTAGCGTATCGTTGAGAAAAAATAATTTCGTCCCTATCAAAAAAATAAATTAATGACATGAATATATGAAATTAAAATTGTAAAATTCATCCTTAATAATGCATATATTACAAAAACTACCGTTTAATAGTTTTGTCCAATGTTTTAAAAAACGCTTCTTGACACCGTAGACACTGATATAACATATGCGTATAGACACACACACACATATATGCACATAGACACACACACACACACACACATAGACACACTTTGAAAAATCTATATATATATTATAGATTTGTCGCCTTAAGTCACGCTTTGAAAAATACCATGACCTCCCTGTAACTCGTAAGGCTTGAGGCTTGACCTTGTCGCCACGTTACGTCTCACGCCATTTAGAGCCTTGGTTTTTTCTGAACATTTTAGGTCATTTAATCCACGAGTTTTATACAAAAACACCATTCGCGTGCGTGCCCTTCTTATCATTTGTTGGCTAGCCCTGATTTCAGATCTCATTTCTAAATTCATATTGACAACAGCCCTCCCGATGAGCTGTTCGAGACTGAAGAATATAGAGAAAAATCTGCAAACAGAAAAACTGTACTAACCTGCCGCCGGTGATCTCAACCAATATGACTGAGGAAAAGATAAAACCAAAAGAAATTATGAAACAAAATTTGTCACTCTTAATAATTTTCAAATAGAACTCAATATTATCATATTTTTATATACAACTGAATATTGTGTTTTAACTGTATGATGATTTTTATAGGCATTAAAACAATAAAGTTTGTAATTTAAGTTGAATCACTGATAAACGATAAAAATATTAGGTTGGATTAGATTTGAAGGTTATACAGGTGGATGAGTGGGAGCTTATGGTTTCGTGTTCTATTTCACTCTCCGTCGAGACTAAGGGGGTGTTTGGGATTGCTCATAAAAACAAATTATTGACTTATTCTGGTGTGACACCGGTAATAAGCACTTTTGAGTGTTTGGATAAACAACTTATATTGGTGCGAGACCGGTAATAAAGAATTTTTAAAGAAGTTAAACCCTTTTGATTTATAATAACTTGATAAACGTTTTTATAGAAAAGTATAAGTTGTTTCAAATAAGCAATCCCAAACACCCCCTAAGAGGAATGTATAAACCAATGCTTCCATATATTTGATCGTGGTCTCTACTCATTTCATCGATCCACCGAAAATTCCCTTTGATGCTTTCGTCTACTGGACTTTTGTCATCCGGTTAATGTTTCAACAAATAATATTGAGTTGAATACCACATCATTTTTTACATCAGTATCGTAACCGGTTAATGCTTCAACTGGTTACCCGGGTACTTAAATATTTAAAACTTTACATCTTAGGTACCAAAATGAAAGTTTTAGAAATACGTTACTTAAAATAGAAATCAAGTTAAAGTACATTATTTTTTCATACAATCTGTTTTTTTTTTTGTTTCACTCGAAATAGGACAATGTCCAAAACACATAATAATATACTCCTAACATTACAAAATCTAAAATCACTATATATGATATACGTATATTTATAAATTATAATATAGTATTTTATTTATAAATATAAATCATAAAATATTATATTATTATATAT
>NC_037543.1:1915044-1944775 GCF_001531365.2 Cynara cardunculus var. scolymus
ACGTATAATTTTACCTTAACCCAGATTGTCTGAAACCGGGTTATAACATTTATTTTATCCAATCATGTTTTATTTTAGTCTATAGATTAAACACTATTTTAAATCGAAAAAAAATTATGTTTATATTATGGGTTGTATGTTTACTTTTTAATAGTTTAATTAAGAAACAACATTTGAATCGTTAAGAGATAAATATTGTTTGATAAAAAAAGCTGCATTTTAATGGTTTAAAAATTCTCTGAATGATTTTACATCCTGTTCCTCCCTTAATCATTAAGTGCCCTAATTTTATTGTAAATAATTATATATTTTTTTGTATTATATCATGAGCTTTTAATCATTTATTGTACCATATCATTCAACAACTACCAAATAAAGTGAGAAACGAAAGTATTTACAATTTAATGTATTTTTGTTCTAGAAAAATATTAAAAAAACACAAATCAAGGGTCTATTGTTAATTTTCTAATTCTATAAGGACTATTTATGTAAAATTAAAAGGTGGATTTAGGTAATATTTCAAGACCTTCGTTGAAATTAACGCATTGCTTCCTTTTTTATCCAGTCAACTTCCGAGGGAGTCCACCATCGAAAGCCTGTAAGAATTCTTCAATTCAATTTCATTCTTCTTTGATACGAAGCTCGATCTACCGGGAGCTTGTCGAAAATGGCGGCATCTCAAGAGCATTTGGACAAGATGCAGCTCCGTCAGAACTACCGGAATCTATGGCACACCAATCTCATGGGCACCATGTCTGCCGACACTCCTTGTAATAAAATCTCATCTTTTATCCTCAAAAACGATTTATTTTTGTTTAATTTCATTACTTTGATTTTGATCCGTTTGTTGTTTTTTCTTCTTCTTCATTTGTATGTGAATTCGTGTTGATGAAGATTGCTGTTTTTCGCTTTTCTGGTAAGAGCCCTAAATTTGCGCCGATGTGTTTTCTAGATCTTCGATCTGTTATGTGGATTTTAGGATTTGCGTTGTCTAATTGTTGATAATTCTTGAGTCTGTGGACTTTGATAGGCAACTGGTGTTGGCTGTAGGTTTTCTGATCTACAATGTATTCACATTAGCAGCAGTTTATGCCTTTAAAATTCATGTTCTTTGATTATTTTTTTTGTTGATTGATTTTTGATTATTTGAACTGGATTCTATAATGTTAGGTGTTTTCAATTTTAAATTTAGTACATATATGTTTATGGATTAGGATCTATAATCCAAACGATCATGTAAGAAAAGCTACCATATTTTACAAGATTAGATTACGAGATTGAGGGCCTGCTCGTTAGCAGCTTAACGAGCTTAATTGGACTCACCGCTTATTCGGTCGGCTATACTTAACTGTTTGGTAATGGCTTAATGATATAGAAAGTGGCTTATTCGGTAAGCTTCTAGGGGGAGCTTTATGCTGAAAAACAAATTTTTTTTTCTTCCAAACGTCTCCTTCCGAATAAAAAATCTCCAAATAAAAAACCATACTCCTTCCATCTATGGAAAAAACTCTCCCAAACAAAAACTTTCACATTCTCTACTGACAGATTAACCCACACAAACAACTTTATCCGTACAAGACTTGATAAAAATCCAACCAAACAACCCCTGATACACATCACTCGAAGATAGCATTTCAGCCATTTCTTTCATAAGTCATGACGAAGAGTTACTTAATGGGACTTTATGACACTCCTTAAAGTTCCCCTAGAGTGGATGATAAATTTTATATTTAGTACATATTGAAAACTGTGGTTTGTTTTATGAAGTTATTCTCTCCAAATATCACCACGGAGGCCATGAATGTTAAGATCCTCTTGTTATGTGGTAGCGGCAGTAGCATATTTTTATCTGTGCACATTTTCTTTTGATGTTTGAGCTTCAAAATCTTCCATTGCGTCTTCTGTTGTAGTTGTTTTACCTTCTGGTTCTTCTAAGTGCTCAAGGTATTGTATCTCTTAGATGCCATAGACCATGGTGCTATATTATTTCCTTGTCAGCTATTGGTGATTCATGGTCAAGAATGTTGTTGAATGAAAGGTGATAAGCAGAAAACCTAGTTTCTTGATATAGAAAGTGCCTATGATTACCAGTTCAACCTGGGAGAATTATATCAATGGCAATCATATCACAATTGTGGACATTAATTTCCTTTTTCTTTACTTGCAATTACTTCTCTTCTTGTTATGGCTTAAGTAATATATTTATTGAAAAATCTTATTTTTCATCTTTTTTCTTACTAATGCATCTTTCCTCTAACTCTATATAAATGGCAGTGGACCATGTGTATCATACTTACTTCGTAAGCGAGCTCTCTATAATGATATGTCAAGGTATGCACAAATCTTCTTCAGCTGAACTGTACTTCAAAGGAGACTAGTCGTTTCATTATCATATTGTTCCCTGCCTGTCATAGGTATACATGCTGTGCTGGATATATGCCATGCAGTGGAAGGTGTGGAGAAAGTAAATGTCCTGAATTATGCCTTTGCACCGAGGTATGTATATTCCTAAAAGCTCATGGATTTCTTTAAAACATCTTTGCTCGTGGTGACTGACAAGAGTCGTGTAATGGGCACAAAGTGGTTGGGATAAGGGAGGTCAAACTATATAACATTGGGAGGCATAGCCGAAAGAGATGTAGAATTCCAAAAGCGTGGAATATCGGGATAGGTCTGGGAGAATTATTATTTATTGGTGTGAGGGAGCATTCAGAGGCTAGAATTATTCCTAAGTTCATCACTTTACTTGAAACTTCCCACTAGACATTATGCATTGCATTGAGCAAATTTTCATCTTTAGATTGTTATCAGGAGGTGTAAGTTGTGCTTTTGGACCAAGTTGCTTTAGCCTTTATGCTACTAGCTGACTCATGTCACTTATATGGCAAGGGATAGACCTGAAAGCCAATGTTTCCAAGAATCATACCCTGACTGTGGTCCCAATATGATAGTAACTTCTTCCTTTACTAAATCTCCCAGTTTCAAACAGTATCTTCTGAAACCAAAGTTGATGTTAATAACCACAAGGGTGGTGCCTGATTGGTTTGAGTTTGGCTCCAAAGGTCAAAAGTACCAGGAGGTCCCAGGTTCAAACCCAAGGAGGAATAAAAATCCCCTTGTGGCCACGGAGGTTCAAATGCGGTGACTCCGGGCTATCTGCAAAGCAGGTGGTCGCCCTGGGATTAGTCGACTTGCATGGCAGGTTGGATATCCAGGTTAAAAAAAAAAGTTGATGTTAGTTAACATTCTGAATGTATGTCCTAACTTCTAAATATTATATGATCTTGTTGGGCATCATTAAACTAGAAAAGTTCCCATATTTTGAGTTTGAAGCCCATAAATCAAGTGCTTAATAGCAGGTTTGGACAATTATATACAATCCTTTCTACGCTTGAAGCCTTAGGCTTTGCTTAGTTCCTCTTCTTCCTAATAGACTTGTTGTGACAACCCTCATTTTTGACACCCGTAACCTCAATCGTCACCTGGCATGAAAAATGGGCGTAGTTCCAATTATACCTCAATTTCATGACTTGTGGAATAAAACAAAGATATAGATATTTTTCACAAAATAATCTTTGGTCTATTGTTTAGTTCTTTGCTTTTCATATGTGAGGTCCTGTGTTCAAGTCCTTTATTGCAAATTTTTTAGAAACATAATAAATCTGAAATTAAAAGCTAAAAACTAAGGAACATGACACAAACGGGATTCAAAACTGGGTCTAGGGTGGGAGAAAAATCATGCAAACCAACTCTACCAAGGGAAAGTTGTGTCACCATTATAGTTTTAAAAAATATATACGGTTTCACAAAACAAAATGATACGTTAGCACCTTTCATGACCCTGTAATTTTTTACACTATGATGGAGGAACGAAGAGGTGGCCAGTGCCACCGAATCTATTGAACTTGGTCGACCACTGTTATTATCTTCTTTCTTATAATCATCTTTTATTTTCTCTTTTGGCAATTCTCAGGTCTTCTTGTGCTTTGGGAACTCGGTAGCATCAACACGGTTTCTATTGCAAGATGAGTTCAACATACAAACAACTCAATGCGATAATTGCATCATTGTAATATCTTCGTGAAACTCTTTGTTTTTAACGTCCATCGTTATTCACTTTCGATTAACTTGTTTTATGGTCATTTATGCCAGGGTTTCATGTTTTGCCTCCAACAACTTGCATGCATATTCTCTATTGTTGCTTGTCTTGTTGGAAGTGAAGAACTCAGTGAGGCATCTCAGTTGCTGAATTGCTTAGCTGATTTGGTCTATTGCACGTAAGTCGTTTCGTCACCTCACCAACTTGATATATTCGGTTAAAACGATATGAAAGACGATATTCTAACGTATTTATTATAATTTGCTTTTGCAGGGTTTGTGCGTGCATGCAGGTAAATAAGCTTTACATAAATTTGGAACAATTATTTATCTATTACCTGTCTTTAGTACACTTCTAAGGGCTTGTTTATTAGTGGCTTAATGATATAGAAAGTGGCTTATTTAGTAAGATTCTAGGAGGAATCTTTATATAGAAAGCCAAGTTTTTTTCCATGCATGTCCATCCTAATTAAATAACACGCTCCTTCCATTTATGAAAAAAATTCCGACAAAGACCTTCATAATTTATAAGTCAAATTAATCCATCTTCACAGACCAAGAACTACGAGATCACCCCTTTCATTGTACTGCGCTCTCCAAGTGTGCCTGTGCCCCCCCTTCTTCCTTACCATGAAACTAACCAAATAGCTTTTAAGAGCCTGTTTGTTAGCAGCTTAACGAGCCTAATGGGACTCGCAGCTTATTTGGTCAGCTATACATGATTATTTAGTAGTGGCTTAATGATATAGAAAGTGACTTATTCAGTAAGCTTCTAGGGGGAGCTTTATGCAGAAAGCCAAGTTTTTTTTTCCAGATCTGCCCCTCCCAATTGAAAAACACGTTTTTTCCATCTACAAAAAAACCTCCCAACCAAAAACCTTCCATTCTATACAGACAAATTAATTCACCCAGACAGCTTTATCCATACAGGATTTGACGGAAAACCAACCAAACAGCCCTATAAGCTTAACGGGAATTTTTCTGATTCTAACAACATAGTGGAAACCGACAACTGGATTTAATTTTGCAGACACAACACAAGGTGGAAATGGATAAACGAGATGGAAAGTTTGGACCACAACCAATGGCTGTTCCGCCGATGCAGCAAATGTCAAGGATCGATCAGCCATATCCTCCGAATGTCGGATACGGACAACAACCCTACGGTTATCCACCACCACCACCGCAAGCTCAAGGCTACCCACCTGCCGGTTATCCTCCACAGGGCTATCCCGCTCCTGGTTACCAGAGGTAAATCTTTGTCCAAGTAAAAGTAAAAATGGCAGCAGAGTGGTTTTGTGAATGAAATCTCATTTTATTTATTACCATCCAACTTCTTAAGGAGACTAATTCTTTGTGTGTTGAGAAACTGATTGTACATGACATCTATTTGCTTGAAATTGAGAACATTTGTTGCGCCTTGGGTTGGGACTTTGAGTAAGCGTTTATTGGTTCAATTACCTCTAGTGGATAAAAATAACAAGGACCGAGAATTTTACCCGGTAAAAGAAAAAGCAACGATGAGAGTCTTACTTGATAAGTAAAGGTGACGAACACGGTAAACACTTACCAGGTTATAAATGCTTAGCATCAGGAATGTTACATCATATGCAAATTAAATTCATATAAATTAAAAGGGTAATTATGACTTTAATTGATGACCTATCTTTAACCAATCCCATATCCCTATAAAATATGACTTTCTTTTGCTTGTCATTTGGTGGTAATGGATTCCTTCATTCAATTATACATATGAATTTGTGTTGCTTACTGATTCTTCCTTCTTTCATTCAAGTCGCATATGATTTCGTGTTAAATTAAATTCTTACAGATGTTTTTTGTAATCCATGTGATTACTCACAATTATACATTTGATAATATATTCATTATGAAGCATTCTCACTTGTGATATCACTTTATTAGTTCATTTGTTTTTACATGTTGCTTGTTGAGGCTGGGGCTGTCATTCACATATGATTACTTGATATATTGTTCCCATAATATGTTGATATACCAACTAATCATATATAATAACACATTAGTTACTTGGTATTCACATATGATTAATATTTGAATTAGCCCATTAAATTACAATTTTTGCCATTATTAATCATAACCCCTTAAATAAATTAGGTGGTTTGTTTTTAGGATTCCTTATATGTATATATTGCCATCTTAGGACACCCCTTCGAAAACGTTGTAGCTTTACCATAACTCGTAAGACTTGAGACTCGACCTTGCCGCCGTCTCGCGTCATTTAAGTTTTTGAACCTTGATCCAAACATACAACTTTATCCATTCAAGACTTGATAAAAAACTGACCAAATAGTCCCTTAAGGTTCAGATGTGCAACGACTGTTAAAAACCAAAATCTAATAAAAACCAAATCGATTCAATTCAATGACCGTCAAATTATCGTCTAACTCCATACAATTACCTGTCTAATATCATCCAACTATCATTTCAATTAATAACTAAATATAATCATTAACATTTTACGATGTTTTCCAATTGATATTTAGACGTAATGGTTTTTTAATAAATTAAGAAAATATACAAATAATTAGTTGAAACAGTTGATCAATTGGCTGAAAGAGTATCAAAATCCGATGGATTGAACCGGTCCGATCCGATCCAGTCATCCATAAGATTGGTATAGATCTGATACCAAATGCTAATTGGATTGGATAGGATGAGAAAATCCAACATCCATACGATGATTGGATTGGAATCGATTGCATCAGATCTAAAGAAATCCATTGAATTTCAACAGATGAACACTATTATTATAACGAAGTATTTTTATAGTAGACTTCGAGTCATCAAGATTCTAGTTTCAGCTCAACATCACTCCAAATTGCAAAGACAAGAGAACCAAACCAGTTTCTTGATTCAAAAACATCACCTTAATTTCTCACTTGTCATCGGACGATGCTTCCCAGAGCGATATTAGAACAATCGGTCCGAGGACCGGTGGAATCTGTGGTGGCGGCGTACTGAACGTAACAATTGGATCGCCTTCCTTCTTCATCTCTCCTTTCTTCTCAAAATCGTCATCTTCTACCTTCTTCGGTGTCAAACTAGCAACTGCACATTATTTTTCGAGTTCGGATTGTTTTATAAACGAAAGTTCAACAAAATGAAAACATCGAAACAAAAACTGGTATTACCATATGATGTTTTTACGGGATACATGCGAATGAATTTATTCTTCACGGGCAATAACGCAGCCGTTCCACGCATGTGGGTTGCTATTTCCCCTGTTTCTTAGAAGAAATCTGTATCATTTGTAGTATGCTAGATAAGAGCAAGAGAAAAATTCAAGAAGCCATAATCTTTATAGCGAACTACGTTTTTCGATGTGGTTTAGCGTTTTTAACGGATATCGTCCTTAATCTTGAAAAAATTAAAAATTAGGTCCCGATCGTTGCATTATTTTATCAATTTCAATCTCTAATGCAACTGCAAAGACCTAACTCGTTATTTTATTCAGAAATTGGGGTCGCATGGGCATGTTTCATTTATTTTCCAAAATAAGAACGGGATACTCAAACATTTAGAGTAAATTATATTTTCATCCCTATGGTTTGTTAAAATTGCAATTTTCGTCCTTACAGTTTGTAATTCATTGATATTTTCGTCCTTATAAATATAATTTATTGGTGTTTCGGTCCTCACGGTATACAATTCTTTACAGTTTTGGTCCCTTGTAGTTAAATGTAAGAATTATTCTATGGACAAAAATAGCAACGAATTGCAAACCATAGAGACGAAAATCACAATTTTCTAAACCACATAGATGAAAATCGAAATTATTAACAAACTACAGAGACCCAAATCGTAATTTACTCTAAAATATAAGAAGAATCCTAACAACAACCATGGTTGTAGGCAAGCTATTAAACCATGTAATGACTCTGTATTTAATTTCTAGTTTGTCTATATGATGTTTGCTAATCCTAACATGATAAGCTAAGAATGAACTCCATAAGAAGCATACAAGGTGAAACCAACATAACCCTTTGGGTAGCTCAACCGGTAAAACCTAGGTTTGCTCCTCAACGGTCACCAATTTGCCAAACTATTGATTTCAAGGCTCCATGAAATTAGTCGAGCAGTGCATAAACTGGTCCAATCACTCTCTGGTTTGTTAAACGAAAAAAGGTTGAACCGATTTGTGCCTTCCATGCTATTCTTACTAAGCCCAATTCTTGCAATACCTTTAGGCTTTAGCCACTCATCCAGATCGATGTTCACTACTACTCTCTTGTTTTCCCCAAATCATTTACATACAAATAAAAGCATCTCCAAACTTTCTTGATTGTGGAGAATCAAAAGCCAAAATCTTTAAAAAAAATTACATTCAACTCCAACAGCTTCTTCATTTTGGAGATTACAACAATGATTATATTATTAAAAATATTTCTTATGTTCAATAAAATATTATTTCTATTTCCTATAATGTCAAAGTTTCTTATTGACGGTAACGTAATTAAAAAATTCCTTTCATGGTAATCATTTTCGAGGATTTTACAGACTCTCTCCTACTTTCTCCGTTCTGGCGAATGTTGTGGACCAAAAAACTTACCCAAAATCTCCATTTTCTCCATTTGAAGAATCTGGTGGGGATTCTCTAAGATTGTCCCCGGACTAGGTTCATCTCCATTGTAAGTACCATACGGCCACTATGAGATCCCACAGTGGTTGGGAAGGGTAATAAAACTGAATATCCCCACAGTCGAGATGTGGAGGACAATATCTAGTACTATTAGCCTTTGATATTACAAAGCCGCACCAAATTTGGTTGTGGAGTTGTGGTGACCACACATTAACATTTCACACAACCACACATACGCTACGAATTAAACCTTAGCAAACAGATTACAAAAGGACTCAACTGGAAGATCCAGATTTCTGAATGAACTAGTTCTTCTGCAAAATAGTTTCATAGAAATCCTCAATAAGATAATTAACCAGAAAAACGATCCTTATTTCAACACTCCTCCTCAAACTAAATGAGACTTTTCAGTTTTAAGCTTATCCCTAAAACGATGCCAATCTTCATAAAATCATAGTCATAAACAAGCATGTTCAAACTGCATTTCTAATCAAGTTACACACAATATACTCAGTAGATTCAATTAAATTTTTTAGATACTTTTTCCTAATGATCTCGCACACATGTATACATACAGATACAAAACACCGATCGCTACAAATCAAAACAGGAAAACGAACATTTCCTCAATTTAAGAACGAATGAAAAGCATATATCAGAAATTCAAAAATCAAAAATCAAATCTAAGCTGAATTACGAGCATAATTATACAATGGAATATTAATTCTTCACTTGAGG
Organism: Cynara cardunculus var. scolymus; assembly: GCF_001531365.2. Classification (NCBI taxonomy): domain Eukaryota; kingdom Viridiplantae; phylum Streptophyta; class Magnoliopsida; order Asterales; family Asteraceae; genus Cynara; species Cynara cardunculus. The sequence goes on from NC_037543.1 coordinate 1,924,499, forward strand.
ATGCAGATCCAAACTAAAAATTGCATAATTCAAACAAAATCGAATAAACACAGAAGAAAATGTTAAGGATTTTAACCTGTGATCGATAGCCGGAGTTTTGAACGGGAGTTCCGGAGATGCTACGAGACAGAAAAAAAACAGTGGTGTTTTCCGAGGGTGTGGGAGTATCGACCAAGTTCCTGAAGTTTCGAGCATCATATGCTTGCAAATTTAAAGTGGGCTTATTGGGCCACAACTTGGGCTTTATTATAAAGGTCCAATGGGCTAATATGTTATCATATGTCGAATGGTTCGAAACCCAAACTCTAAGCACAATCGAAATTAATATGTTTGTGCAAAACTCAAAATCCGAAGGTCTAGAAATCTGAAAATCTAAAATTCGACTTTTTAGGGATATCTGGGTTCTGGTTGGGTTTGATTGACCATCCGACCAAACCAAAAACCCGATACACACACTCACACACACATATATATATATATATATATATATAATTGTTAAATATTATATAAATATATTGCTTTATCTAATTAATTTTCGAAAATCCTAAATTCTAGTTCGTCATATTCTTTTCTATTTTCTAAACCTCCTATGATGTCATCAATCATCTCAGTCGATTGAATAAATATATATTTTTAACATAAAACTAAACCCGAATGCTACCGACCCCAACCCGAAACCCGACCAACTCGAGTCCGAAGCAATCCGAAATCTGAAATCCAAAATTCAGGGCTTGGTTTCAATATCTGAAATCCGATTGAATTTTTGGTTTGTCAACTCAAACCCACGTCGATCCGCTCGATGCACACCCCCAATAAGCCATGTAGTGGGCCACAAAGAGTTGCTCGAGATCGACTCTTTAAAGTATTGTGATCATTATCATTAGTGTCATTTCAATGTTATTCCGATGATCTTCTTCATGGCCTTATATGTGAAAGAAGATAATTTTATGCTTGAAATTGAATCTGTATTGAACTAATACGAGATTGGAAATCATATACATATGAGAACCAAATCAAACAGAGAAAACTATCTTGTAACCGAGTCGAAACAAGTGTAGCAACTGCAAATGACTTGAGATGTTTTTGGGTAACCGTGTGTATACGGGTTAGTTTACACGCAACTACTAATCTCCCGTGCGACCAGAATGACCTGGAGTCAACCTATATAGTCATAAGGGCTTTGGCAACACTTAGATTGGAATCCAGTGAAGACGAAATTTCCAGTACATTCCCGTGAACCTTAACCAGTGCCTCCACAACTCACGTAAATATCTTATGGAGTGAAAACTAACAACATCAACGTCATTCACTTGCATTGAAACACTACCAACCCGATCGGAAAACAATCACCAGAGCAAACTCAAGTTCCTCAACACCAACATCCCAATACCGTCCTTATTCCAAGAAAATTAATTCTTGATAACATACGATATTAAATTAATAGTGACAGGTTCGAATAAAAAGACTAAACATTGTTAGAAAAATAAAAAAGTAAGGTTCATATGTGAATCATTGAAAAAAATCTATTTCAAAGTACTTATATGAACCCATGTGAATAATCTCTAAAGTAGGTTCACATGTGAATATTCAAATGAATTTTTTTAATTATTCACATATGAACCTTATATTCTTAACTTTTTACGATATATAGCCTTCTCTCTTAAACCGACCCCTAAATCAATAACATGTGTATACATAATTGTAAAAACTTCGACTGACATCTAATCATTCTTTCAAATATCAGTAACATAAATGCATTTTATCATACAACCTGCTTTAATACACAAATAACACACTCCCTCCATCCCAAATTAAATGTCTACATTACTGTTTTAATTTGTCCAAAAATAAGTTTTTAATTTCTCATTTTACCCTCAATTATGAGCTGAATAAAGTTATCCTCTCTATTATTAAGGATAAAAATGTCATTTAATTATTTAAAAAGTGTAATAATTACACATTTCTAAAACTGTGTACCATTTTCATTATAGCATAATTTATGATTTTGTATCATTAAAAATGTAAAATCATTAGAAGATTTTCTCTACATACATAGATATTTGAAATAGATGTAAGGGTGACCCATCATTCCATTCCTTAAAATAAGGACATCCTACTAAATTAGAAGACTTGTCTTAATCAATTAAGCTCTGGATGAATGCTCCTACGTTTGATTCATATGTTTATCGATATCAATAATAACTAGAAGGGTACTCGTACAACGTAACGAGATAATTTTAGATTTTAATTTTTTATTTTATTCATTTCTCTATCGATATAATATCGTTTTACGTGGTTTTAGAAAACGATAATAATTTTATTTTTAGACGAAATATAAATTTAAAAAAGAGTATCGATATTAGTGTTAAATTAACTATTTAAAAGTTCTCATTTTCTGTGTAATTTATTTAATTCAATTTTTTATTATAAATTTAATTTAGATCTAATAATAAAGTAATTTATTTTTGTTTAATAATATGATTTTTATAAGGATGATAATTAAATATGATGTTAAAACTCAATGATTATCCTAATTATATTTTAATTTTGTATATTGAAAATGAGTTGTTTATCATGTATTTGATTATGTTTATCTGTAGTTTGTTACACAAATTCAAAAATAAAGTTTTAATAAGTTGTACTTACGCACAATTTACTTGTACTATTGAATTTTTAAGTAATATCATTAATAAACAGTACTTCATGCATACAAAAGTTATTTTTAAGGGTTTTTGTCAAATATTTTATAATATAGTATAGATATTTTGATTAAACTACGAATTTGGTCCCTATGGTTTGTTAAAATTAATGTTTTTGTTTATGCAGTTTAAGAAATAACAAGATTACCATCGTGGTTTGTAAAAGCATACGGATTTGATATTGTTCTCTAACGACGGTGAAAAAAACTTCTGTAAATGAGAGGTATTTTTGTCATTTTATTATTATTTTTAGTTTTTTATTCGAACAAAATTGATTTATGATTTTGGTTCTTGTGGTTTTTGATTGGGTGAAAAACAAAAAATCGATAAAAAAACGAAAATGCTCTTTTTAATGGAAATTTTTAACGGTCGTTAAAAATTTTCTTTAAATGAGAGGTATTTTTGTCATTTTATTGATTTTTTTAGCTTTTTACTCAAACAAAATCAATTTTATGATTTTGGTTATTGTGGTTTTTGATTGGGTAAAAGACAAAAAAATCGATAAAAGGACGAAAATGCTTCTTTTAATGGAATCTTTTAATGGTCGTTAAAGAGCAATATGAAATTTGAAACTGTACGGACAAAAAGTGTAATTTTTGACAAACCACAAGGACCAAATTTGTAGTTTACTCTTAACATTTTCAAGCATGTTTGATATCCTTAAACTAACTTATTTTTTGAGTTTATTGAAAACTCTTTGTTTGCTTAGTCGATCAGAAGTTAGTTTTTTGAAACACTAATTCAAGTAATGTTATCAAATGGTCTTTGGCCTAGCGATATGTGAGTCATTAGCCTCCTAAGAGGTCAAGAGTTCAGACCTCACCAAATATGAGGAGGGTGTGTGAGTTTATTTGTTCTATTTGTCATATATAAATATTATATATTTAAAAAAAAAAGTAATGTTTCAATAAGTTCGATGAGCTTTTTTTCCACTCTTTTTCCCTATATGTCCTGTATTTTTTCTAAATAAGTTTTTAACATATCATTTTAGGTCATTTTACATTGTCATATAGTTTCTATACCATTTTTTAGCAAACATGGTTTTTTTTTATCAGTAACAGCTAGCGATTAATTTGTCAAACAAAATCTTAACAATATTTTTTAAACAATATTTATTTAATAGAATCATATTAATGTATGGTTTAGGAGGTCCCATGCCACTGTTCAACCATCCCTACCTAATGTAAAAGTTATACGGCTCTTAAAGGTGCAGCTATATTGATTTGATGCGTGCCACCGTAAGACATCGTCATTGGAAAATGAGACGCTACAATTACATATCAAAATTTAAATTTGAGTTTTGATGGTTAACAATGGTAGAACACAAAAATCAGATATATAAACCACTGATACTATTTAAAACTACAAGAGTTGTGTCTGATTGGTTTGAGTTTGATCTCCAAAGGTCAAAAGTATCTGGAGGTCCCAGGTTCGAAACCAAAGAGGAATAAAGATCCCCTTATGTCCATGGAGGTTCAAGTACGGTGACTCTGGGCTACCTGCAAAGTTGGTGGTCGTCCTTGGATTAGTCGGCTCGTATAGTGAGTTGGATATACAGGTTAATAAAAAAAAGTTATTGCTATTTAAGTTGTTACTTTTTCTCATTAATTATACTGAATGATTATTATTTTATATAATTTTTAAAAAATATATTAAAATAATAAATTAATAGAATATTTAAATAACAGGGAGATGAGTAAATGTTACTTTGTAAGGATTATGCCTAAAATAAGAAGTTATCGAGAGACATATGGTGACACACAAACTATCGTCATTTTCAGAAACTTTAAACTTTTTTTTGACCCTCCAACCGTAGAGATGGCCAGATGGACCCGGAACTGGGACCGACTTAGGACCGGCCCGACCGGGATCAGTTGGGATCGGTTTGGGACTGCCGGTTAAGGACCGGTTATGGTTTTCATCCAAAAACAAGGTCCGGCCCGAGACCGGTTATAGGTCCGACCGATTTTTTTAAAAAAAAAATGTATTTTTATATGTATTTCTAATTTTCTAAGTGTATTTGATTCAAAATCAAATTACAAATTTACAATAAATACATATTTTTTAAGTGTATTTGATTGAAAACCAATTATAGAAAACGAAAATAAAATATATTTTTAAGTGTAATTGATTGACTTAATTAGATATTTTAAAGTGTATTAGAATAACATTAATGTATTTTAAAATTTTTATCAAAAAGAAATTTATAAAAAAAATATAAAAAGAAAATGTTTTTTTAAATATAGGACCAGTTTGGGCCCGACCCGAGACCAGAGCCGGGACCGGTTACTGTAACCGCTTACAAGTACCCTTAATCGAGCCTTAGTATTTTCGAAGGGACCGGGACGGGTTACATCAAGACCTGTCCAGATTGTTACTATTTCAGCTCATGATTGATTTGAACCCGGTCCCACACCGGTTTTTGACCATGTCTACTTCAACGGTAGAAATGTATATTTCAAAAACATACTTAATTGAAATGGACCTCTTCGAAAAGACTTTTGTCATATCACTATATCAGGGACCATTGTGAAATATATAAAGTTAAGAGGGACCAATTTGTAACATATATAACTTATTCTTAAAGACAAACTGGTGTCCAAAATGAAATAAGTTTAACTTTTATTAAAGGGTGTTTGTGATTGCTTATTTGAAACAACTTATGTTTTTTTACGAAAATGCTTATTAACTTATCATAAATTAGAATGATTTAACTTATTTAAAAAAAATTTATTACCGGTTTGACACTAGTATAAGCTGTTTATGCAAGCACTCAAAAGCGCTTATTACGATATCATACCAGAATAAGTCAATAAGTTGTTTTTATAAGCAATCCCAAACACCCCATAAGGTTTTTTTTTAAATCTTTTGTCTTCCTTTTCTCGATGCGTTTACCATTGAAACGATGGAATCCACTATTTCTTAATCATTGTTGTTTTTCTAATACCCAGTATAATACAGTTTCATATTTCGAGGTGAAATGTCTAGAAAAAAATAAAATATCGTGGTTGAGAAGGTTATAGTAGCCAAAGCCATTGGAATTTTTAGTTTATACATTGGAAAAATCCGTTTTGTTATTAATATACAAGGAAAGAGGCAAAAGAATAACTGAAAGAAAGGAAATCTATTAGTTATTCGTTAAAGTTTCATTTATTCAATGACCAGAATTAGACGGGGATATATCGCTCGGAGACGTAGAACAAAAATTCGTTTATTTGCATCAAGCTTTCGGGGGGAGCCAAACCCGCTTTGAAATCAATGTGTGTGTGTGTGTAATTATATATGTGGATACATATATGTTTGTAGCTATAGGTTCATTTAAGAAATGATAAGTATTTGAGAAGTAGAGAAGTGATCTTCGCCTTCATTTAGTCAATATTTGCGGTTTTGATGGTGAGCACCGGATATTTTTCTCGCATAATATGCAGAAGAAAACGGGATAGTTACGCAACTTTTACAAATAGGCGGCAAAACAAGTGCATATGTGAACCCGTGTGATTCACATATGAAATATATATTCATATGTGCACGTGTGTAATTCACATATAACATATTTAACTGATTCACATATAAACTAATTAACTAGTTCACATATGAACTAATTAATTGATTCATATAAGAACTATGGGTTCACATATGAACTTGTTTGTCACCTATTTATAAAAGTTACGGAACTACCCCTCTATTTTTCGCTTGACTAGTCAAAATTGCAAAATCTTGACCAATCAAAGTCATAATTCTTGACAAATCTTGACCGTATGAAGAGCTATGATCACCTATTTACTTCTTAAATACTTATTATTTCTCAAATGAACTTCTCCCTATGTTGTGTGTGTGTGTATATATATATATACTTGGGATCACGTGAGAGCGGTCTGTTTTTGCGAGACCCATGAGACCACTTTTTTACACTTGAAACTTCATATCAAAACGATGTGAAGGTAACCTTCAAAGTGTTTTTGTTGTGAAAGTTCAACTTTTTTACCTTCACAGCGTTTTGCTGTGAAGTTTCAAGTGTAGAAAAGTGTTTTCACGGGTCTTACGAAAACAGACCGGTCTTACGTGAACCTAACCATATATATATATATATATATATATGGCAAATTGCATGAAAAAGTAACGTACTTTAACTTGATTCCTATTTTGGGTAACGTACTTTCAAAACTTCCATTTTGGTACCTAAGACATAAAATTTTAAACATTTAAGTACCCCCGGGTAACTGGTTGAAGTATTAACCGATTATCATGCTGATGTGGCGAGTGATGTGGTATCCAACTCGGTATTATTTGCTGACCTGGTCAGTGAAGTGGATTTTTTTTAAATCTAAAATTAGTTTTTTTTTAGTCTAAAATTAGTCTTCACTGGGTTATCCGGGTACTTAATAGTTTAAAACTTTACATTTTAGGTACCAAAATGTAAAGTTTTAAAAGTACGTCACCCAAAATAGAAATCAAGTTAAAGTACGTTACTTTTTCATACAATTTGCCTATATATATATATATAATATTTATGGGTTGAAACTTAATTTGATGACATGATTTTTTTAAAATATAGTTTAATTGACCCTATTACCTAAATGGGGAAAATGTTGGAATGTGGTGTGAATTTAATTACCTTATTAACCCACTTAATGGCCTAATTAAGTATGGAAATTAATTACTTTGCACTCTTAATTGGCAGACATTTTTTAAATCAAGGGTCCACTACTCCATATCATATATTCTTTCATCACTTCAATAGTCAAAAGTCAACTTCTAATTATCAATTAAACAAAGCTAATCATACTTTAATGTCTAATTAATTGATTCTTAAAACCATAATTCATAAATACAACATTACTTTGTGATTATGATTTATCAACTACTAATTGTTAGATTCTTTGCTTCTGTGGTTACAACGACTCTTGAATAAAATCTTGGATTGTGTATTCATACCACTTTCTAAATACAATATTTCGACACTTACGGTCTTCGGTTGTTCGAAATTTATATCAGGGTAATTTATCTCTGCAAAACCTGTACCTAATAAAGACATTCTTCATCAGTAGGTTTGTCTCTACATGAACAGTGTTGTGTGCACGCTGAGTATGATGAAGATGATATATCAACTGTGGTCAAGACAATCCATGTCTTCTTATCCTAAGGTGGCAAGTGTCCTCATGCATTTAATGAATGAAGGTAGTATAAAAGATAGAGTGCATCTATCATGCAAACTACGCTTCCTTGAAATAATTTCTAAGTACATTCTTAAGACAATCGACTCTCTTCTACTGCTCTCCTATTCTCTTGTGAAGGAAACCTTAGTGTTTTTCATTTCCTTGCAAATACTCTCTGTGTTAATCTCTGTAAGATTGTTTAGGTTAGATTATCCTTTTCTTTTTCAGCAACACTCTGTATTGTATCTTTATGTGTTAATTCTTGATACTCATCGATAAGAACTAAGAAGATGAAAAAAATCAGAGTAATTGTATTCAACCCCCTCTTTCTACAATTACTTTCTGTTTATTGCCATCAGTTGGCCTTGCCACTGCCACTGACACCTCTATTTCTACTATCTCAGATACCATCAAATATGAATGCCACTATTCAAAACTATGAAGGACTGAAATACAATTTTCCCCATATAACACTTTTGTGAGGTTGAGACCACCTCCTATGGCTCTTCCACTTGGAACCCAGCAGGGCGTTGCTCCTAGAACCCCGCATGTGATCGCGACCTCCTCGCCCTCACTATGTGGCACTCTAAGACTCAAGGCGGCACATGCATGCCCTCCGCACCACGAGACTTGTCTTATGCTCAACTAAAATCACAAACACTAATCTTATATGATTGCGTTCTCATGATAAAAAATAAAGAAACAACTTGTTCCAGCATGATCGGCCAAGAAAATGCTATGTACTAAATTAGTAAAAGAATTCAACTGAAGCATACAACATGCAAACATTAATAAAATTGTCGATTAAATTTTTATTGATAACTTTGGTATAAAGTTTTGATTGATTTATGGTGAACCCTTGGCCTACAAGAAGTCTTTCAACACATGAACCATATATACCTTTGACACTAATTAATAGTAGCAAGCATTTAATTGAATTGTCGATGGGTCCAACTATCTTTTCATAAGATCCCGAACACATCCGAACTCTAGAACATTTCTTCTTTATATATATATATATATATATATATATATATACACACACACACACACATGCGTATGTATATATATGTGTGTATATGTGTGTGTGTGTTTTAAATCAGATAAAACCCTGCTAAAATATGCAAACAGTGAAAACAAATTTTATGTATCGTTTTCGTAGGTAAAACGACGCATGCAAAAACCAAACTCGTGAAATCAACCAAAGCATCCAATGAGTTTGATTTTTAATCTATGGGTTTTATTGTTTCACATGTTTCGTTCTTGTTTTTTATTATGAGTGTGAGTTTCATATATAAACGTATTTTTGTGTTTTTTTCACACGCAAAACATTTTTTTACGTTTCATTTATGAAACAACACTGTATAAACACTAGATGCTTACATATTGTTTCATAACAACACATAAGAACTGGTTTTTATGGTCTTTACTTAACTTTTAATAGATTTCTATTTAATTTACTTCACACACACACACACACACATATATATATATATATATATATGTATATATATATACATATAAGCTTAGTCATTTAAGAACTCCATAATTTATGAGTTTAGTGAGATCTATCATGTTGGATAATATACACGGATACACATTCGGTATTAAGTAATAAATATGTACATAAGGTATACACATTGCGAACACGATGAAAACAACCTTAAGTAATTCCATATTAGGGTGTTCACAATGTGTTTACAAATGGTAAATTTATATTTAGTTTTGTTATTTTAGTCGATTGATGTTCACAAGCTGTGTCAGATTTAACAGATTTAGAGCGTGTTCACAAATTATTGCAGTATTTTTTTAAAGAGTGTTCACAAATTATAACAATATTTCAAAAAAGTACTCACAAATGTGTTTACCTTGTGTTTTATTTTTTTAACTAAATTTTTATGGTTTAAATTGAATCTCATGAATTTAAAAGTTTATTTAAACAATGTTGGCTAATGCTGAGGAATGAAAATGAAAATGACAGTGAATGAATTTTCATTCATCTCAGTTTAACCAGGAATAAAATTTTGGGCTTCTGGAGAAATGAACTCATTATATTATAGAAAACCAAACAGTTTCTTTTATCTTCATTCTCATCGATTATTGCTTAATACCTCTAACCAAATACCAGAAATCCAGTTGGGGTTTAATTAAATTGGAGTTTGGGTTGTGAGGTGGAATTGAAATGAATTTTGGTAGAATTTGCTTTAAATTTGAATGAATTATTAAATGGGTAATTAAAGGCTCACCTTTTCTTGATTAAACACCATTAATCTTTTGTTCCCCAAAGGAAATGTCCCTTGATGTAACCCACCCATCAATGTATTTTGCTTAATTTCCAAAATGCCATCATTTTTTTCTTGGAATTTATCAATGTAAACCATGTCAAATTAAATTTAAAAAAATATATATTAATATAAAGATTAAATTAAAAAATAATCATTTTTTGGGTAATTTGTTTTGCTTTAATTTTTGATTATCGTTTATCTGTTTTTGATTAAAAAATACTGGGAGGGGGAGGATTTTAATCTAACACAAAGTTCATTTAATCACATTTGTTAAATTTGTTTCGAAATGTATTTGGTTCATAATGTGAATTTTTTGGCATTTTGTGAAACAAAAAATACATGTATAAAGTTTCACTTTGTAAGTCGAATATATATATATGAAACAAAAATGTTGTGAAACAAATATGTTAAATGTTACATTAAATATTACTAGAAGGGTTTTTGGCCTCCTAGGAGGTCAAGGGTTCAAACCTCACCAAAGGTGAGGAGTGTGTGTGAGTTTATTTATTGCAGTTGTCGTATATAAATATTATATAGTTCAAAAAAAAAATATTACTAGAAGGGTACTCGCACAATACACCGAGATACGTCTCAATTTCAATGTTTCTTTTTATTATATCCCTTGTCGATGTTATAATATTGTTTTATGTGGTTTTGAGAAAAATCATAATGTTTTTATTTTTGAATAGAATATATATTTGAAAATGTCTTAAATTTTTAAAAAAAATATGTCGATATTAGTATCAAATTAATTATTTAAAAGTTCTTGTTTTGTTGTGTAATTTTTTTAATTCAATTTTTTAATTCAATTTTTTAATTATAATTTAATTTATGTTTAATAACGAAATAATTTTTTAATAATATAATTTTTATAGAGATCATAATTAAATATTATGTTATAAGGTTCATTAATTATGATCAATACTTTATATTAGCAAACAATTAATATTCTATGAAATTACATATTCATCAAATTAAATAGACGGTTGAGATTGAGTTGTATTGGTTGTAAAAATGTAAAGGGTTGTATAATAACTCATCTCTCTCTCTCTCTCTCTATATATATATATATAGGGACTGGTTCAAATGTTAACCAAGTTTATTATTATATATTATATGATTAATTTTTTTTATATTTTACACCTTCTAATTAGTTATTTAATTTACTTTATATTCCTTGTTTTTACATGTTCCATTTTACACATTTATTTCATTAATACACGTAATTGTATACTAACTAAAATACATAAAAAAATACGTTTCTTTTTTATAAATTACATCATTATATAATCGTCTCGTTTGTACGTTTAAAATGAGTCCGATATTGAATATTTTTTGTTTTAACCGTATATTGTTAATACTTACGAATTATTTTTAATACTTACAATTTATATCTCTATAGTTACAAATTAAATAAAAAACCATAAGGGTAGAAGGTGTAACTTTTACACATAATTCGTACATATTTATGATATTTAATAGTATAAGTAAAAAAAATTTTAATCAATTAAAAACTTCACGATTTTTTTTATATAAAAACGAAATCACTTTAATGAATTAATTATTAATTATATAAAATTTTCATTTTGATGCCTTCGCTTATAATTTGATTATCTATCAAATATATAATATTATCTTGAAATTTATTAATCAGAAGTATAAATTCTTAAGTTTGCTATTGAACTAAAATATGTATTCAACTACATTTTGATTATCTAATTAAAAATAATTAGAAGAGTATTCGTGTAATACAATGAGATACATCTTGATTTTAATGTTTTGTTTTATTTTTCGTCTCCATCGATGTTATAATACGGTTTTATGTGGTTTTGATAAAAATGATAATGTTTTTATTTTTGAAAAAAACATACATTTTAAGATATCATAAAAATTTGAAAAAAATATATTGAAATTAATATCAAATTAACTATTTAAAAATTCTTGTTCTTGTATGTAATTACTTTTTATTATAATTTAATTTAAGATTAATAACGAAGTAATTTATTTTTGATTTAATAATATAATTTTGTTACAAATATAATAATTAAGTATTTTGTTGGAACGCAATAATTATTCTTATTATATTTTTAGATTTTTTATATTTGAAATGAAATGTTTATCATTTATTTGATTATGTTTATCTGCAGTTAGTTACAAGAATTCAAACATAGAGTTTTAATAAGTTGTACTTACGTACAATTAGAATTGTAAGTAATGTGTATTAATAAATAGTAATTAATGTATAAAAAATGATTTTTAAGAGTTTTTATCAAATATTTTATAATATAATATAGATTATCAAATTGGATTTGTCCAAATGCATGGTTTAGGTTTACAAACATATATGTTTCGTTGCTATTTGAGTTCAAAGGGGATAATTAAATCATAGAGTTTCGGGGTACTTATTTTTGAGTTGAAATGTAAATTATCGATAAATGTATGTTTTTCTTTCTTCTTCTACTCTTCTCTCTCTCTCTCTCTCTCTCTCTATATATATATATATATATATATATATATATGGTTGGTTTCCGGTGAGAATAAAAGTACCAATGAGAATGGTAAAAAATAATTCACTGTCTTGGATCCATCATAATTGAAGATCAATACTAATATGGTGCAGAGAGAAATACATGATTAACTCCCGTGATAAGCGCAATTCATGAGGTGGGGTGAGATTAAAAGTGATTAAGTGTCAAGATCCCTTTTTACACTTTTCACTTTATGTGATAACCAGATTTTTATTTAGGGTTGTTTTTTTTAAAAAAATTGAAAGTAAAAGGTGTGTTTTGAAAATGTGCTTTAAAATATCTTATTCACAAACCGTCTTACATTTTTAAATATATATGTTTCATTTTCATTTGGGTGATTTTTGGGATAAGAAAAGTTGGTGAATGTATATGTGTTTCCTAAACCAAAGTAGAATAAGAAATTGATACGTGATTTTATCAGATTATTTGTTGTTGTTAAAGTTATCATCTATTTGAGAATTTAAGATGAGTTTTATTTTAAAAGCATTATTTGATTTGTTTTTGGTGAATAAATCGTATGATTTCCTGTTTTTATACATGAGATGTTCTAATTTGATTATATGTTATTTTTAGTATGATTTTGGGTTTTGATATGTTATTATTCAATTGATCGAGAGTGGCATAAATTAGAGAAGTGTATTATGAGATAAGAGTGACATAATTAGGAGATGTGTATAATTTGAAATAAGGGTGACATAATCAGGAGATGTGTATTTTGGAATAAAGGTGACATAACCAAATTGTTTGTTAGGAATTATGTTTATTGCAATGTGATGCGAGGAATTATGTTTATTGCATCAATGTGACGTGAGGAAAATATGTTATCGCATGAATAAGATGCGACAAGTGGGGTTATCGCATGTGTATGATGCGACAAAATGTGTTATCGCATCAATGAGATGCGACAAGTTGGTGTGTTATGTATTGATGCGATAATTTTGATACCTCAATGGGTTTAATGCGATAAGGTGATGTTGTCTTATATTTATGATGCGACAAAAGAGGTTTGTTACAATAATCACTTTTTATATGTTATTAATACAAACGTGGGTTTTCTAAAAGTGTTTTTAGTGATTTTTGTCATGTAATAGCAATCAAACGGATTACTCACTAGACCTTGTAGTCTAACCCTTATTTTATATTAAAAATGTGCATTATAGAACAGACACCGGTGGAAGGTAAAGGGAAGGGGAAGATGTGAAAGATGATTATTATTGTTTTATCTCTGTGGATTTTGAGAAGCTGAATATGTGCATGTACTTGAGAATGTCTTATATACAACTCTTATCACGGTAAGCGTTTGCTGGATAAATTATTGCATACGATGCCGTTTTGGAATAAAATCTTATCCGTTAAATAAATAATAATTTTAAATTTTACCGATAAATACTTATCAGGTAAGTATTTGATAAACGACCCATAATTTCTTGTATCCTCCCAATACCCATTTCATGAAACCTAAGGTTTTGAGTTTCAAAATATTGTATGTGGAAATTGCTTTCTCATGCACAATCCAAATGATTGTAACTGCAAACCCACAAACTCTAACAACCACCAAATTATTAAAGTTAAAGAAACAAATCAACCAACCAAAACAATCCCCACCCCCATCTTAAAAAAAGTGTTTTGTATTTTTAAAATTACAAAACTATCCAAACTTTTCATTTTAAAGCATATAAATTTAAAGGGTATCTCCCTCCCCCTTTCTTTTTCTGAGTTTTGCTCTTTTCCGGTGGTTGCTTCGGTTTAGCTTTTTTCCGAGTGTTGTTCTTGGTTTTTGCTTCCTGTTTTCACAAAAAAAAGTTTAAAAAATCCAAAAAAATTGTCTTTATTTTCTTTTTTCTTGATTGGAGGGGCCGCCCCCCTCTATATCGAATTTTTTTTAAAGGGTATATTTGTAAAAATAAGATTTTTTTTCTTTTCTTTTTCTTTTGTTCAAAGATTTTCTTTTTTATTTTCTTCATAAATTCAAAAATGTAAAGTTAATGACAAACATCAATCTATAAAAGGTGGGTGTCTCTCATCTATAGTTCGTGTACTTGTATAATTTGGTTACATATATATATATATATATATATATAGAGAGAGAGAGAGAGAGAGAGAGAAGAGAGAGAAGAGAGAGAGAGAGAAGAGAGAGAGAGAGAGAGAGAGAGAGAGATTAGGGTTAGATTGATCATGATGAATCGAAGAAACAGCTCCGGTGGAGGACAAAGTTCTTTGGGGTACTTGTTTGGTTCCACTGATTCAGACAAACAGCAAAACGATCGATCGAAAGTATCATCATCATCGTCACCGCTCGTTTCTATGCCGCCATACGGCACCGATAACGACGTCGAAGAGAAGCCACCGGAAAAAGCCCCAACTCCCCCTTCCAAAGCCGACCGCTCCTCATCTCCCAACAAATATATCTATCATGGAGACGGTGATAAGTCTAAAGATTTCGTAGTGACTGTAAGTTCTCTCTTCTTGTTATATATATATATATATATATATATATATATATATCTGTGTGTGTTTTCATATTGACCTAATTATTTCGGTGATCATCAGGGGCGACCATCGACAAAGGTTAAATCGGTTCCTGGTGGAGATTCATCTCTTGGTTACTTGTTTGGAGATAATAATTAAGTGATGATCTTCATGATCTTGAACTTAATCATGCATCAGATTGTTTTCATAATGTAATTTGTATTCCACCGGAGCCTGAAATCGTGCCGGATAATGACGTCATTTTCTGATGTATTAGGGTGTTTTTTCCGGTGGAAATATCTATCAGGAATGCCCAAATTTCTTGATGTTTTCTAGATTGGAATATGGAAAGGATCACAGAAGACATTAGTGTTTAGGGTTTGAAGTGTGCTTAATTCCATGTTTGTTTGTATTTAATTTTTACAATTTATATTTTTGTGTGTTATAATTATGTAAATATATATATTTTGCAATGAATGTGTGTTAATTTATGAAATAAAAATATGTATAGTTGTATGCAATTGATTACTTGAGATCACGTGATACCAACCTGTTTTCGTGAGGTCTGTGAGATTACTTTTTTACATTTGAAACTTTACAGCAAAACGCTGTGAAGGTAACTTTCACARTGTTTTTGCTATGAAGTTTCGACTTTTTTTACCTTCACGGCGTTTTGTTGTGAAGTTTCAAGTATAAAAAAATGGTCTCACGGATTTCATGAAAACTCATACATCGCTTGTTTATTGTAATTAGTTTTTGTTACTTCTCTTGTCTTAATTAACTTTTACTTGGCCAATTAATGACATAATGAAAATATTGATTTGTTGAAGAAAATGTATGTATTAAGTATAACTACTACATGGTACTACGGATAACTTTTCAACATAAGAAAACACAAAAATGGGACTAAATTTAAAAATGACAAACATGTGAAATTATATAAAAATGGGTATATCTTTTATATATATATAGACTTGTGATCATGTGAGAAAAACTTATTTTCGTAAGATCCGTGAGACCACATTTTTACACTTGAAGCTTCACATCAAAACACTGTGAAGATAAAAATGGATATATCTCTTATATATAAAGACTTGGGATCATGTGGGACCAAAGGCTCATACAGAGGTATACAAAGGCTCTGCATCTACTACGCAGCGCTGTCTATTGGATCTACATTGTTCGTCTTCATTTAGAAGTTTTTCTGATCATCGAAGCACATGCCGTCCTTTGTATATGTAACATTTAATTCTCGAGTAAGAACATCTTTATATCAAAAATTTAATCGGACTTGTACCTTTGTCTAAGTTTATAAGTTACCTCCGATTATTAATTCTTTATAAAATACATATCAGTTTCGCTTAATTTTTGTCATTAACCCGTGTAATACATGGGTCCGAACCTAGTCTGTTATATATAAAGACTTGGGATCATGTGGGACCAACATGTTTTCGTGAGACCTGTGAAACTTTGTTTTTACACTTGAAACCCTACAACAAAACACTGCGAAGGTTACCTTCATAACCTTCACAGTGTTTTTATTGTGAATGTTTGGATTTTTTTTTTTATTTTCACAATGTTTTGCTTTGAAGCTTCAAGTGTAAATATGGGGTCTCATGAAAACAGTTTGGTCTCACGTGAATCCAATATTATATATATATACACACACGAATGATCGTGTGAGAATAGGGGTTAAAATGAGAAGCATAAGAAAGGGTCTCGACATCTCATCACTTTTAATCTCAACCCTGTCCTATGAATTGAGCTTATCACGGATATTGATCTGGTGCATCACACGATGCATCACAATAGTGTTGATATTCAATTTATGATCAATTCAAGGGTGGAAATTTATTCTTACCCTTTTCACCATATCTTCCATTAACACAACCCTATATGTGTGCGTCTGTGTGTGAAGGTTCAAACGAGAACATCCCATTTTATGAAGAAGCGAGAGCACTCTTATCAGATGTGATAATACCCGTGAGACTAATGGTGTACAGACGACTTAGGCTACGACCTAGGCCATGCCATAGGTCATACGCGTCTCTCATTCAGTTTCACATATGATGGATTATAATATCATTAGGACACCTTTTTCACATGTGAGGGGCCTACTGGTGTGCGGACGACTTGGCCCGCAACCAAAATTGACAAAGGTTATCTACATTTTTGATTTTATCTATGAACTTTTTGATTTTACCTATGAACTTTTTTTGAACTTTTTTAATTATCTTATTCATTTTCTGGTTTTACCTATGAACTTTGGTAAAAATAAATGGAACAACCAAAGTTCATACACGAAACAACATTAAAAACTTTGAACAAAAATCGTTGTTTCACCTATAAACTTTGTTTAAATTACCTTAATTATCTTCTTCACTTTCTGGTTTTTACCTATGAATTTTAGTAAAACTTTTGGAACAAAAAAAAATGAACGGCTCAGATGAGTTTGTAAAGTTAGTACTTACACAGAAACAAGACATATGAAACAATTTCATCAAGAAATAAATCATTTGAAACAATGTCATAAAAAATTCACTAAATTAAATAATGAAATCGATGATTTTCATGGTTTGTACAGATCACTTGTTTTGCATTTTATCCTTTCCCTAAATATTTAATGAGATATTTACAAACCCTCTAATTATTACACATGATACAAACCAGTCTAAAATCGTCCGTCAAGTTTAATGAATATCTGATTTCATAAATATTTTTATTGTTTTCTAATTTAAAACATTGATCATAATGAACAAACTTTGATCATCTTCCGCACACACACACACACACACACACACACACACACATATATATATATATATATATATATACATAAATGAAAGATTGTGTGGGAATAAGAGTTAAGATGAGAAGCGTAAGAAGAGATTTGGACTCTTTATCACTTTTAATCTACCCCACCCCATGAATTGCGCTTAATATAATAGTTGATTCGGTGCATCTCATTAATGTTGATATTCTTATGTTGAAATCATTTCTTACCCTTTTTACTATAACTTTCATGCTAACTGAAACCCAACTATATATATATATATATATGTATATGTGTGTGTGTTAGGTTATATATATATAGAGAGAGAGAGAAAGTGATATCGAAGATTTCTAGGGTTAGGTATGGATGATGAATTGAAAGGAACAAGCGTAGGGGGGGGCAAAGTTGTTTATAGGGTACTTTGTTTATGATGAATCAACAAGAAGAGAGATGACTCCAACAGTCCAACTCCCCTACCTAAGAACTTGCATTTATTGTGGAGTTGCTGCTACTGCTATACACTTCTAGAATCTACTTACAAGGGTACTTAAATTGGGTTTATAGGACACTCTCAATCTTTAAAAAAATTTATATAAGAAAATTTAAATCCTTCTTACTTTCTCATGATATTTAACATTATTATTTGAATCTCCAGATCTCACATGCACGTACTACAATAAATTGGGTTTATATGACACTATCAATCTCTAAGCGTCCCAATAGACCGCTTTATAGAACTTAATTTATAGGACTAAAATATAAAGTGTCATTTTAAAGGTGTCGTAATAAGTTTATATGACCCTTTTGAGCATCTTAACAAGTTTTTTAGGACATTTTTAATATAAAGTGTCGTCTTAGCAACTTTATAGGACACTTTTGAGAAAGTGTCTTATAAACTCAATTTTTTATAGGACATTTGTTTTTATAGGACAATTTTTCAAGTAATGTCTTATAAAGTTGTAATGAGACGATTTATATTAAAAGTGTCATAAAAAACTTATTAAACGCCATATAAACTTATTACAACGCCTTTAGATATGACACTTTATTTTTTTGATCCTATAAACTAAGTCTTATAAAGAGATATATTATGACGCTCAGAAATTGAGAATGTTCTATAAACACGATTTTGTTGTAGTGACGACAATTAAACAACAAAAGTTATATCAAAAGGTCGAATATGTTATCAGTGGAGATCCGTCTCTTGGTTACTTAATTAGTTTGGAGATAAGTGATTGATCTTTATACCCTTAAACTCAATCGTTGCCATTTCATCAGTAAAGACAAAAAAAAGAATGAGATAATTTTATTCAATCATAGTCTGAAATCCAAACCCATCGGGCAGTGATGCCATGTTTCGACGGATTTGGGTGTTTCTGGCAGAAATATTTAATCGACGTCTTCAGATGTTTGTTGTATTAATAATTATGAGATTGTTAAGCTTCGTAGTTTTAAGAGTGTATAGTTCTTGTTTGTATGTTTGTATTTAAATTTTACTAGAAAAATACTCGCGCAATGTAGCGAGATATATCTCGATTTTAATATAAATTTATGTGCTTTTGAACAAACAATAATGTTTTCTTTAAAAATATATATTTGAAGATATCCTAAAAATTAAAAAATATATAAAAGTTCTTATTTTTTTTTGTAATTTATTTAATTCAATTTTTATTATAATTTAATTTAGGCTAATGACGAAATAATTTGTTTTTGGTTTAATAATATAATTTTTATAACGATAATAACTTAGTCATTCTGTTAGAATTCAATAATTATCCTAATTATATTTTAGATATATTTAAAATAAGAATTTTATCATGTATTTGATCATATTTATTTACAGTTAGTTACACGAATTCATATATGGAGCTTAATAAGTTGTACTTATGTAAAATTTACTCGTAATATTTAATTTTAAGTAATATTTCATGAATAAAAGATAATTTTAAAAGTTTTTGTCAAATATTTTATAATATAATATAGATAATTACATCTTTATATGTTATATATAAATTCTACATCAACATATTAAAATATTTATGAAATAATTGGCTTATTTATTAGTTGATTTTTGGTTCTCTATTCTTTTTCGTATTTAATTTTAATTGTCAAATGAAATACTCTTAATTTGAATATTTTATGGAAATATTTATTAAAACTAGAAGCGTACTCGCGCAATGCAGCGAGATACATCGTGATTTTAATATTTCATTTTATTCTTTATCTCAGCTGATGTTATAATAAGACTTTATGTGATTTTGAGAAAGCGATGATGTTTTTATTTTTGAATAAAATATATGTTTGAAGATATCATAAAAATTTGACAAAAATATATCGATATTAGTATCAAATTAACTATTTGAAATT
>NC_037543.1:1946085-1950277 GCF_001531365.2 Cynara cardunculus var. scolymus
ATAATAAAACAATTTATTTTTGGTTTAATATTATAAATTTTATAAAGATAATAATTAAATATTTTGTTAGAATTTAATGATTATACTAATTATATTTTAGATTTTTTATATTTAAAATGAGATGTTTATCTTGTATTTAATTGTGTTTATCTGCAGTTAGTTACACGAATTCAGATATGAGATGAAATCGGATAAGAATGCACGAGTTTAAGAGTTTTTAAGAGTTTTAAGAGTTTTAGCCAAATGTTTTATAAGATAGTATAGATAAATACATTTTGTATTTGATTTAATAGTTATTTTAAAAATGTGTCTTTTTTATAAAGTTTTTAATAAAATGATAATATAAAATATTGTAATAATATAATTAATGCTAAAATCTTCAACATAAAAAATCTTTTAAAATTGTATTTAATTATTTTAATTAGTATTAATGTAGAGAAAATACAATTCTTGAGTTACAGTTCGATAAGTTATTTGTGATTGAAATACAAATTTATATTTAAAAAAAGGGTATGTTTTTTTTACGATTCTTGTATACCATGACGATCATATACTTAACAGATCATAATGTCAGCATCAATGATCTCGAGTAAATTATCAATATATATAATCGTAATAGTATACGGATGATTGTAGATCGATTTGATTATTCAAGTAGTTGGTTGATTAATCCCAGATTTTTCTATTAATTATCTACTGATTATTTACCATTCATGTATCAACAGTTAAAACCTGTCCCAAAATCCACTAAAAAAATAAGCTACTTTTCTTAAACTTGATTGATTTATAATATTGAACATCAAGTTTTTTTTAAGTATATAATATTTATATAAATATAACAAATAAACTTACACACTTTGCTCATCTTTGGTGATGTTCGAACCTCTAAATATACCACTAGGTCAAAGACCCTTTGCTCTTAAACATCAAGTTGACAGAACAAAAATCTTCGATTACCTGGTCTTTTTTCTCTCCAAATACTGTTTAATTTAAATACGTTCCTTTACAGTTATAGATTTACATGATCAAGCTCTAGAATTACGTATCGATCCTTATCCTGACACATGTCGAAATTTGATTTGAGGAATAAAGAAGAAAACAGGTGATTTTTATTGTGTCGACGACAGGATGTCATAATATTCTTTCCTTAAAAACACCCACGATTCTCGTAAATTGACAACCATCAAAACGGGTAAAAACAGATGCAATCCCCACCACCACCTATGCAAACCTAGAAATGGGGCTCAAAACAAACTTACCCTCACGTTCAAACCCCACTCTTTTCAAGCTTTAATTTTGTATGATTAATTAAAAGTTAAAACATATACATATATATATATATATATATATATATATATATATATATAGGGGCCTAATTAAATGAGAACTAATTAGTTTGTGGTAACTGTGAGAACCAATATTAACCACAAATCAATAGATAAGTTAGGAAATTTATAATTTTGGCAATTTTGAATTAAAATATTAATGTAAGGATATTTTTGGTATTTTAAAACTTTCCTCCCTCCTCTCTTCTCTCTCCGGCCACCGTCCGCCGGCCACCGTCCTCCGGTGATACTACAATGGTATCACAATGCATCATATATGTGCTTGGGTATCACATTGATGTCGTTTTTGTGGTCGATCGAAGATGTAACACAGTGGTATCACTATGCATCTTATATATGATTATGTATCACAATGTATCTTTTATTTAACATAGTCAATATTTTTAGGTATCACAGTGGTATCATAGTGGTATCACCGGAGGACGGTGGCCGGAGGCCGGAGAGAGGAGAGTTTTAAAATACCAAAAATATCCTTACATTAAGATTTTAATTTAAAATTACCAAWTTTATAAATTTCCTAATTTATMTATTGATTTGTGGTTAATATTGGTTCTCACAGTTACCACAAACAACTCAGTTCTCTTTTGAATAGGCTCTTTTATATATATATATATATATATATATATTTTTTTTTTTTTAAGAGAGACAAGACAAGACATGTTCCTCCTAGGGAACAATTCATATTCCACTTCTTTAATTCCATTTTTGTGTGCATGCCTACCTACCTACCTACCTTATCTTCGAGTGTAGACTATTAAAGTATACGTTAAATATAACAAATAAACTCACACATCTTTCTTATCTTTGATGAGGTTTGAACTTTGACCTTTTAGGAGGTCAAAAGCTACGATACCGTTAGGCCAAATGCTCTTTGGTCTATCAAACAAACTTTATAGAGCAAATTGCATGAAAGTATTATATACTTTGTTTTGTTTCTTATTTTGAGTAATGTACATTTAAAATCTTTATTTTAGTACTTATAATGTAAAATTCAAACATTTAAGTACCTGAATGACCGGTTTAACCATTAACTGGTTACCATGTTCACATGACGAATAATATGACATCAAACTCAATATTATTTGGTGACATGGTTAATGACATGAATCTATATAAAACCATGTTCAAATCCAAGAAGGAGTAAAAAAATTCTTGTGGCCACAGAGGTTCAAATACGGTGACTCCGGGCTACCCGTAAAACATGTGTTCGCCTTGGGATTAGTCAGCTCACATAACGGGTTGAATATCCAGGTTAATAAAAAAAATCATCTGGTTAAATATATAATAATTCTAATAAAAAAACATATTTAAACTAATTTTATAAAAGAATACATGTTATCAACCACGTCAACAAATAATATTAAATTGTATGTCATATCATTCGTCATGTTAGCATGGTAATCAGTTAATGGTTAAACTAGTCACTCGTGTACTTAAATATTTGAAGTTTCACATCTTAAGAACCAAAATTAAGATTCTGAAAGTACATTGCCCAAAATAAAAATCAAAACCATGTAGGTTATATATTCACAGTGGCGAACCCATGAATTTTTCTGAGCGGGTGCATTTTTAAGGTCAATCAAAGGTCAACAAAGTCGCGTTTTAACTTAGGGAAAAGTCAACACAGTTTGACTCGAGAAAAATTCAATCGGGTCGATTTGATACCATACATTTTTACAAATGAAACCGACCTTCGCTTTTTGAGCACGACGTAACACTACGTCTTACACTCAACGCATTCTTGGCCGAATTCCACCTCTACAGGGGATTTTTTTGGTTGATTTTCTAACGGCCAACAAATGCAACAACATAATATAATTTTATAAATTTCTTACATAAATATGTTCGATGACATCATTGACAGAGGAATAATAACCCATTGTCAAGTATTATCAAAATAACTTAAATTGAAAATTCAAACAAAAGTATAAACTATTAAATGTAATTTATTTTATTTTATTTTCAAGTTATTTCAAATAAACATATATTGTCATTAGAACGAGACAAACAAAAACAAATTTAATATGATTTGGTCCTTGTCCCGCTCTTACCGAGTAAGATTCTTGGTCCTTACCGTATTCATCCAGTAAGATAATACGATTTAATAAGCGTCTTACCCGAGTAAACGTTTGATAAACGACCCCTTAATTGTAGTCGATTGGTAAGACTTTGCTATTTTATAGTTAAGGTCTTGAGTTTAATTCTTCTGTTGTATATTTGTTTGCTTTTTTTATGTATAAAAAACTAAAAAATGTTGTCAAAAATATTTGAACCCACGACTTTAAGAAAAACAAATAGTGCGTCGACCATTCCAGTAACCCTACTCTCCTGTTTCGCGTCTTGTTTTAGAAACATATAAGAACACACTTTAAAATTAAGCGGGTGCACAGTTACGCCCAGTAAAAAAATCCCATTACGACGGGATGATTGAGCGCGTGCCTGTGCACCTTCTACTCTATGAGTAGGTTCGTCCTGTATTTTCATGCAATTTGCCAACTTTATATGCATGCTAACTTTTGTTTCATAAAACAGTATTATACAACAAGTTAATGTCATAAGACATTTTTTCTTACTATGTTGAAGCTACGACATGGATTTGTTGTGGTGTCGCAAGCTATAACTTTGGCGTTGAACAAGTCAAGTGTGTATGTGTGTGTGTATATATATATATGTATGTATATGTATATATATATACATACTGTATTATAAAGTATTTGACAAAAACTCTTAATAACTATTTTTTATGTATAAAGTACTGTTTAATAATGCATATTACTTAAAACTTAAGATTGCAAGTAGATTGTGTGTAAGTACAACTTATTAAAGCTCTATATCTGAATTCGTGT
>NC_037543.1:1951377-2014948 GCF_001531365.2 Cynara cardunculus var. scolymus
TATTATTAAACATAAATTAAGTTACTTCGTTACGTTAAATTAAATTATAATAAAATTTTGAATTAAAAAAAATATACAAACAAAAACTTTTAAATAGTTAATTTGATACTAATATTGATATATTTTTTGCAAATTTTATATGATATTTTTAAATTTATATTTTATTCAAAAATAGAAAGATTAATTTTCAAAACAATATAAAATCGTATTATATCGACATGTATAAAAAATAAATCGAAACATTGAAATGGAAATGTGTCTCGATACATTGCACGAGTATCCTTCTAGTATATATATATTGTTTTATTTTTCAATTAAAATAAAAGAAAATGATTAAAAGACTAAAATATCCTTAAGTTAGCCTACTCTTTTAACTACAGTTAGCTAGAAGGACCAAAATTGAAACAAAATAGCAACCACGGTGATCAAAAGTGTAATTAGTTTAAAATAGAAACTTAACTTGATAACAAATAGCAACCACAAGGACCAAAAGTATAACTCACTCACTTTCAATTTAGTAAAAAAAATTATACTTTACATTCTTATAATTAGTTATTTAATTTACTTTTATATCTCTTGTATTTTAATTTTACATATTTATTATATTAACATACATAATCGTATATTAACTAAAATACATTTTTTTTTTTAAAAATCATATCATTATAATCGTCTAATCAATATATTCAAAATGAGCCCAATATTAAATTTAATCCTATAGTAGTAAATATTTTAATTTTTTAATATCGGGTTTGTTTTGGATAAATTGACGAGATGATTATAATAGGGTAATTTACAAAAAGAAGAAACATATATCTTTCATGTATTTTAGTTGATATACGATTATGTTTGTTAATTTAATAAATGTGTAAAATGAAGATAAAAAAAGTAAGGAATACAAAATAAATTAAATTAATAATTATAAGTTTACACAATGTAATTTTTTTTACGTAAAAACCTTGGAATTTTTTGCCTAAAGATTTTTCTTTTTGCGTGAAAATGTATTTTTTTAAATATCTTTTACCTAAAAATACACTTTATACAAAAACCATCTTTTGGTAAAAAGAGCAAATAGCAAGAAAAAATAACATACTTTAAATTGATTTTCATTTTAGGTGACGTACTTTTAAAACTTTCATCTCTGTACCTAGAATATAGAGTTTTAAATATTTAAGTATTCGTGTAACTGGTTGAAACATTAACCGATTATCATGTTGATATAACAAGTGACGTGGTATCCAACTTACCGTGATTAATAACATAAACTTTTTTTAATCTAAAATTAGTTTTTTTCAATTAAAATTAGTCTTCAACCAATTATTCGAATAATTAAATATTTAAAACAGTAGTAAAATCAAATTTTTTAAAATACGTTGTTACCCAAAATGAAAATAAAAGACAAAGTAGTTTAATGTTATTTGAGTAAATTTTTTTCCCGGAAGTTATGAGAGCAGGTGTTGGATGTTGGATGCTGAAAATTGCAGTTTTTTCTTGCTATACAAGCTTGGAAATTAATGGAAGCAGCCTCCAATGGCGACTTCCACCATTACTGTAACGACACAGTTACCAAGAACCATAACAGAGAGAGGTTTCTTCAGTGTCCTCAAAGTGCATCATCAATTGTCCCTTCGATCTGTCGGAGAGCCAAAATTTTTATTATTATTTTAGTTTCTAATTAATTTCAATATACACAGATAAATACTCTCTGATCTTCTTCTTCATTATGCAATCAGGTTTGATCTTCCTTTTCTCCCTCTCTATACATATCTCTTGCAGACACACTTCATCATAAACCCTAATTGTTGTGTTTTTTCGTCAAATTGGAAATTTCGAGAAGTTGCGATTGTTAGACGATCAATGGCGAGTATATCGAGTTCAATGTCAATTAAGCATGGGATTTCACTTTGGTGTCCTCAATCTCCATCTCTCGATCGTCATCATTCTTCGGTGATTTATTCCAGAAGCTTCCATCGGAGAAACTTCGTTGTTTCTGCATCGTCCTCTTTTGCAAATCAGAATCGAGAGTGAGTTTGATTTGTTTATGTTACTTTTTTCTATAATTATTTTGATTGATCGAGATTTTTTTACTGAATGGTTTTGTGTGATTTTGGTTGGTACTGGTTGAAGGTTTGTGATAGTTGGAGGTGGAAATGCTGCTGGATATGCAGCTAGAACTTTCATCGAACAAGGGATGGCTGATGGAAAGCTCTGTATTGTTTCCAAAGAGGTATTTAGTTTATCTGTCAATTAATTAGGGTTTAGGGTTTAAGGTTCAAGGCTCTTAAATGGAGAAAAGGTAAGCACAAACCAAGAACAAATTTGATATATTGATTGGATCACTGAAGGTTAATGGCTGCAAATCAGGCCTTCAGATTGCATCATTCCATAAGTCCTGAAACGTAGCAAATTTATATACCACCTTCGTTCCAAAAACTAGAATCAATATCTTACTTGCAAAATCTAGAAATCTATACAAATTTGTGTGATACTAATATATACAAATGTAGCTATTATATATCATCTTTGAAATGGGAGGAGCAATAATGATATAGAGATATGTCCCAAATTTGAACAAATTAAAATTTGGATTGTTTTAGGAGAGGTACAGTGGATGAAATATTGTATGATGTAGGGAGGTGATGGCTAGTGATTATAACTTGGTGTTTTGATGAATTTGTTACCTGCTATAACTTAAGGATGAATATAATGTCAATGCAGGCATATGCTCCATATGAGCGCCCGGCTCTGACAAAAGGTTACCTGTTTCCTTTAGACAAAAAGCCAGCTCGTTTGCCAGTAAGTCAGTTTTGATTGATCTTAAGTTATTGTACAAAGTCATAGTTACTAAAGCATGATAACATGTGTGCGTTTGGTATGCAGACTGGACTGGACGGGTGAGAGAGAGATAGGCGGGAAAAATAATTGTTTTAATTTGACATGAGTAGTTCAGTAATTTGCCAATCTGTCTCATCTCCTTGATTTTTGTTCCACCTATTTCAGTGGAGCATAAAAAGGCATTTTTTGACACTCAGGTCTATTCTGTCCCAGTCTAACGTGAGACAAGAAGTTTTTGTAACTATCCTATGCCGTCATGTCCCACGTACCAAACACGAAAGGAATACATTGTACACTTTGGAAACATATTTCAGAAACTGGTACTGATAAAATAAATGGCACTGCAAATGGTGCCATGGAGTTTTATCAATGCTTTTGAGTTATATATGGCCACTTCAATTCTAGTAAATATGAGTGCTTTTAAGTGGCATCTATTTATATTATGCAAATATGTCGACTGTAGTTGGTTTTCACTATTGATACTCTTCCAGGGGTTTCATACTTGTGTGGGCTCTGGAGGTGAGAGGCAGACTCCTGAATGGTACAAGGAGAAAGGGATAGAGGTATTATTCGGACTCCTTATCTTTATGCAAACAAATAGAAATTTAGACATGACTTCTTTTCCATTGCAATGGACTTTATTCAATCTCTGGTTTTTCTGGTCTATATATTTGTCTGCCATAGATTTTTCCAATCAAAGATTTAAATTCTAGTAATGCAGTTGACTATGATTGTTGGAAGGTTAGAATGTGTCT
The DNA here is from genome assembly GCF_001531365.2 of Cynara cardunculus var. scolymus. NCBI lineage: Eukaryota > Viridiplantae > Streptophyta > Magnoliopsida > Asterales > Asteraceae > Cynara > Cynara cardunculus. The sequence goes on from NC_037543.1 coordinate 1,954,968, forward strand.
AACAAACTGGCTTCTAGAATCTAGATTATTCTGGTTGAAGGAAGAGCAAATCTTGAACTGTTTCCACCCTTGGTATTTTGTCTGTGGCTGTGTTTGATTCATGTGAAAGTGTAATATTCTTAACTCCCAAGGTTGATGCAGATGTTTTATGAAGATCCGGTGACAGCAATTGATGCAGAGAAGCAAACATTAACAACAAATTCAGGAAAATTGCTCAAATATGGATCCCTCATAATCGCCACAGGGTGCAGTGCATCTAGGTAGGTACTGGGAAGACTGCATACTACCCCATATCTCTGTTATAGATGCTCATGTGCAAGTTAAGTACTGCATGTTTATGTAAGGAAGAAAAAAGTGTTCTTTCTGTATAGTTGAAAGTTGCTAGGGATTTTTACATCCTCAGTATCCTTGCTAGAATCACCGCCTCCACTTCCACCACCACCACCACCACTAACTATCATATAAAATCATCAAACAACACTTGGAACTCCAGCGCAATCTTGTCCAATCTTAGTCGTTCCAAATGCCAGAAAGACAATCCTATCCAGTTATGTTCTCTTGTCCTGTCTAGTCTTGTCTGACTATCAAACTCTACCTTATAGACATATAAGGCCATATCATGTCTTTATATTGACCATTCAAGTATCCATAAATATAAGAATCTTGTAACTTAACGTCCCATGTTTCAGATTTCCAGAGAAAATTGGTGGAAACTTGCGTGGTGTTCACTATATACGGGATGTTGCCGATGCTGATTCATTAATATCATCACTGGTAATTGTTTCTTGTTCTGTTTCCTAGGTGGATTTGGTTGGTAATAGCTATCCTATATCAAACATGATTCTAGGAAAATCTCTAGTGATTTATTCTGATGGAAATACTTTCCTAGGGAAACGCACAAAAAGTAGTTGTGGTTGGTGGTGGCTATATTGGCATGGAAGTTGCAGCTGCTACTGTTGGCTGGAAACTTGACACAACTGTAAGAATTTACTCCAATAATTTGTAGCATTGTCTTTCTTATTTTCAAGTTCTTCTTTTTCGAATGTTTTCACACACACAAGTTGTTGATCTTCACGGAAACAGTCATTCTACTCTTCGAGGTGGAGGTCACGGCTGAGTAGATCCCCCCCCCCCCCCCCCCCCCCAAAAAAAAAAACCCATTTTCTTTGTCAACTGCCTTTTGGCTTTGAGGGACTGCGATCAAAATAATCAGCTATCCCTCCTTTAGATTTTGGTCTTACTTCTTATAGCTATCCAACCTTTTTTAGATGGGTATCCCAAGCTAGCCCAAACTAATCAGGCAGAGGGAAAAGTGAACTGTAAGACATCGGCCCTGATAAACTCAGTGGCCACAGTTGTTGTGGGCACCTTGAATCTAATCAGAGGCAGATGGGATGTTCCACCACAACCCCCCTGGGCCCTTGACCAATGCCCCACAACCCTTGTGGTTGTATCCAACTATTTTTATGTTTGCATGTATTCTTTATCCCATATTTGTTTCAGTAAACGATAGTGGCCTAATTAGTAGTCGCAGGTTTAGTTCGCCTATTCAAGCAAGTCTTTTGAAGTTGAGCGCTTTTATCTTATTCATAGAGAAACAAAAAGAACTTGAAATGCTTAACGTTGACAAAAATTTCTTCATCTAGGGGATATGCATGAACTTAAAAAATTCTACAAGCATCGTAACAGAAAGAATGTTAAGTTATGTTGAAGGTAGAAAAGAATGTTAGGTTATGTTGAAGGTAGAAAAGAATGTTAAGTTATGTTGAAGGTAGAAAAGAAGAAAGTTATCACTTGTCTACTCATAGTCGTCAAAAGCGCGCCTGAGGCGCCCTTAGGCTCATAGGCTCAAGGTCTTGGGCTTTTTCAAGTCGAGCCTCAATGTATTCACGAGGTTCACTAAGGCATTGCGCGTTGGCTGAGACGCCTTGTGGACCTAGGTGCATAAAGAGTTACTAAATACCTAGTTAAACCCTAAGATTAAATAAGTTCTCTCATCTTCTCATCTCCTAGATTTCTTAAAAGAAGTGTTATTAAATAGATGATATAAGTAAAACCTAATATTAAATACTAAGTCCATAGAACTTCAAGCCTCCTTCTCTATAAATATCCAGACCTTAAAACTTCTCCTTTCATGGCTCACGCTTTAGACCCTTCTGTCTCTATTGAATTACTGTTGGTTGATACATTGGAGACTTGTTGTGTGTAACTGTGTGTGTGTATATATATTGATAAGATGCGCTCGCATTCCTGAGACCCACGCCTCACGCCTGCTCCTTGCGCCTAGGCCCTGGGACCCCGTTGCGCCCAAGTGCACCTTGAGCCTTTAACAACTTTGTGTCTATGTGATTTAAACATTTGCCCCTAGAAATCACCATTAAGCTATAAAGAACTATTTTTAAAGTATTCATAAGTAATATCTTGATATTCATGATAAATATTGTTAAGAGTCATACATCGGCTAGACTTGGACCATTCTCCTCCATACATGATGAAACATCCCTTATCTCCTCAAAGGGCTCTTTTGGAGGGTAAATAGACGAGGTTCCACATATTCTCACATGATATCGGAGCCAACGTCTACCACTCTAGGGACTAGACATTATGCAGTAATCTATACCCGTCTACCTCTGTTGGAGGAGGCGTCTTAGAGTCCCACATCGGCTTGGATCATTTCTCCTCTATATATGATGGAACCTCCCTTTTCCTTTGGAGAGTAATCTGATGAGTTCCACATATTCTCACAAATATCATGAATAATGAAAATGCATGATATTCATGAATAGTTGGTTATCATAATTCATAACTATATATTTTTCTGAACCATAAAACCTGCATAGCTAGCTTCTAACTTGCGTTTTTGTCCAACAATAGGTGATATTTCCTGAAAGTCATCTTCTCCCAAGGCTCTTCACTCCTTCACTGGCCCAGAAATACGAAGAACTCTACCAAGAGAACGGTGTCAAGTTCATGAAGGTTCTCTCTTCTTTCTCTCCCACCCACCGTAGCCAATAATACTCTACACACAAACACATGCATAATCTTTGATTTTTCATTCACAGGGTGCCTCTATCAAAAACTTGGAAGCTGGTCCTGATGGAAATGTTACTGCTGTTAAACTTGAAAATGGGTCTACCATTGAAGCAGATTTGGTAATATGAAGGAAGATTTTAAGCAAAAACTTTGTTGCGGTTTTAAGTTGTTTGGACACTGATAAAGCATTTTTGCAGGTTATTATTGGTATAGGAGCAAAACCTGCAGTCAGTCCTTTTGATAAAGCTGTCGGTTTAAATGCAACTGTTGGTGGAATACAGGTTAGGATAATTCTTCTTTTTGTTTGTTGAAAGATCTAAAGTCTAAACCGGTGGTGTTAAATGATGATTTCTGCAAATTACATTGAAAAAGTGTCAGATCTCAAGTAAAAACCTTATAGTTTATGAGTTAAAGCACGCGGACCCGCTATGTTGCACACGGTGGCACGGGTCACCGCTTCGTTCCTCCGTCGTAGTGTAAAAAAATTTAGGGTAGTCAAAGGTGCCACCGTATTATTTTGTTGGGTGCAACCATAAAATAACATAGGTTTCTCTTGGTAGAGTTGGTTTGGTTCGAATTCCTTCTGTATCATTTTCTTAGCTTTTAGCTTTTAATTTCAAATTTATTATGCTTTTTGAAATTTTTTGGGATAAAGGACTCGAACACAAAACCTCACATACACAAGGCAAGGAACTAACCACAGACCAATTATAATTTTGTAAAAAATATCCATATATTTTATAATCAAATGGTACCACCACTTGAAAAAAATTCTAGGTCTGCCTGAGTTTTAAAAGAAAGGTGTACCAATAGTATCTACCATTTGACCATAACTGTAAGGGTGTTTTTGGTATATGAAAACTTGTTCCAACATTAGATTGGGACATGTCACGGGATGAGGGACAAAAATGCATTTTTTCTGTCGCATCAATATAGGTAAAACAAAAATAAGGGAGATAAGATATGATTGGTAAATTACTAAACTACCCATGTGAAATTAATACCCAAAACCTTCCAGATTTCTTTCACCCACATACTAAACGCACCGGAACAGTGTAAAAACATTGCTTGGTTCATTTACTACATGGATTTTGAAGTTGAAATCCTTGTTCCTGCCCACCATTGCTAATCAAAGATCCATGTAAACTTCCAGGTTGATGGTCTGTTTCGAAGTAATGTACCAGGAATTTTTGCTGTTGGTGATGTAGCAGCATTCCCACTGAAAGTATGCTTTTCTTGAAACTAGTCAGCTACTGTACTACCCTCCTATATTGTTTTCTAGATTGATATTGATGTGTGTGTGTGTATATATATATATATATATATATATATCTGCTGGTTTGTGATGAACAGATGTATAATAGGATTTCACGCGTAGAACATGTGGATCATGCTCGTGGTTCGGCTCAGCATTGCGTAAAAGCATTACTAACTGCAAACACTCGCAATTATGACTATCTCCCATACTTCTACTCGAGGGTTTTCGAATATGAAGGAACCTCAAGGAAAGTATGGTGGCAATTTTTTGGCGATAACGGTAAACAATCTCAACTTTCCTAAATACCTTTTGAAACCAAAGTTATGCTGCTAAACTTGGTACATCTTGTTGAATTAACAGTGGGGGAGGCAATTCAAATTGGGAATTTCGATCCAAAAATTGCGACCTTCTGGTTGGAATCTGGTAAATCTTCTCTTTCCCTTATTGTGCCTGTGTGATCATTTCTCCTATATTTTTTATATTAAAAAAATTTATTAAATAAAAAGAAAAATGTAGTATATTTTTATATATTAGAACAAAATTAATCAATTATTATTTTTTATTTTTATATAAATTGTACATTTTGTAACTATAAAAAATAATCATTTATTATTTTTTAACTAAAATCATAATTATAAAAAGACAAAAAAACCCTATAAAAGTGTTGGTGGAGTTTGTAAAGAAAAGGTGAGAACGGTGTTTGTAATATTGTCTTTGCAAATAATGAATTTTGAGGTACATTTCTTGAGTTTTATAAAGTTTAAGAGAACGTCTTTAAGTTTTATAATTTATAAGAAAATACCCTAAAATTTAATAAATTTCAACGGGTGAACTTGGTTCGAGTTTGAGACTAATTCGAGCTTCAAACGAGTTCGAGCTCGAGTTCTTAGAAAATTGCTATCGAGTTCGAGTCGAGTTTAAAAACTAAACTCACGAGTTCTTTTAGTCGAGTTCAAGCTTGGGAAATGGTTATGGCTCGCATCATTTACACCCCTAATTGGACTCTGGTGACCAGACATAACAGAACAAAAACTCGTTTCGTGCGACATCAGAAGACCAGGACAAGAAAAGACAGGACTATTTAGGATACAAATGCATTTTTCCTGTCCACAAAAATAACGGAGATGAGACAAGAACTAAACTACCCATATCAATTTAAAACCCTAAACCTTTCACAATTCTTTCACCCGTCTACCTGATTCTCGTCCGTCCCACCCTGTCCTGTCCAGTCCAGTCCAGTCTTGAAGTCTTTTATCCTCGACTAGTTGTGACAGGATAAATATTTCTTTTGGTTTTCCACAGGTAAATTGAAGGGGGTTCTTCTTGAAAGTGGATCTCCAGAGGTATGTAACACTTGTGGTTGCTAAGAACTCATCTTTTTCCCTAAAATTCATCAAGATTATGTGTTACCAATTTCATAATCACAGCCATTCTGTGAAAAATCAAAAATGTTGGTTGCAATTGCAAGGTTGACCATATTTGGTTTGTTTCTTGATTATTTGGTGGTAGGAGTTCAAATTGCTGCCTAAACTTGCAAGGAGTCAACCATCTATTGACAAAGTCAAACTTCAAAGTGCAGCTTCAGTTGAGGAGGCCCTTCAAATTGCTACAGCTTCTTTACAGGTTACAACTTTGCTTCCATTTCTAATCTTTAAATTCATAATTTCTTTATAAATAAGAAGCAAAAGTCAAAAGAAAATTTATGTTCAACTCTACTTCTCCATTTTCGAGAATTTAGGGGCTGTTTGGTTCATTCTGGGGAATGAAAATGGGAATCCAGTTTAATCTGGAATGAAAATTTGGGCTTATGGGGAATAAGCCCATTATATTATATAATACCAAACAGTTTCTTTTATTTTCATCATCATTGCTTAATACCTCTAACCAAACACCCCCTTAATATTAATTATATTAAAAAAAATTCATTTTTCTCTGCCTCTATAATTTTATTGGCTGGTTGGGGAGGTTTTTCAAGAATAAAAAAGTCATTCTTTTCTTATATTAGTGAGAGAAATAATAGTTTATGAATTGTATTAAATATTTTAATAATATAATTAATATTGTAATATCTAAATTAGAAAAACTGTCGGAGGTTTGATTTTTTATTTTGGAGAATCTATTGGAGATGCTCTAAAGTCATCATCAACCGTTAGTTTTACTTTATTTTTGATAAGATATGAGAATACAATATCTTTTGGAAAGAAATGATAAGATGTATACAGATCTTATCTTTACGGATCTGTATAAAGTGAATTACATTGGTGGTCCCTATGGTCTGCTCAAATTTTGGATTTGGTCCCTACAACAAACTATCCACACCTGATGTTTTCTAACTTTTCAATTTCATAACACTCAAGGTCCCTAGAATTAACCGTTAAGAGGGACAAATAAGTCTATGGACAAACTACAAGGGCCAAAAATGTAATTCATTAAAAAATTAATTGTGATTCACATATTTTTTTTAAATATTAAAAATATTTTAAGTGCGGTTAACATGGAATTGTACATATTAATTTTTCTGTTATGAAAAAAATAATTATGTTTTAAGTTAAAATATTATAAGATATTGTTAAATTAAATTATCAAATAATTATAAATAAGCTACAACAGTTAAATTGATATAATAATCAGTTTTTTAAACTGTATTTAAAAATACAATTAATAAATTAAATTTAAAAAAAATGTGAATCACAATTTATTTTACAGTAAATTAATTTTAAGGACCAAATCCAAAATTCAAGCATACCACATGGACCACTGCCGAATGTAGAACAAATATAACAATTAAATTCACACTCACCATCCTCATCCTCACCTTTGGTGAGGCTTGAATCCCTGACCTAGAGGCCAAGGGTTAAGTTAGTGTGAGACCAGTATGTTTTCATGAAACTCGTGAGATTACTTTATTACACTTGAAACTTCACAGTAAAACGCTGTGAAAGTAAAAATAAGCCGAACCTTCACAGCAAAAACACACATTCACAACGTTTTGCTGTGAAGTTTCAAGTGTAAAAAAATGGTCTCACGAAAATATGATGGTCTTACGTGATCCCAAGTTTACAAGCCAATGTCAATATTTAGGGGTGGACTAAATGCACCCTACCTATTGATTTTCTCATGCATCAATGCCTGTTTTTTCAATGCATAATTTGACTCGATTATAATATTAAAAGGAGTGTATATAGCAATGGGTAATATTATATGCACCGGTCAAATCTTTAGCAATCCCCGGTCAAAATCCAGTAAAACCCCGGTCAATCCTCATAAATAGTATCATTTAGTTTGATTCTACCGGGGATCCCCGGCCCCGGGACCCGTTTTAGCGGAGAATCCTCGTCCACGTTCTAATTAGATGAACCGGGTTCCCCACCGAATCGGGACAAATCACCATCCCTAATCCTCATGGTAAATGCCCATATTTAATTGTTCTTTTTTTCTTTTTTCATTCACAGAGGTAGAGATGGAATGATAGACGGACACATAGGCAAAAAGGCTTTATCTAAGTAATGCAGAAGGTACAACAATGCAGAGCATCTTCTCAAAAGCCTATCCGTGAATTCAATCCTAAAACATTGGCCTACTTTTTGGTTGTTGGCCAATTAATTGTTGAGTAATAAAGTCAGTGTTTCTCCTGCTCTAATAAAACCAATAATCTGCTGCTTAACTTTGTATGTGTAGATTTTATTTTATTTTTGAGTAAATTACGTTTTCGTCCATGTGATTTATTGAAAATTGCTATTTTTGACTCTTTGGTTTTTGAAATTGTGATATTCATCCATGTGGTTTACAATTTATTGTTGTTTTTATGATTTAAAATTTATTATTATTTTTGTCCAGTGTACTTAAAAGGTAGGAGTTAGGGAATGTTTACTAAACTTTTAGGAGTCGTTTACTAAACAATTACCTGGTAAGTGCTTACTGGTAAAATTTAACACTATTATTTACTTACTGGGTAAAATTTTAGTCCACCAAAACGACATCGTAGGCAACAATTTACCCGGTAAGCGCTTACCGTGGTAAGAGTCGTCGCCCTTGCTTACCAGGTAAGACTCTTGGTTCTTGTCTCGCTCTTATCGGGTAAGATTCTTGGTCCTTACCATATTCATCCGGTGAGATAATGTTACTTGGTAAGCCTCACCCGGGTAAGCGTTTGGTAAACGGCCCCTTACTAGATCTCTGCTTACAATGTGTCACTTATCTTGACTATAAGAAACAATAAATGGATGATTTTCATAAAATTGTTAACAGTCGGTTGGTTGGTTCCTCACTTTTCTTATGTGAGGTTCTGTGATCGAGTTTTTTATGGTCATTTTTTTCAAAAACATAAGAAATCTAAAATTAAAAGCTAAAAACTGAGTAAATAACTCAAACGAGATTCAAACCTACACTTGGGATGGGAAAAAAAGAGTTGCCAACCAACTATACTAAAAGAAACTTACATTCTCATTGTAGTTTTAAAATATACATGGTTGTACAAAAGAAATGATACGGTGTCACTTTTCACGACCCTAATTTTTTTTACAATACGACGGAGGTGCGAAGCGATGGCCCATGCCACAGGGTCCAACCTTGGGCCAATAGGAAACAAAAGCTAAAGTTACCCAGTAGTAATATTTAGGGTGATCATGGGATGGGTTGGGTTGGGTTGACGGAGTTAAAGACATTTGAACAACCCAACCCAATACTTGCGGTTTGAAAAATCTTAACCCAACCCAACCCAAAGTGCAATCCAACCCAACCGAAACCGTACGGGTTGGTCGGGCTAATACTTTAATACATTAAAATATTATTCTAACATTAAATATGCTATTGCTCTACTCATAATTTTTTTATCGTCAACCATTTAATACAACTTACCTATACTTCTTACATGTATCACATTCAGTTATTTTTCTCAATTTACATATATATGTTCACAGTTACTGAACAAATATACGAATGAGTTATATAGAGATGTGAATAGATTGAAAAAATATGTATATGAAGAACATACGTGATAGGTAATTGTCTAATGTATATATTAATATAAATTCTAACAATCATATTAAATCCAAGAAATAAAAGGATATCGGGTTCATAGGGTTAGGTTGAGTTCAAATAATAGTAACCGAATATCAACCAAATACCTACGGTTTAAAAAATTTACAACTCAATTAGACATTGGGTTGCTTCGGGTTGAGTTATTTCACGTTGGGTTGGATTGGTCGGGTTTTTAAACACCCCTAGTAATATTGATCATCTGGAGGATACGATGCATGCAAATTTTACCTTTATTCCAAGGGATTAAAAACTTTATTTCTGTCGACTAATGAAAAAAATGTAAAAGGTTCGAGGACATATATGCTAACGTTAACGAAGTGTTAAAAGTAGAGTTTTGTAAATATAGAACAAGTAAATAAAGCAAAAATGAAGAACAACCTCTCTACTCCCTTTGAAACAATAATGGTTTATTCAATCTCATGATGTAATTCATGAGTGGATTAATATATTTTAGTGAGAGATAAAAAATGTATTTTTATCACACTCAGGTCATCTTCTGTCACGGTCAAATATCATGCAAAACTGGAAACAAGAAGTTCTTTTTTTGTGAAATCTTTATCCCGCATACCAAAAGCACCCTAATTCTACCGAAAACCCGAAGGCCATTTCCCGGTCCTAAAAGTTATGTGGCTTCAAGGTACAACCTTTAATGCACATAAAACAAGTAACTTCATACACAGTAGACATCCATCCTGAGCAATGTAAGCTTTTGGCAAATGAAACCATCATTTATAAAACAAAACAAGAAAAGGAAACCATAATTTGATTTCAAACATTGTGTATGAAACATTTAAGATTTATATCCAGATTCATGACTTTTGTATCAACTTCTATAATAATACCATAAAACTAATACTCGTCGTTCACGTTTCTATTAAATCTTGATACGATGAAGTGAACGAAAAGCAATATAATTCTTATGTTCTTTGTTTACTTCTTCATTAGAAGCACGACGGTATGTGCTGCAATACTTCTATTTTCTCCAAGGCTGTCGACCTTCTCATGAGTTTTAGCTTTCAGGTTCACAACACGAGGGTCTGCGCCTAAGAGTAGAGACAAGTTGGCTCTAATCGACTCTTTGTGAGGGCTTAATTTTGGTCTTTGAAGTATCAAAGTGGCGTCTAAGTTTCCTAGCTCGTAACCGGCCTCGTGCATCAGTCTCACCTGATATATTAAATCAATAATCCGAGGTTTAGTTTTGGTAGTCTAGTTGATTACTGATCAAATTATACAGATTTTGTAAAAAAACAAACTAAGCGGAATGAACTATTGGGGAGCATTTGATACACTCGATATGACATAATAGAATATAACAGAGAAGTGGGTGGTCGCCCTAGGATTAGTCAGCTAGCATAGCAGGTTGGATATCCAGGTTAATCAAAAAAAAAAAAAAAAACTTATTTTATACTCATTTTCAATTTTACGGTTCGCATGGCCAAATATTTGGTTAAAAAAAAAAAAAAAATGTAGGATGCCAATAAGAGGTAAGATAACACCAAACTAAAACTGAAAAGATAAACAAAATCTTAGTAATGGAGTAATTGACAAGTACTAGACTAGCCATTTATGTAGGTACCTCGGACACAAAATTTTGACAAAAAGAATCCTCGATGTCAATTACATGCAACTGAAATCTGAGATGTGAAATTCTAGTATTCAAAAACATAGTCTTCGCCTTTAAAGCAAACCATCCTACATCTTTGTTTGACCATGAACTTTATTTTCTATACTAACATGTTCGCTGTAATCAAACCAACTCAGTATATCCCACCTAAGGTGGGGTATGGGGAGGGTAAGATGTAAGCAAACCTTATCTCTACCACCTAAGAGTAGAGCGGTTGTTTCCATGAAGACCCCTGGCTAATATGTTCTGTGTTATCTACAACCTAATTGGTAGAGAAAAGTATGGTTCATTCATGCCTACAGTGTTCTTTCTCTTTACTTCAGCAAATGTCTTGATGGTATTTAGTACCATGTTTCCCGTATTATCATAAATATACATGGGAAGAAGACAAAGTACCTCAAATCTTATCATATATATATATATATAGGGAATTGCAGAACTGAGGGGTTTGCTTAGCCTTCACCCAAATACCTTTATTTCTTGCAATCAACAAAATTAATTATCATCTTCCTTACTGTAGTTGACTAAGTTTGTGCTTTTAACTTGAAATTCCTTTTGGTGATATAAACGTGGTTGTATAAAATTCCAATTATTAAGTATCGTAATTGATATTTGTGTGTTTGAACTATGTTTGTTTAATGTAACTTTATACAAATGCAACAATTAAAACTTGGTTGACTAACGTTTTAGCTGATATATTGTTTACACGTGAAACTGGCACACACGCACACACATATATGTAGACGCAGAAATTCCCCGATTACCCGATGGGGATTGGGGTCTGCTGGTAACACAGGAAGAGGTATCTCCATCAATCGTGTTCCTCCTTGATGGCAATACGAAATTTGTAAATCTATAAACAGGTTGAATCCATGAAAAATAAACCACCAAAGAACAACTGCATATATATTTCATGAATTTATGAATCATATATTTGTGTTATAGTGTTGGAAGATCACTTCCCTTTCCTTTCTTCTTTTAATATCTATGGGAATAGAGTCCCGCAGTTTGGTTGTTCTTTAAAATGCCTTCAAGAGTGGAATTATAAACTATATGTAGCCTATCACACCTCATTCTGTAAAACTTGGACTTGGGGTGCAATATATACCTTCTAACATAATATAGAGATAAGTAGTGACTAGTGAGCTCAACCACAAGTGCCTAAAGGATTAATGCAACACAATATAATGAGTTAGAAAGTTAATGATAAAGTTCTGAATCTTACAGCTTCTTTGATGAAAACCGATGATGCTGCTCCTTTCCATTTAGGATCAGAGTCCGGAAAAATCTGCCCAATGTCAGGTAGTCCCAAAGCACCCAAAATTGCATCAACAACACAATGCAACAGCACATCACCTAAAACACCCCAATCAATTGAACAAAACTACATACTGTCAGACATTCATATATATATATATGAACAATATAATCAAAATTTTACAACATATATATGTACCATCTTCACACTGACTTTTAAGTATTACCTTGCTTCCAAATCCAATAATTTGCTAAGATACAATTTATTTTGTTCAATGAGCCAAGCGAATCTTACATCTAACATTTCCGATTTTGCACATATAATCTCTTATGTAAAGGAACTCAGCTGCAATTTTATCATTTATTTCATACTTTTCCCCCTCATGATCCTCAACCTTTTGTCCACTCAAAATGAGTTTTGTTCAAAAGGTATATTTTATCAAATTTCACACAAAATTCCTAAATGTACAATTTATCTAAATACGATCTTTGGCATGCTCAGTAAATGTGATTTGGAGTGTTGTGAACCTCAAAATATGTACAATAAAGTTGTCCACAAATTATTTTATGATAAATAACATTATTATTATGAGATTCGTACTTGTGTTTGACGTTGAATTTTCACAAGCAGAACACCACACGACATGTATAACTTCGTGAAAGACGCAACTAAGTGGCGTAATTCGAAAATAATTGCTAACAGCTATGATAAGTACAATTCTAAATAAACATTGCATATATGACCTAAGTTGAATACCTAATAGTTGGTAACATAATTGAGAGATAGGAGTCATAGATTCAAGCAACAACAAAACAAATTACCATCGGAGTGAGCTTCGCAACCTCTGTCATGTGGAATATTGATGCCTCCGATGATAAGAGGGTAACCAGGTTCCAATCTATGAAGATCGAACCCATGGCCGACTCGGAACGGCAGAATCTTCAAAGGAGTTTCCGCCACCGCCGACTTCTCAACATCAACGGTGTTGGCGGTTGCCGCCACTAACACCGGCCGCCCTGGTATCGACCGGAGAGAGAGATGTGAGCGTCTGGTGAAGCAGCTGAGAAGAAAGGTGGAAGGAGGTAGGATTGATTGCTGTTTCGAGAAGATTCCGGTGTTCAGAGGAAATGTGTAACACGATGAAGAAGTCGCCATTGCTACTGTGTGTTTTTGGGTGTGAGAGAAAGTGAGAGGGAGTTGATGTGGTATTTTGAGCTGTGGAGAAAGGATCCGGTGTGTGTTGGTGCAGGTATACATTAACAAGAGCATAGGTAGTCAACAAATCAGAACCGTTAGAATGTTTTTTTATCAACTCTTAAATGAAAAAAACTTTTATCAGTCCATTTATTTTTTATGTCTGATTGGTCAACACTCAAGATTATTCAGATTATTTGTTTTTTTTAATTTTTTAGAGGTATTTTTGTCTTATTTTCCTTTTATTTGATAAATGATAAAGCAATCTCTTATTGTTTTTCAAATCTTCAACAACGATATTTCTCAATCGATTAACCTTAATCAATCATTTCTCTTATTCGATCCTTACTAGTCTGACTGATTCAGATTTCAGACTTCAAACGTAAAAACAAACAGTCTTATTGATTCAGATTTCAGACTTCAACAACAACTCTTATAAATCAGAAGTGAAATAATAATTCAGAGCACCCCTTAAAAATCAAACGCCACATAATCTAACTTAATTTTTCTTTTAACTATTTTCAGTATTTTTAATTACATTTATCTATCTTTAATTATATTCATCTACTCGTATTATCAAATTTATCTTTATTTTTAAGTTACTTCAAAGATTTTTATATATTTAATCACTTTTACATATATAAATCTATAAAAGTTATAGTCATGATAATAAAAAATAGACAAATAAAACCCCAAGGGTGGTGCCTGATTGATTTGAGTTTGACTCCAAAGATCAAAAGTATCAGGATGTCTCAGGTTCAAATCCAATGAGGAATAAAAATCCCCTTGTGACCACGGAGATTCAAATACGGTGACTCCAGACTATCTACAAAGCAGATGGTCGTCTAGGATTAGTCGGTTCACATAACGAGTTGGATATCCAAGTTAATAAAAAAAATAGACAAATAAATTTAACGCAATGCTTCAAAAAAATTTTAAAATAGAAATTAAATCTTCAAAAATAAAATAATATTTACTTTTAAAAGATTCTCATTCAATAAAATATCATTTTTTTTTTCTAAACATTTAATTACAAGATTTTTATTGATTGAAAATATAATAAAATATTATTTATATTATATGATAATACTTTTGGGAAATTTTTCAAATTCAAAAAATTTCACTTTTTTCTTCTACTTTTTTCCATTTTTGAGAAATCGATTGAAACAATTTTTTTTCCCTAAAATCTCCTCCATTTTAAAGAACCTATTGGAGATATAAAATATCACATAATACATTTCGACTCTAGTTGTACACATACGATGTGGTATGGTGCATTTCATCCATAGTTGTGTATTAGTGCAATACAATAAGATGTGAAAAATTTCCATTAAAAAAGATGTGGATTTTTATTATGCATAATACTGTGATAATTATCTGATTTTGCCGTGATAATAATGTGATAATGATTTGATAAGTTGAAGATTTTTTATGACGTGATTTTGATTGATAATCATCTATTAATTACGTGATTTTTGTTGTGATAATGTTGTGATAATCGAAAACCAACGGTGATCACGTCTACATTAATCGCTCTGTTTCTTCATTATGTGATTCTGTTGTGATAATTATTTTGTTCTCTTTTACTGCTCATAAGGGCCCTTTGTACAAATGAGCAATATGAGAGCAAGATTTGTGATGAACCGATTTCGTGATTTTTCATCTATCGGAAGGAAACATTCGAAAAAATAAGATATCACATACATCGTGAAACTCATATTCATGAATGTAGTTAGCTGAGGATGTAACATATACACTGAGCAAGAACCGTCACTCAGTGCCACTGATAAAAACATGTTTATTAGTTGCACGAGGAAACATTATAGGTGCCGCAGGTCAATTCTACTGATAAAGCATGCTACATTGGCTGAAAACTCGTTTATCAGGTAAAATACATACGAAATATGAAGAGTTTGTAATTGGGAAAAAATTAATTATTACGTTAAATAAGAATCAAGACAAATTTCATTATATGATTTAAATAACCGAATAATGGAGTGAAATAGTTTTATGCTGAAGAAATCAAACATGCAATGTGAAGAAACAAATCCAAAGGCTCTCCAAACACAAAAGCATTAAACATATGCAAGTGAAGCAGAAGGGTATATTTGACATTTCATAACTCCAAAACTCCTCAAGGGTATATTTATAACTTCAAAAATCCCATAAGCAGCAAAACTAGGCAATCAATGAATCATTTATAAGCACTAAAGATGTGGTAAATATAGCAAATACCTGAAATACCCCTAGCCGGTCAGCAGCATGATCCCGAAGGCTGGTTTTGCCTAAAACATGTATCTCCTGTTTAACAAAACTAATGCAACCGACCAATATTGACATGAGATCTAAGAGATTCGAAAGAGATTAACCAAATGCAGACCCACGGGAGCCAGGGGCAAAGTTGTCCATTTACATTAGAGTTGCATACAAGGTAATTGGAAAGTTGTCCCAGCTCCTTGCTGGCCATGTCTCCTGAGTAACCATAATTTCCTTCCATTGCCCTCATTCAAGTCTGTGATCAAGATTATGAAGCAAGGGATCAAGATTACGAAGAGATTAACCAAATGCAGAAGACTCAAGGGCGAAATTGTCTATTTACATTAAAATGTTCAGGGTTATAATTGGAAAGTTCCGAGCTCCTGGCCGTGTCTCTTGAGTAATACTTTCCTTCCACCACCCCATTCTAACCTGTACGACAGATCAAGATTATGGAGCAAGACTTTCAATCTGTCCATTTCGCTCAACTCCCCTGAATTATCCTGCCAAATGAACGGAAAATATCAATACACTAGAAAAACTATTCATTCCATCCCAAAATATCAGTATCATCGATTTTGGTCAACAAGATTTCTCGTTTTTGTTAATACTGAAGGGCAATTTAGACATTTAACTAGTACTTGCACAAAAAATTAGAGGCCTTAAAGATGCTTTAACAAAACACGGTTGTAGCCTACTGGTAATGTCATTACAAGTTGCAAGTTTGAATCTGTCTCTTTTTTACAAAAAATTGGTGAATGCAAAAAGAAAAAACCACATACATATCATTTTTAATTAAACCGTACTTCTTTTTCATAATTAATTTTTGTTTTGTTTTATTTTATATTATATTAATTATTTTGAGGTCGGGGGATTTATTTTTCATTTCTAGTTCAAAAGTGACAACTCTTACATCAAGAAAAAAAATCCATTACAAATAGAAATAGTTGGTCTTAAACCTCTAACAAAAGATTAAACTTTGGCACTATATTGGACCTCAAACGTCAATGCGTACAACCTTTTGGGACCGAGAGGTGAGGTGTGTGATGCACCCTTTAGGTGCGTGGCATGCCAATGGGAGTGAACGTACGAGAGTGAGGTAGACAGGTAAAATAATTTTGATTTTAATTTGACATTGGTAGTTTAGTAATTTACCAGTATTGTCCCATCTCGCTGCTTTTTGTTCCACCTATTTTGGTGGGACAAAAAAAGAGCAAAGAGAAAAGAGCAAGGTTACGTGCAGAACATGACATGTTTGACTCGATCATGTAATGTGTATATGTAACCATTTAAATTTATGTAGATATACTTGGTCATTCATGCACTTTGAATGGGAAGAGACCATGTAAATACACAAACAAGATCTTTTGGCTCTCTGAATTTTATGCTAAGAAAAGAGATTTGTAATCATTCAGTATTTATATACAGTTATTTTTTGTGTTACAAATGATGAGAGTGATGAATCAGAAGATGAAGGCTATACAATACTTTTTTTTGGTTTGAAACAGAGTTGTACTTTAGTGAAATTGATGCCAAGTATTTTGGACATATAGTATTTTCTTATTTTCGTTTATGACAATTCATGTGCTAAGACATCTATGTTCACAAAGAGTTTTTCTTTATATTTGTTGTAGACACATGTTTGGTGCGGTTTCAATGTTAATCTTTTGTAATTGGTTTTAATGTTAGTCTTTTGCAGCCTTATGTTAATTGGTTTGCTCAGATGGTCCTTTAACATAAGATTGCAAAAGACGAACATTAAAACCAATTACAAAAGATTAACATTACAACCGCACCAAATATATATCTACAACATATAAAAGAACTCCCTGTGAACATAGAAGGCTTAGCTTATGAATTGTCATAAACAAAAATAAGAAAATAATATACGGCAAAAATACTTGGTATCAATTTCACTAATAAAGTTCAACTTTGTTTCAAACCAAAAGAAGTATTATATAGACCTCATCTTCTGATTCATCACTCTCATCATCTGTCACACAAAAAATAACAATATATTTATTTTATTAGCATAAATATATATTGAATGATTACAAATCTATTTCTTACCATAAAACTCAGAGAGCCAAAAGATCTTGTTTATGTATTTACATGGTCTCTTCCCATTCAAAGTACATAAATGACCAAGTCCATCTACATAAATTTAGGATCTCCATGAAAGTTTCCTTTCATCCGGCTCAAGTAGGTACACCAAATAAAGAAACTTACCTGAATTTCCTTTTTTGCAAAATAGGAGATAAACAAAAATGCCAATTTAAACAATGGACAGGCAGTGGAAACTACCAAACAGTAGGGGCAGAGAGAATTTACACATTACATGATCCAACCAAACAAGTCATGTTCTACAACGTAACCTTGCTCTTTTCTCACATCTAATAGTAGTTTACATATACACCTATTTTTGTTCGCTTATTTTCTGGGTTAGTTTGGTCTTTTTCAAGTCCTGACCCAGTCTGATGTTACGCCAAACGTCAGACAAGAAATTTTTGTACAGACAAATACCACAAACGACAAAGGATCGTGTGAGAATAGGAGTTGAGATGAGAAGTGTAAAAAGGGATTTGGGCCTTTGATCACTTTTAATCCCAAAAACAACCCATGAAACTCGCTTTAGAAGGGAATTGATCCAGTGTACCTCATTAGTGTTGATCTAGTGATTCTCTTCAATTAGGATTGATCCAAGGGTGGAGATCCCTTCTTACCTTTCTCACCATAACTTTCATTCTCACCAGAACCCAACCCTACCAAAAGCACCATTTAAAAACAAAATACCCTAGCTGGTATTAAAGATTTACCTGTGAATTAACCTGCTTCCCATTACCCATTACACTTGCCATCACGCTCGACCTTGTGGAAGTAGGAGAGAACCCCTCCCACGGAGGAACAAAAATCAATTTCGTGCACTGAACGGGAACAAGATTCCGACTAAGCTTCTCCCACCACATGGATCCAAGAGACCACCATCGGATCATTAAACCGTGCTCAGAGAAAGCTACCAAACCCTGCCAATTACAAATATTATACAACTGAAAAGATGTAGCACATTACGCAAAATCACAGATAGCACATGAAGTAGAAGTTTGTGACATATTCCCTCCGTCCCAAAATAAGTATCTACATTTTTATTTAAGTTTGGCCCGAAATAAGGGCCTGTTCGTTAGCTAGCAGCTTAATGAGCTTAATGGGACTCGCAACTTATTTGGTTAGCCATGCATGACTATTTGGTAGTGGCTCAATGATGTAGAAAGTAGAAACTGGCTTATTCAGTAAGCTTCTAGAGGGAGCTTTATGCAGAAAGACACGCTTTTTCCAAACCTACCATTCCCAATAAAAAAACATGCTCATTTCTATCTATGAAAAACCCTCCTAAACAAAAACCTTCCTAATCTATACAGAGAGATTAATCCACAGTTCCACACAAACAACTTTATCCATACAGGACTTAATGGAAAACCAACCAAACTAATTTACTAAATTTCCAACTACCCTTAATTATGATGCACAAATATTTAATAGTTGATCCAGGAGAGAGAGAGAGAAAAGGTTTTGTCTCTATCATTAAGGATAAAAAGTTACCTCTCCATCAGGTGAAAAGCTTAAGGCTGAAATTGCAGTTTTTACAGTCATTTCAGAGGCTCCTCCAAGCAAGGTTGGAAGTCCAGGAGGTCCACTAGCATCCAAGATCTTTATCTTTGTCATACTACATTTAAATAAGAAAGTAGAAATAAAGGTCATCTACACAATGAATATATAGAAATGCGCATGTTAGGTGCTTGCTGTTGGAATGGAATTCTATGATTACGCCTGTAAAAGATTATATATGTATGTATGTATATATATTATATATATATATATATATATGTAAGGACAGGTTCAATTGCAAACTTAAGATCATTCATCATGAATGGTGTATCATTCATCCAGCATGGTGTAACAAATTCATGTTCATTATTCATGATGAATGAGAACAAATGGGGACACGTGTTGCGTTCTCATTTATCCCCCAGTTCACAATGGAAAATGTGTTTGCAACTAAACTTTCCTCTATATGTATATGTACATGTACATGTTGCATTCTCCTTTATTCCCCAGTTCACAATGGAAAACATGTTCGCAACTGAATTTTCCCTCTATATGTACATGTACACGTACACGTATACGTATATGTATGGGTTGGATTCCTGTGAGAAGAAGAGCTAAGGTGAGTAGCGTAAGAAGGGGTCTCCACCCTTGGATGCACCAGATCAAACCCCATACCAAACAGATTCATGGGTGGGTTTGAGATTAAAGGTGATCAAAGGTCCAGATCATTTCTTACGCTTCTCACCTTAACCCTCCATCTCACACGATCCTTCGCCATATATGTATATGCATATGTATGTGTACGGTTGGGTTATGGTGAGAAGCTTAAGAACAGATCTCCACTCTTGGTCTCTTGGATCAATCCTAATTGAATGTCAACCCTAATAAGGTGCACCAAGATGCGTCGGATCAATTCCCTTCTAAAGCGCAATTCATGGGTGGGCATGAGATTAAAAGTGATCAAGGATTAAAATCTCTTCTTACGCTTCTCATCATAACTTCTCATATGTATGTATGTACGTATATAAATATATATGTGTGTGTGTATGAAAGCTTCATGGATTACCTTTGCATTTCATATACACGGATGATAGCTTTGTTTATATCTCCTATTGCATCACCAACAGCCAATCGAGTAGATGAGTCATTCAAGGCTACCATGGGGAAAACACGCACAACTTCCTTCAATGTCGCCATTGAACTTTGTAAGCAACTTCTGCGCATGGCCAAGTTGCCAGGGTCCATTGTCTGTAAAATAAAATTGACCACCTGCAACCTGGCTAATTGTTAAAGATATGATAGCTGAAATTAAAATATACCATAAAGGTGAAGGAATGTCATAGAGCTTCCTAAAATTGCAGAGGAAAGTTTAAAACACATTATGACAAAAAGATGGATAATGACATGAACCATGGAGTGTTGATATGCCATTTAAATCATTTATCCAACTGGAAAATACTCCCTCCCTCCCAAAATAAATGTGCACAACGAGAAAGGCACGCAATTTTAGAAATATGTAATTATTGCACTTTTTAACTAACTAAATGACAATTTTACCCGCCCATGGCATGTAGCACGGTTGGCTCAAGGGATAAGATGTTTGCTCAAAAAGCCATTGGTCTTTGGTTCGAGTCCGGGCCCTCTCATGTGCCTTGCCGCCTGATGAGTCTTAGATAGCCCACTCACACTGGATTCCTTGGGGGCTGGGTGCAACCGGCTGGGGTTGCCAGTATTCAACCTTTTGCTCAAAAATGACAATTTTAACCTTAATAATAGGAGTAATGAATTTCTCCATCTCATAGTTGAAGGTAGAATTGGAAAGTAGGCACTTACTTTGAAAGTGGACACTTACATCGGGCCAAACTAAAATAGAAATTGGGAAAATTTACATAAATAGCCAAAGCGAATAGGTAGTTTCACTTTTTAGCCATTTTCTGACCCAAATTCACTTTTAGCCAATCCTTACGCATAGTCGTATGCCTTCTGCATAAGGATTAGCTAAAAAGTGAATTTGGGTCAGAAAATGGCTATAAGGTGAAACCCTATTTGCTGATTGGCTATTTATGTCAAAGCATACGCGTACAGATTGGCTAAAAAGTGAATTATTTGGGTCAGAAAATGGCTAAAAAGTGAAACCCTATTTGCTGATTGGCTATTTCTGTCAATTTATGGACACTTATTTTGGGACGGAGGAAAAGTTTACAGTATGAAAGAAAAAAGTTACAAACCTTATCAAGGTAAGGAGCCAAATTTCTAGGAGAACCACGAGTTACTCTGATGAGGGTCATGAGGGACACAATATGAACAGGTGAATCAGATGCAGTAGACCATATTTGTCTTTCTATCACATGTAAAAAAGCCGGCACGTCAGCCATTGCTAAACTGGGTAGAAGAATTGCAACCAAAGACTCCCGAATCTCAAAAGTAGATGAACCATGTGGTGTTGGCTTGGCAGATGCTCCATTCACATGCTCAATTTGCAGGAATATATCCGCTATTAAACGAGGTATTTCCAAATTTATGCACACAGCCCAAGTGCTCTCCATACCTTCTGCCAGAATCTCAGCTGCAGTGGAACTATACTTTTCATTCATGGCCATAACTAACTTCACAAGTGAATGTATGCATAGCATGGCAAGACCGGGCTTAACGAGACTTGGGTACCAAACAACTAAAGCAGCAGCAACAACAATATGAGAAGTCATTGCGTCTTGACTTGTTCCCCCTACGCAAGATATCCAGTCTTGACGCTCAAATGATTCTAGCCATGCTAGCATTTCAGACGTTCTTACTGTTTCTGCCTGCCATTCAGATGTCACACTTTCTTGGAGATTCTCCGCCATGCTTGAATTTATTGATCTATTTTCTGTGCTTCCCTTTGATTCATCGTCATAGGACTTCTCGTTACGGAGGGGACGAGGAATGGCCCTTGAAACAGCACAGTGGAACAACGAACGTGCAGCCATTCGCACATGTTCACTCTTGTCTTGCCAAAAGCTAATCAAAAGCTGTGCATCAGAAAGAGAAAGAATCAGAAATAAATGCAAGCACTACTGCTAAAATATTGGAAATGTATCACGAATTTCACCAATGTCTGTAGATGAGGATCATTTTGATTCAGATATTAAGAAGGAATAGAAAAAAGAAAAACCGGAAAGAAAATGAAAAGAAACTGCATTATAGATATAAATAACTGTTTTCTGAATTTGTGGAAAAAGACTTGTAATATGAGACCTTCAGAGTTCAATTCCAGAACTGAAAATTTAGGAAATTATTAGTATCATACTAACATATGAATGCACCAAGATAGCATGCAGATCTTCAGATAGATGAGACCTTCGTATTATGATAAAATATAGAGTATATTACGATTTTCATCCCTGTGGTTTGTCAATAATTTTCATTTTCATCCCTGGGGTTTATTAAATTGCACTTTTAGTCCCTTTGGTTGCAATTATTGCTATTTTCGTCCCTGGACTAAATTCCTACCTTTAAGTACAACTGACCAAAACAGTAAAGAATTGTAAACCACAGGGACTGAAACCACAATAAATTGCAAATCATAAAGACGAAAATAGCAATGAATTACAAACCATAAGGACGAAAACTGCAATTTCTCAACCACAGAGATGAAAACTGCAATTTCTCAACCACAGGGACGAAAACGGCAATTTCTCAACCACAGGGACGAAAAACAAATTTTTAACAAACCACAGGGACTAAAAATGTAATTTACTCTAAAATATATAACATCCAACTCCGCGGTACTAGACCAATGGGTTAGTTAAGGATGGTGTAGTTTCTCAAGTTATTTTAGGCTAATATTTCATTAATGTGCACGAAGGAGGTGTTTGACTTGGTCGAACTAATGTTAGCATAGTTCTCTGTAGGTTAGCAATTAACATTCAAGGGTTTGTGCTATACGCCCTTCAAGGATTAACTAATTCTTTGCATAGTCAGACATTTGTTCTACATAGCCGCTCTTGCTAGCCTATCTTCATTCAAGTTTGCATGTAAACATGAACCAAAAGCGTTCAAGGAAGACATTGAGCAAACAGAACCAACATTTATGGTTACACCAAATTTTTAGTTGCACAAGAAGTTACCTGGAGCAAAGGTGGCTTAATGTCAGGAAATTTCTCTGCGAACTTTCGTGTGTAAAATGCTGCTAAAGCACTGCAAAACAGAAACACCCGTGGGAGTAGCTGATGAATATTTTGCAGTTGGTATCAAATTTACGGTGAACTGCAAGAACACATATCAAGGTGGTATTCTTTAGAATCCATGTGTGTGCAGTAGAATGACCGATCACATACATGCTTTATAACACTAGAACAGTCCCAAAAGAAGCAAAAATTCAATAGCTCACAGATAAATGTGAATCACACGGATTGTAGTCTACTTCAGGCAAGATAAATATGAATGATTATCAAGATAAATGCAAATGATGGGTGAGAAATGTGAATCACAAGGATTGTATCCTACTCCAGGCAAGACAAATATGAATGATTAGCAAGATAAATGTCAATGATTAGTGCCAGGAGTACTACTTCACAAAGTTGCACACCACCTCTCATGTCTTGCCAAATGCACAAACTAACTCCCAGTCCAATTAATAAGATTAAGAAGATCCTAAGAAAATTATTCTCTCTTCTTAATTTGTCATTTTCCTATACAGATGTGACCTACCAAGTAAAAAACTATAACCAGCCTTCGAATGATCAAATCAACCACCACCACCATATCTTATCACTGCCTCGAAATTCACCACCTAAATCCAACCGTCACCACCACTGTACCACAACTAAAGTATCATCTGCAAATTCAACTACCATCACTGAATCAACAACTATCTGCAACTAATTAACCAAATGAAATGCATCATCACACAACCACTCCATCGAAACTGTTTCTGATATGTCTGTGTGTGTGAACATAAGAACACATGACGACTGTATGCATGTCCAAGAAGGGTTTTAATCAAGTAAGTTGGATTTGTCAAGCAAGAAGACAAAATGCAAATTCACAATCTTGCTTACTCGGAAATTTCAAGCTAGTTGATGAATACATTTATATTTTTTTCGATTTCATGCTTCAGCTCTGACCTGGTGCAAGACTTTAATTACAAAATGTTGCTTTACCTGCTTGCTGTGGAACACGAATGAGACAAGCTAATCATGTGTTGAGCAAGGGATACCATAGTTAAGGACCTGATTGCACAGAACTCTGATGATGATCTCCAGAGCTGAAACATTAAAATTAATGTATTAGATGTCAACAACGAAATTAACATAGTAATGTAAACAGAAATATATGGTACCTCTAGGGTTGCCCTTGGACCAGGAAACGTCAACGTGAGAGACCCTCTGTCCCCAAGCAAACCTGAAGCTACAAAGAAATTCTTAGGTTTCTTGAGCTTCATCTCAGAAACTAATAGTTTGTCAAGCTCATAATCGACATTCCACAAGTGCAAAACCGACAAGCTGAACCGAAATAGACATCCTTCTAATGAATGAGCCCAATCAGCGTATTCTATAGCATCCGCTGGGGTTTCTTGTAAAGCATCTGCACCATTTGTACTCACCTGGTAGGGTCTGGGCACTTCGACTTCCTGTTCTTTCAGAAGGCTACTGATTCTGTCCAAGCGTTTTCTGGGGGTCTGAGCCTCAGCATCACTTTGCTTTTCAAACGATGCAGCTCTAATGGACATCAATAATGTCATATCAAAAGTCAGTGTTGCAATCCCGGGGAAAGGGCAAGAGCATGTAATTGGATGTGTGTTGTTTGCGTAGGGACCTTGTTGAGTCATCCTTGTAGAGGCATGAGAGAAATCTGATAAAGCAATGTCTTTCTCTGGATTATTTGGATGACACTGTGAAACTTGTATATCTTCAATTACTGGCAGAAGCAATGAGGAAGTAGAAGTGTTCCTCTCCATGGAACTTACAGAAAGGTAATTCTTATTCCCGCTCATACAGAAATGGTCGAACATCGAATGAGCAGCACTACCACGAAGAACTCGCTCACGAGCACCTGACTTTATATCCCAAATGTACAATACATCAGATGCATCAGATGTTGCTGAATGATTCAGGGAGAAGCATGCCAGATAGCCTCGTGTACTATCCCATACTACTTTTGAAGGTACATATGGGTGTCCTGGAAACATTCTCTCCACCCGCAGAGTCTCGAGTGAAGCTAAAGAAACACATGAGTCCTCTCCAACAGATAAAAAGCAATCACTCCATGGACGGTCAGTGTGGGGCGGGGGTAGAATTATTTGGCGCACCGGTTGTACATGCTGGTGCATCACTGTAACGAGATTGCTGGAGTTAAGATCCCATATACGTATTGTACAATCCATACTACCAGAGATTAAAGAAATGTTGCTGTTGAATCCTCTGGAAGTACTCACCATCTGGTGTGCAGCCAGACATAGAATGGCACCTGTGTGGCCTGAAAGATATTGCTTCCATGCACATGAATCTACCTCTTGACGTGGACTTCCACAATAAGCATCCACTTTTTCAGAGAAAATATTGAACCGCAGAACTTCTATTTCTCCACTGTCATACCCATAAACTATTGCATACGGGGAGGAGTCATTTTCTGAAATAACCATTGAAGAAGTGACCAAGAATTCTCTACTAAAATGGCCTTGTTTTCCTTCACTTGTATCCATACCAATCACATTCTTTGCGACATCCCTTTTGTCCTCATGCTTGATGGGAGAATCAGGATCCACAAACCACTCATCAAAATAGCTTCCTTTCCCGACCAATTTGCATTCTTGATGAAACTTTTCACTGTTTCCAGGCAATGCCCATATTGTTATCAAGGGTTTCCAATGCACTAGTTCTTCGGTGTGGAGGCAAGTTGATTCAATACGAACAAGATTTCGATTTATTAGAACAAAAGAAAAAGATAATTCAACATTAGGAGGATGTGAAACAGACGGGACTACACATAGTGGCACATATTTGAAAGTTTTTCCTGAATATGATATGGTATACATAATTACATGACCTTTGTTGTTCCACACAGCAAAAGTTTCTATAAATATGTTCAGGTCTTCCTCAGCAAGTGGCACCATCCTACCATAAGCATTCCCAAGAAACAGGCATCCCGTAACATCATATTGACTAAGACTACCCTCTTCAAGACAAAGTTGATCGTCTAAAAGGGAAATCTCTCCAACCTTAGCACTACCATCCACCAGCTTAAATACGCAATACGTCCTAAAAAGAATCGCTAAAACCTGCCCAGAAGCAGCAAAGGAAATTGGAAGTTCCCCTTCACCGGATTCTTGAAGCCAGTCGGACATTTCGAGGTGAGAAGAATTCTTTTGCAGGTCATCTAAAATATCTTCACTCCGATCAGTGTCTTTAAGTAGTGACACACATTGCACATTACCAAATGAGTCAGCCATCAACACCGATTGCCTCTCCATATCGCTAATGGGTGTCACTATGGACATGAACTTGAAAGGCCCAACAGATGAAGTACCACGAAACACAGTTTGCACTATGGTTAATGTATACGAATCAATTATTACAACTGTGCATTTTGAAGGTTTCTTGTCCTGTGGTTCTCTATTCGTCGAAGGCTCACCAGCATCAGTGGAATCTAGCGATTGGTGGTCTAATGAATTAAGAGGATCAATGAAACGACAGGCGACACAAACATATCTCCTATTTTCAGGTAATGGCTGAACCATGTATGGACTCCCCACCCAAGCTGGCATTTTCCTTCTGCGGCTGCAATGTCCACTGTCTCTGCCCCAAATGGACAATACACCATCAGTACACGCACTTATTAGAGAACCATAGTTAACTGAACTAGAGTTTGGTGCCACATTACTTGAATCGGTTGTTTTCTCATCTCCTAGAGTCGACGCAGGGAAACAGATACCCATGTCAGATATTGGTGCAGTGTGACCACACAACATAGCAACCGGTTTTATGTCCTGACAATAAAAATACTTATCAACATGACAAAGCGAATGCCTGTTTTGTAAATTAGGAAAACAGAAGACTTCTGATGACAAAGATGTTGCAATTGCAACTTATGCACAAGAAAGAAAATGAAACTTCAAGTAGGTGTCCTATATTCTCTAAGCAAAATGAGAACAGATAACATAACTTGCAACCATTTTGGAGTACAGTTTCTCACTAAGTGCACAACAGGAGCAATATACAAAATCCTGGCAATCTGACTGTTTATGGCATGGTAATATTTGGTTCAAAGAAGAGAAGCAAAAGGTGGTGAAGATAGACTGCATTCTTTCAGAGTGGTAGAGCTAGGAATGTAGTGGTAGAATCCCCACATTACAATACCTGCAATTAGTTCGTATCAATCTGAACATATGGAAATTTAATAGAATACTCTCCGTAGACCCTTAACACCTCCAGAATATGAACAATAGTTGCAACCCAAACCCATTAATATTAATTCCATAATTGAGCAACTACTTTGCCACACAAGGCAAAATGTGACTTTAGATTCCAACTTAAAACAATTTCAATGAAGCCATGACTTGAGTGCCCCAATATGCGACGTTGATCAAGAATTCATCAATGTTCCCACACAAATGAAACATGTGATCATCCTCTCCCCCTCACACACGAATTCTGAAAACCAATAACTTAAACTTCTGCATAAAGGAGTGAATGGTAGATTTTAATGTGTCAAAAAGATGCTAGTCATGCTCCACACTCTCGGGATTCACCTCTTCATGATTTCTAATTTTCTATTAGATTTCACTTTAGCATGCCCAAGTAGTTTGGGAAAAGAAGCTTGTTGTTAGAATACTCCCTATTGTCCCATGGTTAGAGTCCTTAATTGACTTATGGGGCATCAAAACTGGGAGATGTTATCTTCAAAATTTTGTTAAATAATCTGTTCATAACTCTAATTCTGATGACAACATCAAACTAAAATAAATGATTACAGTAGCAAAACATGTTGGCAATGAAAAGTTAAGAACATCAATGTTAACTTTGTATGGCTAAATTTGATTTTTCAAATTCTAATAGTGAGTAATTCTAAAATAACAGTTGTAAAGTGATCATCACATAAACGGTACACAAAATCAGTGAAAAACACTACACTAAACGAAACCTAATTGCAATTCATATTCCAATTTCAATATGTATAAGGTTGAGTGATCTTCAAGTTTCAACTTACGTGATCGGAGTTAGTTGACGATAAATTCCACCAGAAGATGGTGCCATCGGATCCGCCGGTGTAGAGAGTCGAAGGCCGGTCAAGTACGGCGGTGGCGGTGACTTTATGAACCGGCGGAGACTCTGACCATATACAAGCAACAGATCGGCACTTCATCGGAGAACAACTTCTTCAGACCTATCGCCACGAATCATACAGAATGTGAATCAAAGAGGTAACGGAGCACCGGAAAATTGCTTGAAATGTTTTCGTTTGCCTTCAAATCTACTCAATTATATTAGAGTAAACTACAATTTTGGTCCCTATGATTTATATAAAACTACAAATTCAGACCCCGTGCTTTAATAAATATAAAACTGGTTGCTACAATTTATATTTATTTAAAAATGATCCCTCAAATTTAACTCCGTCAAAAATTTTCTGTTAAATATGAATCATTTTGTCTTTTTTTCTTTTGCTTGTTGTGTTTTACCGACCCTACCCCAATACAAATAAAATAAAAATTAATGATAATATACATTTTGGTTTGCAAAATAAAAAAATATATAAAAAGACGAAAGTACCCCTTATTTAACACATAATTTTTAACGGAGTTAACAAAAGATATATTATTCAAAGCAAAATATAAATTACACTACCAAACTGGTCAACTTTTCCGGCAGCCCTATCCGCGGATTTCCGGTGGAAGTTGATTTTTTTGTTGTCCGCCAGTAATTTTTTTTTGCGGATTTTTCCATCAAAAATACTCAGTTTTCTAGTAGTGTTATAGTGATTATTTATGTAATTATTAAAGTGTATGCCAAATTGTAGCTATTTTTTTTTTTTGATTAGCCTGGATATCTAACCCGTTATTCGAGCCGACTAATCCCAGGGCGACCATCTGCTTTGCAGATAGGCCAGAGTCACCACATTTGAACCTCTGTAGCCACAAGTGAATTTTTATTTCTTCTTGGATTTGAACATGGCACCTCCTGGTATTTTTCACCTTTGGAGCCAAACTCAAACTAATCAGGCACCACCCATGTGGTTAATTGTAGCTATTCATTATATTATAAGAAACAAAATCAAACCTAAGATTTTTTTGGTTTAAATTCAATCAAAGCATTAGAGTTTGTAATATAAATGACATGTTTATTTACAATAAATATGTTTGGTTTTTTGCTTTATCTTTATTTTCATTTGTATAAAATAAAACCAAATCAAGCATATGAGTTTTTGTTTAATTTGGAAGCAAGGTTGAGGATAAAATGAATGCAGAATGAAATTATCTTTTATACGGTAAAGATTAGATTTGATTGATTAAAATTTGTGGATATTTAAAAAATATGAGGGATGGTTTCGTAACTTTTACAAATAGACGGCAAACGGGTTCATATGTGAATCCGTGTGATTCACTTTATGAACTACTTATGTAATTCACTTATGAACTAATTAATTGATTCACATATGAACTCGTGTGATTCACATGTAAACCAATTAACTAGTTCACGTATGAAATACATTCATATGTGAATCACACTGATTCACATATAAACCTGTTTGCCACCTACTTGTAAAAAGTTACAGAACTATTCCTCTATCTTCCGCATACCCATTCGATGAATTATCGATGTTTCACAGTCAAAGTCGCAAATGTTAACCAGATGAAGGGCTAGGATCACTTCATTACTTCTCAAATTAACCTCTATGTGTGTGTATGTATATATATATATATATGGTCAAATATTATTTTGAGAAGTTGTAAATATCTGAGAAGTAAAAAAGTGATTCTAGCCTTCATACAGTCAAGATCGAATTTGATTAGTCCATAAATGTAGCTTTGACTGGTTAAAAATTGTGGTTACACAAAAAATAGAAGAGTGGTTTCGTAACTTTTACAAATAGGTGGCAAACGGATTTATATGTGAACATATGTGATTCACATATGAATTATATGTTCATGTGTGAACCCATGTAATTCACATATGAACTACTTTAATTGATTCACATATGAACTTGTGTGAGTCACATGTTAAGGTTCATATCTGAATTAGTTAAAAAGTTCACATGTGAACGAAATAAACGGGTTTACATATTAACATATAATTTATATGTGAATCACGTGGTTCATATATGAACCCGTTGGCCGTCTATTTGTAAGAGTTACGAAACTACTCCTCCATCTTCCGCATACTCATGTGAGAAATTAATCGATACTTCACAGTCAAAGCTTCAAATGTTGACCATATGAAGGTCTAAGATCACTTTTTTCACTTCTTTGCATCAACTATGGAATCCCCATTGTACTGCGTTATGTTGTATGCGACAACTACATACAACTTATACTTCTTATATTTTACAGTTAGGGGCTGTTTGTTTTTAATAAAAAAGCTCTTAATGTCCTCTTAAGTCTGAATCGGTCAGACATAAGAGGATTCAGTGTGTTTGTTTTTTTTTTCAATTAAGAGCTTAAAAGCTCTTATTAAGTCTGAAAATTTAAGTGGTTGAGAAACCTCTTATTACCTCTTATTTCAAATCGTCGCCTACCTACTCTGATCTCTTTACGCTCGATTTCTCTGGATCAACTCTTCTGTCTCGATCTCTCATCTCTCAACTCTGTTAACTGTCGATCCATATCAACTCTCGATCTCTCATCTCCAAACTTCAGATTTCAGACGCAAAAAACAAACAGTCTCATTGATTCAGATTTCAGCACCACCTCTTAAAAATCAGAAGTGAATTCAAACTTCAGACTTCAGACTTCAGCACCTCTTAAAAAACAAACGTCACCTTAATGTATCAAACCAGATCCCAAGGTAAAATCTCATAGACCTGGTTGTATTGTTTTGCAACTCGATGGTATGCCATTCATGTATCTTTATCAACTACTGTTTTTTATTTATAAGGTTACGGAAAACGTAAAAAACTAATATCATTATAGTTTTGTATCTAAAACTACACACAATTAAAAATAGTAACATGTGTCAAGTATCTGTACGTTTTTTTAATAGATCGTGTTGGCTTAGCAATCTCTACCTCCGATCTTGTTCAACCTGTTTTTGCCCCCATCAAAATTATTTCAACTATTTGAGACCCTTTACAAGCTTTTTTAGATCGGCGCATACAAAAACTGCAAAACAGTGGCGTCTAGCTAGACGTGTTAATGAGTTGAGGCGAGCTGAGTCGAGTTGCAATTTGTTCAAGCTCAGCTCCTATAACCTTTTCTAAACCTTTCCAATTCTTGCCAATTGTCTCCTCAAAACAGTTTTGTTACACTTGATTATCTGATTTAATTATTTAATATTCTCTTCATCCCAAAATAAATGTCTACAGTGAAAAATGTACACAGTTTTAGGAACATTAAATATTTCATTTTTTAACTAACAAAATAACGTTTTTGCCTTTTAAGTATAAAGAGATAAATTTTCTACATCTCATAATTAAGAGTGAAATGTGAAAATAGACATGTACTTTTGAAAACGAATATTTATTTTGGAATAAACTAAAATAGTAATGTAGACATTTATTTTTTAACGGAGAGAATAACATATAATTATTTTTAAAACGTACATACAAACATCACGTAACCAAAAATTTAGATTATTATTTTAACAATGTATGTTTTCATATTTAATACATTAATTATTTATAAAATTAAAAATAAACAGAAAAATATTGACGGGTCAATCTTAAGTGAACCCAACCCCCTTTTGACATACTGAAATTACATGTTTTAGCCGATACTCAATTGTTATAACTCGTCCATTTTGCCGGCTCCACGGATATCTAATGAAAAAGACTTCAAATTTCATCAAACCTTCACTAAGACTCAAATGGCAATCATTAATATACGTTACGAGTAGGAATGAAAATGATTAAACATAATGGTGATTAGGGGATGGCAATGGCCCGAGTTCAGGCTGGTTATTGGTATCCCCGTCTCTTAAGGATGGTGATTTGCCCCGAGGAGAACTTGGTTCACCCGACCCGAACGGGGTCGGGGGATGTTACTCAAACCGGAGCCAGGGGGCCGGGGATCCCTGGTATACTCAATTTAGCAGATATCCTTCATGGGTTTGACCAAGGACGTGATGTTAATCCTCGTACCCGCTAAGGACCGAGACTGGGGGAAATTACTAAAAACCGGGGCCGGGCCGAGGATTACAAAACCCGCCTCATCCCCGTCCCGTTGCCATGCCTACTATCTCTGAAACCGATAACCAAAATCGTCCCCGTAACAGCCCTAGTCATCTTAGAGATCACTGTATAAATGTTCATAAATAAAATATCACACAATTTTAGAAAATATGTAATTATTACACTTTAATCAATTAAATGACGCATTTACCCTCAATAAAAAAATGGAGAATTTTTCATTATCTCATAATCAAGATTATGGTATAATAGAAAATTAGACATTTATATTTTTTTTAGAGTGAAACTTTATTTTGAGACAAAAAAAAAATTGTGATCACTTATTTTAAGAGTAATATCCAGAGTAAGGGGTCGTTTACCAAACATTTATCCGGTAAGTACTTATCAAGAAAATTCAATACTATTATTTACTTACCGGGTAACATTTTAGTCAACAAAACAACTTTTTATACAACAATTTACCCGGTAAAAGATGACTGTAGTAAGAGTCATTGCCCTCACTTACCGGGTAAGACTATTGGTCCTTGCCTCGTTCTTAACGGGTAAGATTTTCGGTCCTTATCATATTCATCTGGTAAGGTAATATAACTTGATAAGCGCTTACCCAAGTAAATATTTAGTAAACGGCCCCTAAATTACGTTTTTCATACTTGTGGTTTGTTAAAATGCAATTTTCATTCATGTGATTTAAATATTATGGTTTTCGTCTCTGTAATTTGTAATTCATTGCTATTTTCATCCCTATAATTTTCAATTTATTTATTTTTCGGTCCTTATGGTTTACAATTTTTTACTATTTTGGTCCCTTGAACCTTAAGGTAGGAATTAGCCATGAACAAAAATAGCAATAAATTGCAAATCATAGAAAAAAAAATTGCAATTTCTAAACCTAAGGGACGAAAATCAAAATTGTTAACAGACCATAGAGGCCAAAATCGTAATTTACTCTAGTATTCATGTAATTTCCAAATAAATATGCAATACATTCATAAAATTTAAACTTTATAAGTTCGTTATTGGCTCGAACTCGAGATCAATTAAATCATTTATTGCTCGAGCTCGATAACGTTTATGTTCTCATTGCATAATTTATGAAGATATAAATATGTTTGACTAAAAAAATGTATTCTCGAATGACTCGGTTTGACTCGAAAAACTTATTCGGGCTTTCAAACGAGCTAACTCGAATATCGGTGTTATATAACTTGAATGATTTTTAGGAATAGAAAGAAAGATTGAACCATAATCTGCAGTTGCACAGCTACCAGGTACAAAATGGACCATGTTATACATCCCTCCTCCCAGGTGAGATCGTTACTTTTCAGGCAACAAAACTCCGGCAGTGGTGTCGCCATTACTACTATCCAATACCGAACCATTTGCACCGCCTTGAGAACCGCGAGCATTTATGTTATTTGCCATTAGAACTTGCAGATGGGGCGGTAAGGCAGGTCTGGGGGCGTTCAAAACCGGCGGTCTAGCAGCTTGGACCGGTTGTGTTGGATGAATTATGAGACGATTAAGTGCGTCTGAATAATCCCGACCCGATAAACTTCCACGCATACGTCGAGCTGGTCGCTGGTTTTCATCGGCGGAACCCTCCAACACCCTTGGAGCTTCACCTGGACCAGGTTTCCGTAAAACACGAAATTTCAAACTAAGTTATGGTAGAGGATAGAGGGAAAGAGAACCAATCAGCACCTAGTTACACTATTAGATCATCAATTGGTCAAATTTGCTTGAAGACTTAAGAATATATTGAACCTCAGGAGAGAAGGGAGGTTCTAACATATTGAGAAGAACATGTTCAAGTCTAGCCAATGTGGGATTCTAACACGCCTCCTCCAACGGAAGGCAAGGGGGCACAAATTGTCCCAGGGTTTCAAGAGGGGCCTAGACGGGTACAAGTTTTCCTAGAGTGTTGAGTCCTTAAAGTGGTAGACATTAGCGCTGATATTGTGTGAGAATATGTGGAACCGCATAATCCAAAAGAGCCCTCGAGGAAAGAGAGGGAGGTTCCAACATATATTAAGAAGAATAGGTCCAAGTCTTGCTGATGTAGATTCTAACACACGCTCTCCAATAAAGGCTAGACGGGGATAAATTGTCTGAGGGGGCTAGATAAGTACAAGTTTTCCTAAAGTGTCAGAGTCCCTAAAGGGGTAGATATTGGCACTGAAACCATGTGAAAATATGTGGAACCCTAGAAGATTACTCTCCAAAAGAGATCTTCAGAACTCGGGTTAAAAAAGAAGTTCCAAGTCTAGCCAATGTGGGACTCTGACAGACACTGCATACACACAACATCTCTCTTAAAAGCACGAATCAAGCGACAGTTGATCATTATTTTGCAAAGAGACCATTAATTGGACGTTGGGGCATCATTGAGACTAAGCAAGCGCTACAAGAAGGTTAAGTAGGCAACCAACAAGCCGTTAAGATGTGTACAGGAGTGGGTGAGGTCAACCCAATGTCACAGATACAAGGTCCGCGTACATGTCGTGTTCCAACATCCTTGGGGAAAGTTAGATTTGAGTGTCGTGGATGGTCTACTGGGTTCCTAACTACTCCTCTTACTACAGGGCACTTAGATCCGGCTCTACCCAAATTTTTTTGGTACACCCCAACATTCCGCATTTGTTGATATCTGAAACTTTCTAAATTTTTAAGGGGGTGTTTGGTTCAGGTAGAGGAATAAAAAAGAAAATGACATGGAATTAAAGGAAATTAATTTTCATTCCCTCCGGTTTAACCTAAAATGAAAATTTGGGCTTCCGGGGGGGAATGGACCCATTATATTATACTAGAAGGATACTCGCACAATGTAACGAGATACATTTCGATTTTAATATTTTATTTTATTCTTTGTCCATGTCGATATAATATGGGTTTACGGGGTTTTAAGGAAACAATAATGTTTTTATTTTTGAATAAGTTATAAATTTGAAGATATCATGTAACTTTGAACAAAAATATATCGATATTAGTATCAAAACTATTTAAAAATTCTCGTTTTTAGCATAATTTTTTTATTCAATTTTTTGTTATAATTTAATTTATGTTCAATAATAAAGTAATTTCTTTTTGATTTAATAATATAATTCTTTATAAATACAATAATTAAGTATTCTGTTACAAGTCAGTGATTATCCTAATTATATTTTAGAGTTTTTATATTTAAAATGAGATGTTTATCTTGTATTTGATTATGTTTATCTATAATTAGTTACACGGATTTAAAAATGGAGCTTTAATAAGTTGTATTTATATATAATTTACTTGTAATCTTGAATTTTAAGTAATATGCATTAATTAACAGTACTTCATGCATAAAAAATGGTTTTTAAGAGTTTTCATCAAATGCTTTATAATATAGTATAGATAAAACCAAACAGTTTTTTTATTTTCATTTCCATTAATTATTGCTTAATACCTCTTACCAAACACCCCCTTAAAATTTGTTGATCATGTCATTACTTGAATTTTGGATTATTTTTGCTTTGATTTCCATGTTATTATTAGTCTATCAAGTGCTTGTTTGCACTTAACCGAAAAACAAACGAACCCCGTATAATCCTCCCGGAGATGGGGATATGGTATGTACATAGACTTCTCCTCTACCCCAAAGAGTAAACCAGTTGTTTTGCAGTTTGCACTCATCCTATTGTATTCAATATATTGGTGCCTGCAGTTGTGTCAGAGTGAACAGCTTCAGGATCTTAGTGGTCGAAGTAAGGTCTGCATACATCCTACCCCTCCAAGACCCTACTTTCGAGTGGGATATACTGGGTTTATTTGGTTTGGTTTGATTAGCTCTGTTAGAGTGATTAAAAGCATGCTAAATGCATACCTCCTTGCACTTCCGATGATGCCACAGGCACAGATGATACAGAAGTTTGGACTGGAGCTTGAACGGATGGTGTCATGCTCCTGATCTGGATCGCTTGTTGAGCAGCGTCCATGGCATAGTGGGGGAACTGTTGGTTGCTTGTGGGACCTACACCTCCGTGGCAAACTTGAGGAGGCAACTGAGCAAGTGACCATATTGGATTTGGTATCCTCTGGTTTGATGGTTGGTTATGGTGAGAGTTGAATCGATCTGCCGGAAGAGCTGAAGGATACCAGTGACCACTTAATGGTGGACCTGAACAAGGACCAAACTGCTGAACTGGTTGACTTGAAACGTGTGAAAGATCGTGATGAACCCAGTTCTACAAGGAAAATTAGTTTAAAAGGAAAGAAAAAGGTTAAAATGAGGATTGCAGACTGAAAATATTTGAGCTTTAATAACAATAACTTTTGCTGTGGTTAACGAGAATAGTAAGAAAATAACAAGCGAAACAATAATCAGTTAGAATCATGCAAGTCCAAGAAGATTACAGTATGAAGAAGGAATAACCAGACTAAACATAACCCATATGTCCCACCAGGAGGTGGGGTCTGGGAGGGGTGGGATGAACGTAGACCTGACCTCTACCCTACAGAGTAGGACAGTTGTTTTTCCGTGAAGACCCATGGCTAGTGCAAACTGTGCGAAAAGAAAGGAAAAAAGCATGCTAAAAAAATGCGGGGAAAGAACATAAAAAGAGCTTGAAAATAAGAAATGCGGTGCTAAAAATTGGAAACAAGATAGAAGTAAAGAAAAACAACAACAACAAAACATAAAAACAGAAGCACGTAAAAGAAAACATAGCCAATGCAGAAATAACTACAAACCCCTAGTCTAACCTAGGACTCCGGAGACCTAACTACCAGGTCATTACGGGGCTGTTTGGTTAAGGTTTTTGTTTGGGAGAGATTTTTCTTAGATGGAAGGAGCATGTTTTTTAATTGGGAAAGACAGGTTTGGTAAAAAAAAACTTTGCTTTCTGCATAAAGCTCCCCCTACTGAATAAGCCACTTTCTATATCATTGAGCCACTACTAAAGAGTCATGTATAGTTCGCTGAATAAGTTGTGGGTCTCATTAAGCTGCTAACCCTAGCCCCACCCTCTATCTCTCGAGAACCCTTCCTCCCTTCTAGCCTAACACAGATCCCCACCCCTAGTCTGCTACCCTTATCTTGCGTTTCCAAGGACTCCTATCAGAGGTTAAGAATCTGAAAATTGTTGGTGTTAACTACAAAGATAATATATCGATCGCACCTGTGACCCCATGTCAGGTGATGGTAGAGCTGAGATCATGCGCGAAACTTGACGTGAATTCATACGAAATCTAGAAGATTGTCGCGTTCTATCGTCACTAACCATTCCTGCAGAAGTCTGAACCGGAAGTGCCTGAACAGCAATTGGATTTCTTGTTACGAGCCTGGCAGGTGTCGGGTACGTCCCATTTTCATTGCTGGTATTGTTCATGTTCACATAACTGCCATTTTGATAATTGATAAGTTGTGCTTGCAACTGAGCAGGGGAAGGTTTGCTGTCATCATTGTGACGAGAATTACTGGCATCCATATCGGTATCACCTTCTGTAAGGTCCAAAATATCGGCACCCGTTGAGATGGTAGATTCTTGGTGTAACGGTGCCTTATCTTGTGGTTTATCCGAATGATCATCACCCTCGGAAACAACTTCCCACGAGCCATCAGCAGAGATTGACACATGAGAAACATTAGGAAGTACTTCTTTCAGGACCTAAGGACGAATCAGTTGCTTTGAATAAGTCAGTGGCTTAAGAGTATGAGCAATTCAGCATATCCAACCGTTTGCACCATTTCTTGCAACAACATTTCGTAAAATTTGGTGCAAACAGTAATTCCTCTCCAACCCATAACATCCTTTTTAACACTAAATAGAATATTCCAAGTATATTCCTTCATCTTAATTTATATAGATTTTTTATCATGCCCTTATATTGTATTGGTTGTTTACAAATTCGACCCAAAACATTTTGTTAAAATAACTTTGTAAATTATAAAAAATAATCTTTTCATACATGATTAATTTAGAATTAATAATCAAATATTATAACCAAAATATCATTTAATTACAATAAAATAAACTAAATTAGAAAGAAAAAAAATGCGAGGGACCATTTTGTAATTAAAATACTTCAACACCAAATCTGGTTTTACAGTTACACTATTCACCAACACCAATAATGGTGTAATATTTGGTGTTGTGTTGAAGCAAAATGGTGTTAAAAATAGTGCAAAATGGGATTTGGTGTCGGGTTGGAGATGGTATTAAACGAATGGATAAACATGAATTCAAGGTTTCTAGGTTACTTGCCTTAACCATGTTCTGGTCAACTCGGATGTCAACGAAGCAGACAGATTGACTACAATGGGGACAACGCCACAATGGTCTTCGTGAGTTCATGCCCAAATAGTTATCAAAATCAAAGCACTGCAAATAGGGGAGGGAAAGGAGTACAAACATATAATAGATCGACATGAGATAAAGCAAAACCAAACTTTTAAAACAGAGAAAGGTGAACTCATAAAGAATATTACAGACTCAAGGTTATGACACTGGACTGGACATGACAAAACAAAACAGGGATCACTGCAAGTGAACCAACAACAAAAACGGAAATTCTAGGGAACTAGCAAACAAGCAAATGGAAATCCAAGCAACATAATATACAACCCAAAAGCTAAATCCAAGGCAATATAACCATATAACATTCAAATGTAGTAAAGCAAGTAACAAGATAGAAGATTTGTGTGGTTCCACTACCGTCAATTAGGGTACGTCCACTGGGAGAGAGAAAACACTTGTAGTGGCGGACCTAGGATTTTTGCCGAGCGGATGCACCTTTAAAGTGATAGAAGGCCCGCAAAGTCGCCCGATGTGTTTTTAGCCAAACTCCACCATTTCGAGGGATTTTTTTTGGTGTTTTTGGTTGATGTTCCTTGTATTTTCTAATATCCAGGAGGACCGCTCAAAATTAAGGGGATGCACCTTTCATACCCCCCGAAAAAATTTATTTTCGAAATTCAGTTGAGCGGATGCACGAGACCCCGCTAGAGCATGAATAGGTCCGCCCCCGATCACTTCTATTGATATACCAAAGGGGAGTAAAAAACAACTTACAAGAGACGATGATCACCCAAAACTAGTAGAAAGCCAAATGGAGTAAGCTGTCATCTCCTTCTTATGGAAGAAGACAAGAAGTTTTTCCTCTAGAAACTTGATCAAAAACTGAAACAAAATGGCTTTTATATGGCAACTTTGGGCTAGAGGGCAAAGCACCAAAAACTGCCAAGAAGTTCACCCAAAAGGGGGCCCCGACAGGTCTATGTGACCCTGGTATGCGGTGGTGGCATGTGGCAGGGTACCAGGGTCGCATATCATAAGGGCAAGGGTCGTGGAATGATGTACCACAAGTTTTAGGCATTTGGTGGCCTATGCAACCCTTTCATGTGAGGCTGGCATGGCAGGGTCGCATATACACAAAAGTGGGGAGGGGATTTCAAGCCTGTCTTGAGCAGTTATGAAAAATTCAGTGAGATCGGACAAGATTGGTATATTACTAAACTACCCACGTCAAATTAAAACCCTAAAACCTTGCACCAATTCTTTCACCCGCCTACCTCACTCTCGCCCGTCAGTCCAGTCCAATCCGGTCTGTGTGCCTAACACACCCTAAATTAACCAACATATCCGAAGAGTACAACAGGATGGAGACTAACCTGAAGATGTTTGCACAATTGTCCTTTGACCGGTGTCTTGATACGTTTGAAGCTGTATAAAAGCAAGAACCCAAATCCAAAGACATTAACTAGTCGAGATAATTATTTTGGTAATTCTATTATAATTAAATGCTATTGAACTGGATTAGCAATTAATGTAAGAGGACAGGAAATTGGCAAAGTGAAACAAATGAGTACCAGAACACCAAGTATGGCCTCATATATCAACTTTGTGGTTGGTTATAGTAATTACATGAACCATCTTAGTAACTTTAAGAAATAATATCTTCAGAAACAAGTATGGGGCATGGGGCATACCTTATGGGGCAATTTAGTGATATTCTAGATGGCCCTTCGATTATATCATTATCTATCATGAGAAACAAACAAAAAACATATAGATAAGAACATCAAACAAGCATATGTTCCAACTGATTCCACCTATTGTGAGAAAATGTGGAACCCCCAGATCACTCTCCTAAAGAGCCCTTGAGGAGAAAGGGGAGGTCCCACCATATGTACAAAAGAAATGGTCCAAACCTAGCCGATGTAGGACTCCAACACGCCCTCTCCAACTGAGGCAAGATGAATATAGATTGTCCCATAGTGTAGACAGGGGGCTTGCCAGACTGTCAAGTCCCTAGAGTGGCGGACCTTGGCTTTGATACCATGTGAGAATATGTGGAACCTCAGATCACTCTCCAAAAGAGCCCTTGAAGAGAAAGGGGAGGTTCCAACATATATATAGGAGAAACGATCCAAGTCTAGCCGACGTGAGACCCGAACACGCCCCCTCCAAGAGTCCAAGTCCAACGGAGGCTAGATGGACACAAATTGTCCGATAGTGTTGAGAGGGGGCTAGCTAGACTGTCGGGTCCCTAGAGTGGCAAACCTTGGCTCTGATACCATGTGAGAATATGTGGAACCCCATATCACTCTCCAAAAGAGCCCTTGAGGAGAAAGGGGAGGTTCCAACATATACACAAGAGAAATGGTCCAAGTCTAGCCGATGTGGAACTCCAACACCCATGCTATTTCCTCATACATTACATGGGTATACCTGAGGAATCAGGAGCAGCAGCTGGTGGTGGTGGCACATAATCTGGAAGGGAAGGACAGCTTGGAATCGGAACCTTACTCATGAAGGCAACAACTATAATATATTTCCCTAACAAAGATTACAAACAATTTAAATAAAGGAGCGAAAGCATATAAACTATGTTGGAAATGGAGGGCAATGGGTGAATTAAATACCATAGAACTGGCCCACCGCTTGAAGAAGATTGGTTCCATACTTAAGCATATGTGTTACAAGTGTTGGATTTTGTGGTCCGGTATCCTGATAGGAAAATAAAAGAAATAAGAATATGTTACAACAAAATGGGGCACAACCCCCTGCAACCACACACACACGCACACACATATATATATAGAGAGAGAGAGAGAAAGAGGCTCAGGGGAAAACCCCCAAAAAAATGAAAAACTGAGGAACACCCTCGTAACCATTCATCTAGACGGTATGCACATGTACATACAAGTAATTGAAGTTGTTTCTTGGTTTCTTTGCATGAGTGCATGTCATGCACATGTGCATACAGAATAAACTACTTATAAATTACTTGAATACACATGTGCATACCGTACATATGAAGGGTTACCAGAGTGTTCCTTAGTTTTTCACTGTTTTGTGGTTTTCCCCTGAACCTGAATCTGAACCTGAACCTGAATCTGAACCTGAACCTATATAAATAGAGTAAACTTATGGACCATTCTATCAAACCTTGTGAGCACAAGTCCTCCTATCCACAGCTCTTCCATTCAACAAGAAGCTAGAAATTGAACATAAACAATTACGGTCAGACTACTTTAAATGCACAAGTGTTTTGTGAAAAGAAAGTAGAAGGAATTAAAAGAAGGGTAAGGTTCAACGAAGTTTGGTTTAGTTCCTATTCTTTGTAAACGAATAAATCTTTTTTTCAATCGAAATAACAAAGTTTCACAACCTATCTTGTACCCATTTTGACAAGAAACCTACTGATTTGTAACATTAAATGACGTGGACACCCGTTTAAGAAACGCTTACCATAAGGTGATGGCGAAGTAGACAATAAATTTTAAAACGGAATATTAGTGTTGCAAGATCAGGGGAAAGTTAGGAAATTTTCAAACTTTGTTCATTGAATAGGAAACTTTGAAAACTTTGTAACATTGATTGAGAAAGAAAAAAAATTGGTACACTAAATAGGAACCAAGGCAAAATTGGTTAAATTTTGATGCATTTCGCCCTTAAAAGAAACACATACTTGACTTGCTGGGGACTTATGATGCATGACGATGTCTCCATATTATCTGTTTGAGCAACAAACAAACACTACAGTGAAGTTAAAAAGAGAAAAAGAACTAAGAAAGCGAAAAATTTGCATACATGACTCTGAATAAAAACATAAGGTCATGGTCATGGACCACGGTGATTAACTTCACTGATAAAACCACCGCTTTGTGACCCAAAGTTTTGATTAAAACAATTAATAATCAGAATACATGATAAAAAGCTAACACCTGTCATACAGTGGCGGACCCAGGATTTTTACCGAGCGCGGGCATCTTTAAGGTGAATAAAAAGCCCCCAAAGTTGCTTGATGTGTTTTTATCTAAATTCCACCATTTCGAAGAACTTTTTAAGTTTTTTGGTTGATTTCAAGAGTTTTTAAAGTTCTTTTTGGTTGATTTTTGGTTGACATCGAGAGACTTTTTCGGATTTTTGGTTGATGTTCGTTGCATTTTCTAATATTTTGGAGCCCCCCTCAACTTTAGCAGGTGCACCTTTCGTACCCCAAAAAAAATTCCTTATAAAA
The DNA here is from genome assembly GCF_001531365.2 of Cynara cardunculus var. scolymus. Classification (NCBI taxonomy): domain Eukaryota; kingdom Viridiplantae; phylum Streptophyta; class Magnoliopsida; order Asterales; family Asteraceae; genus Cynara; species Cynara cardunculus. The sequence goes on from NC_037543.1 coordinate 1,998,045, forward strand.
TAAGATCGAGCGGGTGCACGAGAACCCGCACTGGACCTAATAGGTCGACCTTGCTGTCATGCATCAAGTTAATATATACAGGCATAAGCAATTCACGTTGGAAGAGATGGATTGCTGAATAGGAGCAACAAGACTAGAAATGCTTACTATTTTATCATCAGAAGATATTGTTTTCTTTGTAATATAGAAATCGTTCACAAATGTTCCATACCCTTGCTACAATATAGACAAAATGATAATTAGTGCATAAATCTTTACGATAATATTAGTTGAGGAAAATGAAACACTATTACCTTAGCCTCAACAGAAACAAGTATTTTACCCATCCTCATTCTTGGATAGAACCTGAAGGAATGGTCCTTTTGATGAGAATTTACAATTTTATATCAATCAAAACATAACATCTCCTCAATTTAAAGAGATTTATCTACATAGATTTGTCTTTCATTTCAGTTATAATTCATATCAGTTTTGAAGATGGCCCCTGTAACTATTAGACATACCAAAGGGCCTTTGGCCTAGCAGTATGTGAGTCTTTGGCCTCCTAGGAGGTCACGGGTTCAAACTACTAGACATGCCATCGGGTTGCTAGCAAGCTACCTACAAAGATTTATCCTTCATATGTGAAGAACTACCATTCATAGTTGCTAGAAAGATTACATATACATACATACATATATATACATACATGGGAGGAATAAAATGCAAACCAAGCTATTTGTACAAGCCGTGAAAACCGTCAATTTCATTGTTTGTTTTAGTGATTTTTTCATGAAATTGTTTCAAATAATTCAATTCTTGATGAAAATGTTTCATATATTTTTGTTTCTATGTAAAAATTACATTGTTTCATAAAATTCTCATTTTGATGAAATTTGTTTACTAAAATTAATAGAATGAAGATGATAATGTCCATAACTAATTGAAACAATTTCATCAGATTAGACAATTTCATGAAAAAATTTCACTAAAATAAACAATGAAATCGACGGTTTTCACGGTTTGTTCAAATGGCTTGATTTGCAAAATATCCCTCCCCTATACATAGAGAGAGGGGGAGAGGTCCAGGGGAAAACCCCCGAAAATATGAAAAATTGAGGAACACCTTGGTAAACCATTCATATATAAGATATGCATATGTACATACAAGTATTTGAAGTTGTTTCTTGGTTTTATGTTTATTGGTTTTTATGCACGCGTGCATGTTATGCATGATGTGCATACCGGTCAAATTGCTTAAAAATTACTTGCATGCACATATGCACATCGTCCAGATGAATGGTTACCGCGGTGTTCCTCAAGTTTTCATTCTTTCTTTGTGGTTTTCCCATGAACCTGACCCTATATGTGTGTGTAAATACACACACACCAAAAGAAAATTGTAATGAACATGACTCTTCGATAGGTGCAATCAAAACAACTAGCGAAACTTTTCCGGTAGTACGAATYGCTACGCTTCGCTTCTTTCTATATGATAATATGCACCTTGGTTGCTGCGCTCCCTGCGGGTAATAGCAAGAGAGTGAAGAAGGAATGATCCTCCAAACTAAAAGACACTTGTTCTATGTCCATGAGGATCGTCTTTTCAAAAATTTCAATTTCATGAAATATTAACTTCCCATTTATGGAAGTTAAAACTAAATAGAAACTTGTGGAAGTATATCTCATGTTATAACTGATTCGCTCCCATAAATTCAGGCCCTACAATAGTGGTGTAGCATAATGACCCCATTTTTGTCCAACTACGGCCTTAAAACATATGATCGCATTAAAGTTTAAAATGAAAGAATTTCCAATATGTATGATCTCACATCAGTTGGGGAGGAGAATTGAGGTTGCCTTATAAGGCACTAGATACCTCTCTATCAAACACGTTTTAAAACCATGAGTCCAGGTGTGGACAAAGCGGACAATATCGGATACGGTTGGTTTGGGATGTTACAAATGGTATGAGAGCCAAGAACCAGACTGGTGCCAACAAGGACGCCGGACTCCCATGGGGGTGAATTGTAAGATCCCACATTGGTTGGGGAGGTGAACTAAGGTTGCCTTATAAGGAAGGATACCTCTTCTATCAGATGCTTTTAAAACCGTGAGTCTAAGTGTGGACAAAGTAGACAATATATGATAAGGTTGGCCTGGGATGTTACATTGTTACACAATATGATCATAATAAACAACTAGATAGGGATGAAATCAATGCAAAAAACCACCAAGCAAGACATCACAAGTACCTTGACATAACTGTTGAGATGTTGCGATGCAATGTGCCCTCTTCAGAGTTCATATCTTCAACACTGCAGAAACTACTTGCTATCTACAATCACAATAGAGTAGGCTTGATAAGAGAATGTGCTACAAAAAATGGAAGAAAAGTAAACATCAACGGTTATAACAACCATTTACGGACCTCACTCAAAAGAATATGAAGTTCTTCACTATCCTTCGCATCAAACCATCCATTTCTACATGCACTCTATATAAAACAAGGTGACAAGATTTAAATATCGAGGAAGTAAGACATGTACAACAAAGAAAAATTAGTATGGCATAAACAGAACCTGCAGAAATCTTTTCAATGCTTGTTCATGGTTCATCTCTAAGGGTGCGTTTGGTACACTGGATAGGACAAAATAGAACAGGATCACTATTCCATGTTTGGCAAGACTTGCGTGGAATAGACTGAAAGGAACAAAGTGGAACAGGCGTATTCCACCATCAGCCCATGGAACAAGGTAGAACAAACCTATATTTTACTAATATAACCTTAAAATAAAACCTAATTCTATTCTAAAACATCAAATACGCCTCCCTCTTTACATTTTATTCATTCTTTAAATTTTATTGTATTTTATGTTTTTAAAACTTTCACTTCACTATTCTCAAAATATTACTTTCATACAGTTTCTATATTTTGGTTAATTTGTGTAATTTATCAAATATTAATAATAATAAAATAATATAGAAAATGTATAAAATAACAATTGGAAACTACATAAACTTTCTATTTTGGTGTCATTTTAATCGTCTTGAAGAAAAGTTTCTAATAATATATTTTGTTATAATAATATTTATTTTATTATAATTTAATAAATTATATAAATTAATCAAAAGATATAAACAACTTGTTATAGGAAAATTGGTCATTTTATCTGTTCTATCCTGTCCTCTATGACTCTGTCTCACCAAATGTTGAACAGTTGTTTTGTTTTGTCCTGATGCCAAACGCACCCTAAGGGGGTGTTTGACTGTTTGGATTGTGCATTTTCAAAGTAATTATCGCGACATGAAGAATCAAACACGCTTTAGGATCCGTCTAGTTGTTTAAAAATATTAGAGGTCCTGTACTCCATATGGAGCCAAGATAACTTCTATCAAACATGCTTAAGGATCCACCTACTTCAGGCTGTTTTTCTGTTTTAAGTCGCCAACCGTACACACACACTTATGTTTGTAGGTGAAAGATTCTATAACCATATCAAGCTTCAACAGTCTGTACATCTATCACTAATCTCACCCTTGCCATGCAAAGACGCTTGAACTACCCTGCCCAGTCTTATGCAACTTCTCTGGCCCACCTTGCCAGGCCACCACTTCATGGTACCATTGTAAGGGAGAGAAAAAAATTATGTTTATGAAGGGTGCCACCGTAATGTTTTGTTGGATGCCACCATATGGTTTTTAAAATTGAAGCTTTGACGTAAGTCTTTAATGGCAGAGTTGGTAAAAGTGGCTCACTTTGTATGAAAACCTCAGGTTCCAGTCCCACCTTTGTCAATTTTTTTAGTTTTCAGCTCAAATTTTGGTGTTCTTTTTTGTTTTATAAAAAATTTACAGCATGGACTCGAACATGGGGTCCTTTCTGTGCAAGGACAAGGAACCAACCAACCAATCTATACTAATATTCTGGAATATTTCAGCAGATCTGATTTTATAGTCAAATTGTGCCACCACCTAGAAAATTTTCTGGGTCCGCCTCTGACGAGGGAAACATCTTTTCTCGAAAGAATACTATCCAGTGATCTACAGGATGAATCTAATAACACTGTCATATACCACTTTGTTGCAAAGAGAGTCGGGATTGGACTTTCAGATTAAAGTAGTAACTAGACCAAGTAACACCCATATTTAGTGAACAAAATCAATGACAACTTGGTCCTTGATGCAAACTGCAAAGTAAATCATATCACCAATAACTTACGAAAAGAAATCAGAAATTGCAAGATGGCTAAGTCATAAAAACAACAAACAATGATGAATAAATTATTTAAATTACATGAACGACTTCCATCAACTTGTGCACACCCTCCGCGGAAGAGAGAGAAAGAAATCAAGATATAAGAGTACCTTTATAGAGATCAGCAGCACCATGATAGCTGCATGGAGTAGGGTATCATCTCTCCTTTGACATAACTAAGCACATAATTTAAAAGATAAGTGGATTAAAGAATTGTGTTGTTGAGAATTTTTATTTGCAAGTAATGTTTGAGGTATCTTCAATCACTATGGAAATTCCATTGTCTCTACGATTAATGTCTTCCCTAGAAAAGAAAGGTTGTCGGTATTTCATGTCTCATGGGCATAAGATGATAAGAATACTAGAAAAACCTTAGCTATGAGTCGTACATAACAAGCCATTAATATAGTGTAAACAAGCATCAAGAACAGTAAACAGTAAAAGCAGTAAGAATGCATATGTATGCGTGTATTGAGCCAACACGACTTTATGCATATGTATGTACGTAAGTATGATTTCCTTTTATTGTTTTATGTCACCATGGACTCGTATTCAGCAAAAAAGGGGTACTTTGTCAGTCTTCAAAAAGGGATTAATCATCATAAGAAGTGATATGCTTGTACAATCAAGATTTAGAATACCCATATTGCATCCATAAACATGGCCAATTCATACCTCTCTAAGCAAAGACAAGTGATCAGAAAACAAGAGAAGTGAATTTCATAGCGCTCATAAACTCCATTACAAGAAGAACAATGTATCAAAGTATCACTTCAATTAGATAGAATCACTCATAGTACTTCATCGAAATGAGCATACAACTAACATTTACCAAACAATTGGAGCTAGTCCCACCAATTATTAAGGCATACGAATACACTACAACAAAATTTATTTCATAGGATACCTAAAATGTAGAAGCATCCTAGAAAATAACTTTATAGAACTTAACTTTATAGCACCAAACCAAAAAGCGTCCTATCTGAAAGTGTTACAAAAGGTTTATAAGACGCTTTTAGGCGTTTTAATAGGTTTATTAGGACGCCTTTAAAGCGTCGTATTAACTATTTTATACGACGCTATTTGAAAAGGGTCTTATAAAATTGAGTTTATATGACATTTTTCAAAATTGTCCTATAAAATAGCTAATAGGACATTTTATTTTTAAAGCGCCTAAAAGCGTCCAATAAACCTAGTAAAGCTTTTAGATAGGACGCTTTATAGTTTGGTCCTATAAGCTTAAGTCTATTAAGTATTCTATTAGAATGCTTAGACAATTTAGGCGTCCTATAAAGCCAATTTTATTGTATTAATAGACAAGCTAGGTCAGCTATTATCAATACCATACATGCAATTAAAGACCAACGTTCAAGGCATAATTGTATTAAGAGATTGAATTTCTTAAACCCACATGTTACCGTTAATGTCAAAATAAAATAAAGAACTCACCTGCTTCAACAAATAAGGCAAGTCTGGAGCTCTCACAGGAATTTCATTGTGAGCAACAGCATAGTCGATACCTCTGCAATTGTCAATGTATATCTAGCTAGTCAGTGTAAGATTTTGATTGAAAAGGAGCTATCATACGCTAAATATATATATATATATATATATATGAGTATAATAAAATGATGTGGTGGATGATATGAAGCACAAAACGATCAGAAACAACTATTAAGGTTGTAAATTATATGGCATACATGTTAACAACAAATAGAGTTGACGGAAAAAGCATATTTGGAAGAACCTACAGGAACAAACTGATTTCCCTGTGATTGTGCATCACTAGTTGAAGTAACAAGAAGAAAGGAAATAGGCATTGGTGATGGAAGAGTACAAGTAGCTTTGAAAAAGACAACCAGAAATATTTCAACTTCACAAAGTCATAAAGGAAAATCATGCAAAAAGACTCTTATGTCTGTTAGCAACTTGATGAGCTTAATGGACTCGCATCTTATTCGGTCAGCTATACATGACTATTGGGTAGTGGCTTAATGATATAAAAAGTTGCTTATTCAGTAAGCTTCTAGGGGAGCTTTATGCAGAAAGCCAAGTTTTTCAAAACCTGCCTTTCACAATTGAAGAACAAGCTCTTTCCATCTATGAGAAAACTCACTCAAACAAAAACCTTTACAATCTATAGATATAGATTAATCCACACAGACAACTTTATCCATGCAGGACTTAATATAAACCCAACCAAACAGCCCGATATTCAAGTTGCTGACAACATGCCCTAAGTGAAAGATTTCACCATATTCAAGTTTGTCTCTTGAAATACCACCTAGCTGGAATATATCAGTTGTATTTGTGTATGTGTGTGTGTAATCGAGGCTCAATTTATCCATCTGCAACCAAATATTGGGGCTTAATAACAAAACAACAATCAGTTTCCACCATAAATGTGGATACAAAACGCATAATGCATGAGAAAAACTATACGCAGTATATTTCACCAAAAATTACAGATATAGGATTTGAAACAAAAAGAAAAACCTGGCAAGGGAGAGGCATAGATTAAAAAACTCATTCTTATCGCTCTTTGATCCATCGCCAACGTGAACAAGTAATCGATCAACGACAGCCGAAATGCGGAAAGAGTTGACGTAAGACGAAGACGGTGTCTGGCCGGTTGACATAGCCACCGTCCTAGTCACCGGCGCCGGATTTATCACCGTTCCGGCCATAATCGGAGGCGATAAGCTATCAGTTTCACGCACTTGTTCCTCGACTGAAATTTTGAAGTGCCGATAGACGAAGACGAGATAAAAGGGTAAAACCAAAAGTAGGTTTTTGAAGGTAACGGTATGTATATCAGGCATGTATATCAGTATCACATAGAAAAAAAAGAGAGTAAGTTACGATTTTAGTCCCCGTAGTTTGTTAAAAGTTACGATTTTTGTCCTTGTAATTTTAAAAACTGCTATTTTCGATTCTATAGTTGTGATTTATTGTTATTTTCGTTCTTATAACTTACAATTTACAATTATTTACTGTTTTCGACCTTTGTACTCGGTGACGGACACATAAATTTTTTCAAACGATGACATCATTTGACTATAAGAAAAAAAATATAGGAAAACAATTTCAAACGGTGACACAATTTGACTAAGAAAATGACATTAACAAAATTTGAACTTGAGTCTGGGGTGGAATAAAAGTCTTGCAAGCCAACTATATCAAATAAAACTTGTTTTCATTGTAGTTTCAAAATACATACGAATACAAATAACAAATTAATATAGTTGCACCTTTGACGAACCCAAATTTTTTACTCTTCGATGGAGGAATAATACGGTGGCACGTGCCACCGTATGCACTACTATAGGTATCGTCCTTGCTTGTACATAGAGATAGGAATTAGTATAGGCACAAACATAGCAATTTTAAATTGCAAACCATATGGATGAAAATTAAAATTTCTAAACCATTGGGATAAAAATTGAAATTTCTAACAAAGCATAGGGACTAAAATCAAATTTTCTAACAAAGCACAAGGACTAAAATTGTAATTTACTCTAGATAATAAGGTATAGGGTAAATTAAACTTTGATTCTTCACTCATTGTTAAGACTTGTCTTTATTTTAAATTAATTACACTTTAACCAATAAAATGACTTCTTCTGGTTGTCCCTCTAACTAACTGGTGTTACTAAAGTGTGTTTAATTCTAAGGGTATTTTTGTCTTTTTACAGTTTCTTTGACTTTTAATTAAACCTTTGATTTGAAGTCATATGGACAAATTACATGGAAAAAAGTAACGTACTTTAACTTGATTTTTATTTTGGGTAATATACTTTCAAAACTTCTATTTTGGTATCTAAGATATAAAGTTTTAAACATTTAAGTACCCGGGTAACCGGTTGAAACATTAACCAATTATCATGTTGATGTGCGAGTGATGTGGTATCCAACTAAGTATTATTTGATTACGTGGTTAGTGACACGATATTTTTTTAATCTAAAATTAATTTTCAACTGGTTACTCGGGTACTTAAATGTTTAAAGTTTTACATCTTAGATACCAAAATAGAAGTTTTGAAAATACGTTACCCAAAATAAAAATCAAGTTAAAGTACGTTACTTTTTCATGCAATTTTGCCCAAACCACCACTCTAGGGTTTTTTTTATGACAAACTTGACACCATGGTCATGAATCTTGCGGCGACATATTTGACCCCTAAAACACATCGTTGATTCCGTTCTATAGATTATATATACCAAAATTGTTATGTAGTCCCGATTTGGCTTCTCCAATAAAAAAAGATGTACACGAAGTTGATGGTAGGGGAGTCACGGTTACAGTAGTGTGTTGAACCCATCAAATAATAGGAAGGATGTAGGTCGATCTTGTGTTCCCGATTTTGAACAGATTTTAGTTTTTGATTTGGATTAAACGAATTGAAATGCCTGAATGAGTTTTCGTTTTTTATATGGGTTTCGATTGAAGGATTTTTTTTTATGTGGATTTGGAATTTTGATTTAGTTTTTTTTTTAGAGTTGGAATAATTTCACCAGAGGGGGAAGTGATGGGGTTATGATCAAAAGGCTACGAGTTAACGGACTTTTTTTGGTAAAAGTTAGTCAAATGGACCAAAAGTGTACTAAAACGACAATTACAGTGATCAAAATTGTAATTATTTCATAAATAGGGACGTGGTTATTAGTTTTATAGAATGATTTAATGGACTGTTTGACAATTGTTGAATGGTTTGGTGTATAATGACTAATTGATCAGAATGATTAAGAGACTCTCATGATATAGTGCACAATACAATATAATTGTTTGGTAATTGTTTACAATGAAATTAGGACGCTGAATGGTTAAGGGAGGCCCGAGATAAAAAATTATTCAAAGGATTTTGGAACCATTAAGAGTCAGACTTTTTTTTGCCAAACAAGATTCACCTCTTAATAATTCAGAGACTGCCTTTAAATGGAACTATTATGAGGTAAACAAACGACCCCTAATTTGTATTTGAACATGTTGATCACTGAATTAACTTTATAAACTTTAAACATATTAATAAGTTGTACATATGTAATATAAATTGTAAATCGGGTTAATATCAATATAGATATTGAATTAAAAAAAATATTCTTTTTTTATAATAATTTATTTAATTAAAAAAATCAAATAATATTCAGTGAGATAGTATAGATTTTTATAAATAAAATAATATAAATCTATAGGTTTCAAGCACTTGATCTCATTCATATGTAAAGGGTACTATAAGTTACCATACACCTTTCAAGTTTCACTTTTTTTTAATTAACATATATATCCAACCTGCTATACGAGTCGATTAATCTCGGGACAATCACTCACTTCTCGAGTAGTCCAAAATCACCGCATTTGAACTTTCGTGGCCACAAGAGAATTTTTATTTTCTCTTTGGATTCGAACCTGAGACCTCAAGGCACTTTTGATCTTTAGAGCCTAAACTCAAACCAATCGACCACCAGCAGTGGCAGATCTAGGAAATAATGGGGTTGGGGGCACGTTTGATGGGACTTGGGGGAAGGAAGCATATGGCCATATGAGACTCGGGAAAACCATATAAGACGATGGTGAAAATAGAAAATTTATGCTAGTCAACAAAACTTTTTGGTTTTTGACTAAGGCTTTCCCTGAGTGCTTAAAGGTTGGATCCCCACCGTTGTAGTTTTCAAGTTTCACTATTATTGTTTACGAAGAAATTAAGAATGGTATAAAATCTGAAAGATTTTGTACATGTTATTGATTTATACATATTATTTCAATACTCGTATTCTTGAAAAATGAGGAGTTTTTATTCACCTTTTAAACTGGAGAGGAAAAAATGTCATTTTTATAAATATATCATTTATATTTGTTTTTCTCAATTCTCCTTATAAAAGCATTTTTTTTCATAAGATGTCACAAACTTGTTACCAAAAGGTCTTTGACCTAGCGGTATTGTAACCCTTGGCATTCTAGGAGGTCAGGGGTTCAAACCTCACCATAAGTGAGGAGAGTGTGTGAGTTTATTTGTTACATTTGCCGTATATAAATATTATATAGTTCAAAAAAAAAAAACTTGTTACCAAAAGGACTTTGACCTAGCGGTATGCGAGTCTTTTGCCTCTTAAGAGGTCAGAGGTTCAAACCTCATGCAATGTGAGAAGAATGTGTGAGTTTATTTGTTCTATTTGCCGTATATAAATATTATATACTAAAAAAACTTGTTTGTAATTTTTATTCCGAATTCGAGAGGAAGTACAAATAATATTTTCCATATTATTCTTTTTCTTTCCTAAAAAGTTCAATATTTTCCTTGTAAAGGTTTTCAAGACACATTGTTCATCCATGTTAGTAAATGATGACATCACATAATCGTTGTAACTTCTACAATGGTCTCTATGGTACATAGTGTTGTTTTCTTTAGAATAGAATAAAAACTAAATTTTTATCTAAACTATATTATAAATGATTTAACAAAAACTCTTAAAAATTATTTTTTATGTAAGAAGTATTATTTATTGATGCATATTACTTAAAATTCAAGATTACAAGTAAATTATACGTAAATACAATTTATTAAAGCTTCATGTTTGAATCCGTAGATTAAATCAAATAGAGAATAAACATCTTATTTTAAATATAAAAAATCTAAAATATAATTAGGATAATCATTGAGTTTTAACAAAATACTTAATTATTATCATTATAAAAAAATTATATTATTAAACCATGAATTAAAGAAATAAATAGAAAAAAGAGAAATCTTAAATAGTTAGTTTGGTAACAATATCAATATTTTTTTCCAATGTTTTATGATATATCTCCATATTTATACTTTATTCAAAAATAAAACATTATCGTTTTCTCAAAACCACATAAAACCGAATTCTAACATCGACTAAGACAAAAAAAATAAAAAGAAATATTAAAATTGATTTGTATCTCGATGCCTTGTGCGAGTATCCTTCTAGTTCTAAAATACTCCAACATCTTTTCTATCTTATTCTCTAAAAAGAGAATCATGAGAAAATCTCTAAATATAGAGAATCCTCTAAAACTTGATATTAGGAGAGAGAAACGATTATTTATTCAATTCCATCAATAAGATTGAGTTATTATTATTTTTTTAAATGTATTAAGATGATATAGAGAATATTATAGTAATATAACTTATGTTAAAATCTCTAAACTTATTTTTTCTTAAACGGGTCATCCCAGGAGGCCAGAACTAGATCTAGGACCGAGACCATTAACCGGGCCTTAATTGGTCCTAAGATTTTTGGTCAGGACAAGCCGGCCCGGTTTTAAGTCCCCACCAGGGACCGATTTTGGCCATCTCTAAATTCCGAACTGCTCTCAATGAACACTTACCCGGTAAGTGCTTACCGGTAAAATTTAACACTATCATTTACTTACCGGGTAAGATTTTAGTCCACCAAAACATCGTATACAACGATTTACCTGGTAAGCGCTTACCGTGGTAATAGTCGTCACCCTTGTCTCGTTCTTAACAGGTAAGATTCTTAGTCGTTATCATATTCATCCAATAAGGTAATGTGACTTAGTAAGCGCTTACCCGAATAAGCATTTAATAAACAGCCCATAAAACAACCTGTTCTTGAAAAATACATTTGGAAGGTCATTTTGCAAAACCATCTTTGACATTGAAAAAGTGTGAGATTGAAAAGGCAGCAAAGAGAGAAGAAGAAGAAGAAGAAGCAAAGTTGAAGTAGAATTAGATGCAACATGTAAGTTGTTTTACATTAAGAAAAAGATGCAGATATAATAGCAGGTAATTGAAGCTTTAGCAATTGTACCTTTCCTGCTTGAACAATACTGCTGAATTTAGGAAACACATCAAAAGATACCAACCATATCATCTTCAATCACAACTTCATCTCTTTCCACCCTGAAATCTCAAACCAATATACATGCATTAGAATACAAATACATCATAAATATTTCAATTTATTAGGTTGTATTGGTTGTACAAATGCGAAGAGTTGCATTTGAAACAAACTCGCTCTATATATATATATATATATATATATATATATGGGAGGACCTTCTTTTAAGAACCCATGAAATTGTGATGACGTTGAGAACTAGTGCATCATGTGCTGTTTCATATGATTGTTTTCTATCTATAGCTGGAATTTAATGTAGTGATTAATATATATTTGTTTCACAGGTTCTTGGTTCACAATGTGAACCTATTTGGCATGTTTGTGAAACAAAAAGTACACGTAAAAGAGTTTCACATTGTGAATAGAGAACATATGAAACAAACACATTGTGAAACAAAGGGTTAGGTTCAGAGAAAAACCGCAAAAGAATGAAAAACTAAGAAACATCTTGGTAGCCGTTCATCTAGAAGGTACGCACATGTGCATACAAGTAACTTGTAAGCAGCTTTGTCTAGTACGAACATGTGCATAGCATGCACACATGCATAAAATCCAAGAAACAACTTTATCATGCACATATGCATGCCGTCCAGATGAATGTTTATCATAGTAGTCTTCTCTTCAGTTTTGGGGGGTTTAATCAAATATTAAATGATAATCCTATATATTGGGTTAACCGTGACAACTTTTATTTTTAAGTTTCACATGATTTTTTCCATCTAAAGCTAGTATTTAATGTGTTGATTAACATATGTTTATTTCATATGTATTATATACACAATGGGAAACTTTTTTTACGTGTATTTTTTGTTCACAAACACGCTAAAAAGATTCACATTGTGAAACAAATATATGTTAATCTACCATAACTTCTAGTCTTTGACGGAAAAGAATCATGAAATACCACACACATGATACACCAGTTCTCAAGGTTCTCATAATTTTGTAGGTTCTCAGATGATTAGCTTATATATATATATATATATATTGGTGGACGTTCAAACAAGAACGCAAGAACACCCTTATCACATGTTGCAAAACCAAACATTCACAAATTGGCATCATAATAGTGACGAAGAACCTCAATAATATGCATAGATTAACATATTAACAACAAAGAGATGGTGCTTCTATTTTGCGACAAGGGAACCTCATTTTACCTTGTGTGGTGGAGTTCCTGGTCTCAAGATATTGTTGCCAAAGTCAAACTTCCCTTTCTTTTCCGACGCCTTGAGAATTTGAAAGGAACAGGTCAACGTATCATCCACGCTCATCATTGCACCAGCATTATCAAACTCACCACAGTAATTTGGGGCAGAAAATATGGTTACGAGCTGCCGGTTTGCAAAAAACTCATACCCATCTTCCACAACCTTAAAAGCATCACACAGATGAGTAAATGTCATTAGAACAGCTAATTTCATGTGATCAGATGGTAAGAACTAGAATTGGATAAACAGATAGTAAGAACAGTAACCAAAGGGCCTTTGGCCTAGCGGTATTGTAGCCCTTGGCCTTCTAGGAGGTCAGAGGTTCAAACCTCACCATAGGTGAGGAGGGTGTGTGAGTTTATTTGTTGCATTCGCCGTATATAAATATTATATACTTAAAAAAGAAAACAGTAAACCAAATTTGAAGAATCAAACCACACTAAGAGGGTGCTTTTGGTATCCAGACACGACAAGGCAATTACTTAACGTTTGGTAAGACAGAACAACACAGATAAAATAACCAATTTACTCCTTATGAGTTGTTTATATATTTTGATTAATTGATGCAATTTATTAAATTATAATAAAATACATATTTTTTATTACAAAATATATCATTAGAAAGTTTTTGTCAAGACAATTAACATGATACCAAAATAAAACGTTTATGTGGTTTACAATTTTTATTTTATACCTTTGTATATTATTTTAATTATTATTAATATGTAATAAATTACATAAATTAATCGAAATATAAAAACCGTATAAAAATAATATTTTGAGGACAGTAAAGTGAAATTTTATAGAGCATAAAATAAAATAAATAGAACTTAAAGAATGAACAAAATGCAAGGAGGGAGGCGCATTTGATGTTTTATTTTGAGGCAATATTGGAAAAATATTGATCTGTTCCACCTTGTTCCATGGGGTGGGGGTGGAATAGGCGTGTTTCTATCTGTTCCACATAAAAGTCCTAACAAAAGTGGAACAGTGATCCCTGATCTGTTATGCCCTGACCCATGTATCAAACGCACCCTGAGTGCACATGATTCAGATTATGGACCAGAAAGTGGAAACCATATTTCATGGCATAAAGTAACAATCATGCAGCTACCGATCCTCCAAAAGCAAATTAGAATCATTTATAAAATAATATGAATTGATAGAACCTATATAATATCATAATGCAACAAGCAAAAGCGGTAACTAAAAGGGGAAAAAATCAAATTGTGGTAACCAAATAAAATATAGACAACACCTAAATTAAGTCCCAATACAAGCATATAGTGAATCTCAGACTTTTAGGACCCGTTTGGTTTGACGGAATGTTTGAGAGATTTGAATTTCATGGAGATTTGGAATTAGAAGGATTTGGAACCTTCGGTGTGTTTGGTTTGTAGGATTTGGAACGGAATCAAATTCCATTCTTTATAGATAATTAAATAAAAATAAATCATAAATAATTATATTACCTTTTACTAATTGATTATTACAAAATGAATGTTTTTAACATATTTTAAAACACTATCACAAAGAAATCCTATGAAACCCCATGAAATACCAACTTCCCCATCGGATTTCTAAATCCAATGTTTGTGGGATTCCAATTCTGGACTTTCCTTTAAACCAAACGTGGGATTGAAATGGAATTCAATTCCAAATCCTACCAAAACCTGCAAAGCAAACAGGCCCTTAGGGAAAAAGGAGAGAAGAATGCATGAAGACATTGCAACAGAAGCAATAACTAGCCATCATCATCATGAACTAAGCACCATCAAAGTGCCACGTGTACAGATTGTATAATAAGCAGCCATGGTGGTCATAAGTTAATAATAGCATAACACAAGCGGGTTATTTAGCTAAATAGCCTTCTGACAAGTTTCTAGTCATTCTTGTGTATTGAAGTGGCATTCTTCATTTAAGCATTTGTTATTTTCAAGCTATAAGAAGGTCATGTATTTAAAAGAAACTTGACAGAAGGTCATGTATTTAAAAGAAACTTGACAGAAGGTCATCTAACCAAAAGGACACTAACACAAGCCATGTTTGCTGATTGAATAACAAAAAATAAAGAACTTAACAAGTCACATGTCAAAGGCTCAGATAAAATTGTTTCATGTGCCATGTACCTGATGAGCTCGGCAGATAAGATCAAGATCATGCTTCTCGAGAAATTCTGCAACCTTGTCAGCCCCAAATGTATATGATACACCCCTATCATTCTCTCCCCAACCTTCCATATCTCTATCAGGATCAGCCCATAGCAAATCGCAGATAAGCCCCTGATCTGGCACATCAACAGGACGGGCTATATTCCGGATCTGGTCCATGTTTTTCAAATCAGGAGACAATCCTCCGTGCATGCAAAGAATCTTTTCATCGATAAGAGCGGAAACAGGCAGGCAGTTGAAGCAGTCAGTAAATGTCTTCCAAATACGGACATTGAACCTTCTCTTGCATTCATCATAGAACCCATATATTCGATTGATGGAAGCACATTCATGGTTGCCCCTGAGAAGAAAGAAGTTTTCCTTGTATTTTATCTTGTATGCAAGCAGAAGGCATATTGTTTCTATGCTCTGCTTACCACGATCAACATAGTCTCCTAAAAATAAGTAATTTGAAGCTGGAGGATACCCACCGTACTCAAACAACCGTAGTAGGTCAGAATATTGTCCATGGATATCACCTGAAAAGTAATACTAATGAGACCATACTACATGAAAAAAAAACCAACCATAAATTATGTGAACTGCCAACAAGAGTGGAAGACAACGATTAAATCATGAATGAGCGTGATTAAAAACGCAAGGAGAGCACGCAGCACCATAAATAAATCTCGTAATAGTCATTGGACACCTAGAAAAAAGCACAAAAGTGAAGCATCATAAAAATAAAATAAAAGAAAACAGCATAATCAACCATACCTGTATAAAAAGTCTCAGGAGCCTTTTTAACGAGTATTTGAAGATCATGAAATATCTTACCAACAACTAAAACCTGGGGGTAAAGGGAAAAATGAGGATGGATGAGTTGGAGTGGATGATGTATAGTTATTTTACCAAGTAAAGCCCTCGCACAAAAATAACTACTGAAAGTAAGGTAGTTTTACAGCAGGCCTGGCTATGTCATAATGTTAACTAGGTTGCTAGAAATCACAATTCTCACCTCTAAATGCTATCCTCATGGCATCCTAGCGTGATTATTAGGTTCACTTCCAAGTTCCAATATCATTGCAATTTCTAGAATGGTCAGGATTCCCATGTCAAAACCACGTTCATGGGCTTAATGGCACAAAATATAAGTAGCCTCACTTTGTGTCAATTAATTGTATTGGAGACTTGGACTCCATGATTTTCTTAGCTCAAGGAGTTTTGTGTTTCTAACCCACCTGATACATTAGTTCAACCATTATGCTCATCTTCATGATAACCACATAATGTTACACGGTGTTCTAATACTACGATTTCTTATATATATATATATATACATATATATATATATGTATGTATGTATGTATGTATGTATATGTATATATATATATATGTATGTATGTATGTATGTAT
>NC_037543.1:2017518-2038604 GCF_001531365.2 Cynara cardunculus var. scolymus
TGCCCTTTGGACTCACCAACGCACCGGCCACTTTTCAAGCCGTGATGAACGATATTTTCCGCCCTTGGTTACGTACTTGTGTCGTGGTTTTTTTTGACGATATCTTGGTTTATAGTCCCTCGTGGTCTCAACATCTCACTGATCTTTGTACCGTATTCCAGATTTTACAAGATCACTCTTTCGTGGTTAATAAAAAAAAGCGTTCCTTTGGTCAACAATCACTTGAGTATTTAGGGCATATTATTAGCAACAAGGGGGTGGCTATGGATCCAAAGAAAATCGAGGCGATTGTTACATGGCCGGTACCCAAACAACTCAAGGGCCTAAGGGGTTTTCTCGGCCTCACCGGGTATTACCGTAAATTCGTTCGCCATTACGGTAGCATCGCCTAACCTCTTACGGACCTCACACAGAAAGACTCATTTCAATGGACGGCGGCTGCCCAGACAGCCTTTGAAGCTCTTAAACTGGCTTTGATCTCGGCTCCGGTTTTGGTCTTTCCGGATTTTCAGTTGCCATTTGTGGTGGAATGCGATGCCTCGGGTACGGGTATTGGAGCCGTCTTAATGCAAAAACAACAACCAATTGCTTATTTTAGCAAAGCTCTTARTGATCGGAACTTGTCCAAATCCGCGTATGAACGAGAAATCATGGCCTTAGTTCTTGCGGTCCAACATTGGCGGGCATATCTTTTAGGCACTCGTTTCACGGTATACACGGATCAAAAAAGTTTGAAATTTTTACTTCATCAACGGGTCACTACTCAGTGGTTGGTACAATGGAAGGATAAGACCGTGGAAGAGGCAACTTGGGAAGATGCAATTTTGATCAAAAGTCAGTTTCCTACCACAAGTCTTGAGGACAAGACTTCTTTTGAAGAACGGAGTATTGATACGGATCCAGTTATCATGGGTCATAATCTACCCAAACCAAGTATTACTAAAGTATATTCTAGAAGGGGTAAAAGGGTAGAAAAGGAAAGTGGCTAAATTGGGTTGGTTAGATAGAATCTTTAAATAAAGGCACATGGGGGAAAGGAGAGGGCATTCTGTTATTTGTCTAATTTGTTAGAGGCTCCTAGCGTTAGCTGGAGAGAGGGAATTCTCCCTGGATATTTTGTTCTTGTATTTCCTTTTCTTATCATTTCAATTCCATACATCCGACTTTCTCCCTTAATCATCTGTTACCTTTCTTCATTAATTTCTGAATTGTAACAGTATATGTATATATATATGTATGTATGTATGTATATATGTATGTATGTATATATAAGTTCCATGACTCATAGCATAATATTTTTGCAAGTCAAGGATGATGTATATGGTGTATGTGATGCTGAGCCTTGTCAACTCTAGTCCTCTCTGCTCCTCTCTCCATATAGTAGAAGATGCATAAAGTTCCACCCTTGAAGCCAACACCTAGATAGAGGATTGGCAACTGGTCAACAGCTGTGCATTGGTAGTGTACAATGGAGCAGGAAAATATGTTTTTCCTTACAGTGCAATGGTGATCTTTATTATGTTTATCAGAAGACAAATAATATCCACGTCATTGAAAGAGATTCAAATTTACGTGAACATTCCACAAAACGAGACAACTGATGATGACACGAGGATTGGTAATAAAAATAGCACATGTCATGGTGACCAACGAATAATTGGTTCATCGTTGCCGGGTGAAATTGTTGATTATTAGGGTGATTGACGAAAATCAAGAACACAGTTGCAATTTGATTTGTTGGGAAAGGCTGACAAAGCAACGCAATGGAGGAGTTTGAATAACTACAAGATGATAAAATTAAAGAAAACACAAGATGGCAATCTTTAAGATTGAACGAGCCCACATATCAGTTGCATGGTATTTAAATTTGCTAAAGACAAGAAGCACAAACGTGTTTCTACATGAGCCCCTTCTTTACGCATCCTCATGTGACCCATGCCCCATATTCATGCTATCTTGTTTCTTTTCTGTTAAAATTATTAACCTTAACCTCTTTGTAAGTTACAAACTCCAATTGATTAGTGATGACTGTCTTATTTTTCTGTAATAATAAAGGCCTCAAATAGGGAACCATATTGAACTGAAATACAAAAAGGTAATAGATTCTCCACAATCAGTCCTTTTGTTTAGTGAAATTAGCAGCTAAGAACACACAACAGACAACCATTACTAAATCCATTAAATCTTATATAAAGCAGAAATAAAGAATGCGAGAAGATTAAAATATATAACCATCATTCCATACTCAACCATCTCAAAAACTAGAGGAAAATAACTTTACTCAGTTCTGAGACATTTCAGTTTCAAATTCGATAGCCTTTAAAGCACGAGACTGCAAGCATCAAAGCCGGTTTCTATATTTCAAACTAGAACCCAAGTAAATCTGTGATCCACGATTGCTGATTGGCTTTCACTAATGCCTCTAGCATGTGTCAAGAATACCACAATGTTTTCTTTCTTATGACCAAATATCAGGGGGGTCAATAGTGGCATGACAACTTATATCTCTGCACTGATGAGAGGCAAGGCAATAGTACACAATGGACATCATACAAAGTTAACTTTTTTTTTTGAACGGACATCATACAAAGTAACTTATATGTGCATAATAGCACAAGTAGACAAATCCCCTACATGACAAAAATAGCATGCATAAAGATGACTTTAAATTCTAACAGAACAATTAATTTTGCAAGCCAATAGTGATATGCTTTCAGATAAATAAGCATTTAGAAGCCACCAAAAAATTATTGTTTCCATGATATTATACAGCATGAAAGGAATTACCTTGTGCACCCATTAAGAAAAGACTCAAGTTACAAAGTTATTTTAGCCCATGTTCAGACATTATAGCATTCAACCCTGTTTTGAAAGAAGACATTTTCTAAATCACCATTTCATGCTATAGAAAGCACAGGAAGAATCCAATCATATACACTAGATTTTTTTTTATCAAATTCTGAAGTCCTGCAATTAAACAACGTAACCAAATACATAACCAGTGCATCTAATTCCTAAATCCACAAAATAACACTTATATAATGCACATAGATTCTGGTAGTAGTAATTTCGTTACCACAAATCTTGATAGGAGCTTCAAGTTCGAGCAAATTAGGCTGGCTAAGAAACACCTCCTTCGAAGCAGCACAAAGCTGCCGAATCTCCGCCTCCGTGATCTGCACCTGCTTCGGCACCCGACCACCCTTCGCATCCAAAAGCTTCCTGATAATCTCGTCAAGTATAGCTTCCTCCATTCTTTTCAAAACCTCGCAAACAGACTCTCTACTATCTCTTCTTGTGTATCTAAACCGACTAATTTATTAAACCTTATCAACTCGCCTCCGTCTTTTTGTTACAAATTTCAAAACCCTAGCTGTCTCTACTTGTATATGTGTTTATACACCAATTAATCAATTAAACACCGTGTATGTTCATGCAACACGATGCTTATCTGGTTTTCCGGTAACGGCGATGATGTATGTCTCTGTGCGTTGCGGTGTTTTTAGATTCTTTCTTTGTATGACACGCATTTAGGCACACGTACCGTGCGATGGCAGAGATAAAGTAAGGTCGGTCGGTCGGTCTCTATGGAAGATTACGGTGGTGGACGGTGGTTCGCCGGAGAGGAGTGAAGCGAAGGGGGCTGAAAGACGATGATTATGGTTTAAAAGTAGAGGGAAGACCTAATAAAAAGCAGAGACGAACCCTATCTCTAATCGGGAAATAGGTTTGTTTTGTGCCACCACTAATATTTAATATTTTGACATTTTCTTTTAATAAAAATATTTGTCGCTTATTAAACCCAATAATAATGAAATAAAATAAATAATAATAATAACAAAAGTAAACTACAAGTTTGGTCCCTGTAGTTTGTAAAAAAAACATTTTGTTGGTTACGATAGATTTACAATTACAATATGGTAATTGTGGTTTGAAAAAACGTCCAAATTTAAATCTTGTCAAATAAGAAGCATTTTCGTCTTTTTGTGTTTTGTTGTCTTTTAGCCAATCAACAATTAAGGATGGTAATTTGTCTCGACCTGATAGGGAATCCGGCTCACCCGATCCGAACGGGGACGTGGATTCCCCGCTAAAACGGCTTCCGGGACCGGGGTTGAGGATCTCCGGTAGACTCAAACCTAGGACGAAGCCTGGTCGGAGGATGTTACTCAAACCGGGGCTAGGGATCTTCAATAGACTCAAACTAATAGATATTATTCATGGGTTTGACCGGAGTTTGATCGGGGACGAAATGTTAATCCCCGTACCGGCCAGGGACCGGGGCCAAGGACTATTACTAAAAACTGGGGCCGGAGATTACAAAACACGCCCCATCTCCACCCCGTTGTCATGCTTATCAACAATGATTTCATGATTTTGGTACATATGGTTTTTGATTAGGTAAAAACAAAAAATCTATTAAAAAATAAAATTTTAAAAAAAATGCCTACATTTAAATGAATTTTTTAACGGCTGTTAAAGGATCAAACTCGAACATTTTTGTAAACTATGATGGTAATTTTATAATTTTAAAACTTTAGGGATGAAAAGTGCTATTTTTGATAAACTATAGGGACCAAATTTATAGTTTACTTTTAATAATAATGATAACGTAATAATTAAAAGCTAGCCGACTCCCCAAGTGACAATATCGCAACAAACAATTTTCGTCGTTTTCATGTTCATTTGTATGTTCTTAAAGGTTTCTTGTAGTGATATATTCGGAATTTTTATCAAGTAGATGTATCTTTAAAGTGGATTAAATATTTGTAAAATTATTCAGTTTTTTTAATTAAATTCTTTTATTTTAAATAATTTTTTAAGATTTTTAGTTGATTTCAAATCTTTAATTATTTCATATGATTTTTTCTGTAATTTGATTGGTTTCAAGAGACATTTTTTGTTTTTTTGACTGATATCTCTTGTATTTTCTAATATTTGGTGCTCCTCGTAATTTAACATGTACACTTTTAATACCCAAAAAAGAATCTACTTGTGAAAAATGATTGAGTGGGTGCATAAGTCCCAATTGGGGCCTTTATATATCCGCAGATGGTTTTTTGTTTGAAGTGGTGGGTTTAAGGAAAATTTTGAACGAGGATACCAAAATTGTTACAGATAAATAAAAAATTAATTATCAAAAACGCAGTTTAATAAAAATGACATACATGTGTTTGTCGTTTACTAAACGTTTATCCAGTAAGTGTTTATCGGGTAATTTTTTTTTACTGGATGAACATGGTAAGGGTTTAGAATCTTACCCGGTTAGAGCGGTAAAATGATGGAGAATCTTACCCAGTAAGTGAGAGTGACGACTCTTACCCGGATAAGCGTTTACCGGGTAAATTGTTGCAGACTATATCGTTTTGATGCACTACAATCTTACTTAGAAAAATAAATTATAGTGTTGACTCCTATTGGTAAGTACTTACCGGGTAAGCATTTGAGTAAACAGCTCCTTAATATCTACAGAGATTCGAAGTTGTAAATTGTAATATCACATGCAATGACGCTACTAGTAGGCTACAACGACTTTTTGTTAACCTGGAAGAACACACATAAAATTGAAGGGGGTATAGCTTTAAGGCCATTTTTCATTGAGTTGAACGATAGAATGGACTATGAAGGCACGATAACCCCCTACACTATTGTTTATTTATTTTTTTGATTAACTTAGATATATCCAACCCGTTATACAAGCCGACTAATCCCATGGCGACCACCTACTTTGCAGATAGCCCGGAGTCACAGCATTTAAACCTCCGTGGCCACAAGAGGATTTTTATTCCTCCTTGGATTTGAACATGAGATCTCCTGGTACTTTTGACCTTTGGAGTCAAGCTCAAACCAATCAGACACCACCCTACACTACCATAAATAAATCATATACCCGTATAAGGTTCTTGAGTGTACATATTGAGTAATTATCATAAATTTAAAGGTAGGCCGAAAAGGCGACTATCGACCCACCCTCCCCCACCCCATACCGACAACAACCACAAAGGCCACAACTCCCTTGCCCATCCCTGTCACCCATCTCACCGCCTACTGTTCACCTCTTGCACTCCCTTCCAGTCGGTCAATGAAAAACTCTCCCCTTTTATAATTCAGAATTTTTTTAGTTTTACCATCAAGATTTTATTTTATTTTATATTTTAACCATAAATTACTGGGCAGTAAAGAGTATTATGATAATTTGACGTAATTTCGTTGGGAGGTGAGTTTGATTTATGTAACTTCTATGGTATCGATTATGAACGTGTACGTATGATAAATACATCAAAAATCTAAGCAGGGTTTTTTCTAACAACCCATCATGTATTTAGCAAGAATTTTGAGTTTTTTTTTATAAGTCCTAAGCGGTGGACTACAATTTTTTATCAGGGTTTTAAATTATTTTATAAACCGTTAGGCTCTTCTGCTATTTTCAAGATCCTACCCAGAGATGTTCCAAACTTCCAATGTGATATACAAAAGGGCACCCAAATTTATTGGGGCCGAATTATATATGTTTTAGCTTCAATTATGTATATTTTACGCTTTCTGTCGATTTCGTGATCTACACTGTCAGAATATTATTTTATCAAGTGAATTTTATATATTATTATTTTACTGTAAGACTATTTTTTTGTAGTTGTTTTAAGTTGTATGTCTTTTAATATAATATATGGTATTAACTTTTATATTTTGTTTTATTTTTGACTCGTCTATCGTTATAGAGTCCTGATACAGTTATAACAGAGCCTCAAAAAACATAGAACCACAATTATGTTACAGCTATTATTATTGACTTTTTTTTTGAAGTATATAATATTTGTATATAGAAAATGCAACAAATAAACTCACACACCCTCATCACTTTTGGTGATGATTGAAACTCTGACCTCTTAGGAGACTTAAGGACTACGCTACCGTTAGGTCAAGAACCCTTTGGTATTGTACCATATCTTTTTTGGTATAAGATGCAACGAGACATATAATAAATACGGAAAGAAAACCAAACCAAGGACCAGGTTGTGTACGATTACGAATTATATAGTTTTTATATGACATCATCAATTTTTGTTGAGAGTAAAACAATTCAACGATTTTGATCGTTTATTTAAAGACACTTTGTCAAAGAAGTGACTCATTCAATGCAAATATATATTATTAAACTCATACACAAACAATAAATCAGAGTTGGTAATGAACGTACTGAATCCACATCAAAAAAGGGCAATAATACAGATTTAATGCCAATCAGTTAAAATAGACGGCACATGTTGATACATGATGGCTCTCTGAGAACCTAGTTTTAGACTTAGACCATGGTTTATTATTTAATAAGACTGTTTGTTTTCTCTTAGTTAATAATATCATTAAGGGATTGTTTGTTTACTTCTTACTAATTCCCTTAAGAAGTGGTCTCTGAATCATTAAGAGGTAAATTTTGTTTGACAAAAAAAATGTCTCTTAATGGTTCTAAAACAATCTGAGTGATTTTGTATCATGTATCTCCCTTAACCATTCAACGCCCTAATTTCATTATAAATAATTATACTTTGATTCAGATTTTCAATATTCTAAACAAAATCAGTTCACACAAACGAAAAATCATGGTCAACCTCAAAACAGTCGAAAGTCTAATGGAGAAAATACAGCGTGCATATCTGGTCACACACAACATGTTCAAAGGAAGGTTACGTACTGCAATACATGAGTCAACTTCAACTTGTATCGTTAAAAACGTTCAATTTAAATTATAGTTTTATTTCCAAATAATCAGATACGGAAATTTATATTATATTATTGTTTCCCGGTTTATTTGATCTGTAAATTTTTACAACATTCTTTAAAGGGTTGTTTGGTTTAGGTTGAGAAATGAAAATGAAAATGATAGGAAAATAAAATGAGAACGGATTTTCATTTCCCTAATCTATTCTGAAATGAAAGTATGAGCTTTTAGGAGAATTGACTCTTATAGTGTATGCATCAAACGTTCTTTTATTTTTAATCTCATTAATTACTGTTTAATATCGCAGTCTAACATCTCTTATAAGTAGGCATGACAACGGGGTAGGGATGGAGCGAGTTTTGTAATCCCCGGCCTTGGCCCTGGTTTTTAGTAACAGCCCCCAGCCCTGGCCCTTGATTTATTTTATGGTCAAAGCCCGATCAAGCCCTGATCTTCGTCCCCGGTCAAGACCTATTTTTAGAAAATAAATAATATATATACATGTATTATATAAATTATATTAATAAAACTATATACTGGATACGAGACGGGTCGTGGGTACAATACCCTGCCCCGACCCCAACCCCGGTTTGGATCTACCGGGGATCCCTGTAGGGATGGCAAAAAAAAAAAACCCGAAACCGATGGTGAAAACGGGGACGGTGATCACCGGCCCGATTAGGGGTGCTCAAAAACCCGATGAACCCGACCAACCCAACCCGATTTTAAAAAAAAAAAAAAAACTCAACCCGAGGTAACCCGATGCATGATCGATAAAAAAATTTAGCCAACCCGACCTTATTGGGTTGGAATCGGGTCAGGCCCAAAATAAACCCGCCCAACCCGATAACCCGATGAACCCGACCTTAACTTTAGCTTTGAATTGTAGATGACAATCATGACATGACCAACCTCAACGTCAAGAAAGCGAAAGCATCGGGGTTGGAAACGTCTAAAACTATTGTTGTTGATTGATGTATTATCATTTGGTTTAAACATTTTTATTGTAATATCTAATTATTTGATGAACTTGCATATTATCTTGAATGGTCGGTCGTATTTCAAAGAAAAGTTTCTTTTATTTTTTTGTGATTTTACATTGTTTTAACACAACATGATAAGCCCAATCAACCCGATATGTATATATATATATATATATATATATATAATATAATTAAAAGAAAATACTAACATTAAAATTTAAAAGATTTTTATCGAGTTTACCTCAACAACCCAAATAAAGCTCACGAAAAAAATCTAGTTTATTTGTTTAAAATCGTAATTTTAGTTGTATGATGTTTGAATTCTTGTTTAGTTTTATATTGTAATATAATACATTGTTTGTAATTGGTTCGATTATGTTTGAGACGTTTAAACTTACATCTTTAAATAAATTGTATTTAATTGTGAAAATTAGCATATTGTATTTTTTTCAGATCGGTTTCAAGTTTCGGGTATAACCAACGGTGAAAAAGATGAATTTTACCCTTAACAGGTTCCCTAACGGGAATCGGGGAAACCGCGGGGACCCGATGAGGATTGGGGCGGTTACATGGACGGTTTTAGCTATCAGTTTCGAGGACGGGGATACCAATACCCGGCCCGTTGCCATTCCTAGATCCCCGGCACCCGTTTTAGTGGGGAATCCCCGTCCCCTTTTGGGTCGGGTGAGCCGGGTTCCCCATCAAATCAGAACAAATCACCATCCTTACTTATAAGTTAGAAAATAAACGGATCAAATGGGTTGTATAACAGATTAAAGGGGCAAAACTATTTTGTGTCCGATCGATACGTCTATCACTTTTTTATAATCTATTTTTGTAAATAAAGCAAGGAAGAGGAAGCAAAAAGTGTTTAAACAACTTCCGTGTAATAAAGTTTCTTGGTCTCGTTTTATTCGTCTTTTTGGCAAAAGTCTAGCTTCTATAAATAACTTAAATAAATTTTACATTTTATTTATTATTTTTCGAGTAAATTACATGTTTCATATATTTGGATATATGTTTTTAACAGTCATTGTTTCTTTTTTTGAGAATTCAACTGATCGTGTCTCCATTATTGCATTTTTACAACGAGTTGAATCCTTAACGCAATCACAGAAACCCAGGTTGTTGGATCGAACGCGTTGAAAAAACTGCAACTACTAAGACCTAACTCATTAAAAAATAAAAACATAGGGATGGAACTCGTTAAAAACGCAACTATAAGGACGTGTTTCATTAAGTTTTCAAAAAAAAAATAGAAATTGTCAAAACACCAAACTTCAAGGACTAAATATGTAATTTACTTTAAAATGGATTTCGATTATGTCACTTCCGCTGCCTTTTCTTACCAACAAAGGAAAATGATACACGTAAAAAATACGATAAATTATTTTAATTCATTAGAAAAATATTTTTTATTCAAATAATTTAAAGTGAGGTCTCACCAAAATGCTCCACAACAAGTTAGAGCATTCCTATTTTTCTTTTTTATTAATTTGGATATTCAACTTCTTATATAAATTCACTAATCATAGGACGATCATTTGTTTTGCAGGTAGTCCATAGTCACTGTATTTGACCCTTCGTGTCCATAAAAGAATTTTTTATTCCTACCTGAATTTGAACATGAGATCTCCAGACACTTTTGACATTTGGAGCCCAAGCTCAAACAAATCAGACACCATCATTGAGGTTGCTATT
Source organism: Cynara cardunculus var. scolymus (assembly GCF_001531365.2). NCBI lineage: Eukaryota > Viridiplantae > Streptophyta > Magnoliopsida > Asterales > Asteraceae > Cynara > Cynara cardunculus. The sequence goes on from NC_037543.1 coordinate 2,027,920, forward strand.
TTTCTTCTTCAAAATCATTAAAAAAAAGTTTTTAAAATATTTAAGATATGGGTACAAACGAAATTTATATTATTTTATTTTTTTAAATCCAGGCCGAGTCCTTTATGAAATGGGTGGAGTAACATAAAATATAGCTAGAAGGGTTATTTCAATAGCAACGTCCAAAATGATGACTTTTTATATCAATCATTTGAGGTTCCTCAAGCTTTTGAAGACACTGATGTGAGAGGGAAATAAAAGAAAAGACTGATTATGGTGGGATCAAGACGTTTTTTACTATTTGACTATTGCAAATGCTCTTAGGGTCACGTGAAGTCAGACTGTTTTTGTGAGACCCGTGAGACCATCTAAATAACACTCCTTCCCAGCAAAAAACATTCACAATGTTTACCTTTACAATGTCTTTGTTGTGAAGGTTCGAGTTTTTTTACCTTCACAATATTTTACTGTGAAGTTTCAAGTGTTATTTTGTGGTCTATAGGTTCTCACGAAAATAGGTTGGTCTCACGTGAACTCAACCCAATTTCATATGCCATAACATATGCAAAAACCAGAAGCATATATACCATAATCTATGCAAAAACCACATACCATAACAGTAACTTCAGTTCCATACACATCTCTAGTATGTAGTCCATTACTACATTCTTATCTTCAGAGTCATCAAATAGATCAAAACCATCAACCAACTCATTAGATTCACCACCAACTGTGTAAACCTCTATGAAGTTGCTTTGAATCAGCCACGATGTGTGCACCATTTTTGTTAGGTTTTAGATGAACATTAGAGGATCGAAATGATGAATATTGTTGTAGGTTGAAGAAGAAGATGAAGGGTTTTTCCATGATTTGAATAACGTGACCAGGAAGCATACAAAATGGATTTTCGATTTGGGCTCTTTGATATCACTTCAGAGGGAAAGTTTTTTTATTATTAAAATATTCAGTGTTTTTAAAATGACAAATATACCCCTCAGATAGGAGAGCACACTAGGGGTCTAATGGCTCCAAACTAACTTAGTTTGAAGGAGGGACCCAATCTGCAACGAAATCAAAACCACAATGACCAAATTTGTAATTAGTTTGTTTAGGGGATCCAATCCAAAATTCTAATATAACCACATGGACCAATCTGTAATTTACTCTTTCTATTTTTTAAAAGAAAATGTAATTAATGGGTAAAAGACAAAAATATCCCTGATTGAACATAAGTAAAGTTAATGAAGTTAAAAGCACGGACCTATTCCATAACAAAAACTGAAACCACAATGAAGATACATGTAATTATTTTGTTTGAGGGACCTGATCCATAATTTTCATATAACCACAGGGACTAAATTTGTAATTTACTCTTTTTAGGATAACTCTAGAGAGTAGAGATGGTTATCGAAATAAAGTTTGGACGTGGTCAATTTCGGCGTTGACCATCTAACATGCGTCGGACAAATCGACGAGGACGACTTTATCCACGCAAAGAAATGAGATTGGGATATAACACTTACACCCCTTATAGTTTATGTAATAGTTAAATATAACCCCAAAGTTTTTCAATAATGGTATAAATATTAATGATGTATATGAAATAATTACATTATTATAAAAAACAAGTTTTTTTTTTTTCAAAAATAGTTCCCTTTCGAAAAAGCTTTATAAAAATTGGTTGATTTTAAATTGTTTTACAAAAACGAATTGATTCAAACATATGGTATATTATTTAGAAAGATGAAATAATAATCACCTTCTATGAATTTGTTTGATTTAGGGGTTGTTTATCAAATTCTTATATGGATAAGTACTTACCAAATTAAATTACCTTATCGGATGAATATGACAAAGACCAAGAATCTTATTCGGTAAGAGCGAGCCAAAGACCGAGAGTTTTACCCAGTAAGTGAGGACAATGACTCTTACCACGATTATCGTTTACCAGGTAAATTGTGTTTTTATGACTAAAATCTTACCCGGTAAGTAAATGATAATGTTGAATTTTATCGATAAGTGTGTTTTCTTGAAACATAAGGGCTGATATGAAACTTTACTCTCATCTCCCTCTCCCCCTCTCTCCCCCTCTCTGTATTTATAGACACATGCCTCGTAGCAAATATCGAACAGTTTTAATCACACATCAAGACACATGGCGGATCCAGAGAGCCAGATGTCGCCGTTCAGGCCGGCCGGTATAAGGAGCGACGAACCACCGTTTACATCCACCGGAAAATTCACCAAACAGAAGCATCAGGAAAGCAGTAAGCTTCTCGTTTACGTACTCGCCGCCGTCGTCTTCCTTGGCACAGTCTTCCTTATGATTGCTTCAGTATTTCTACGCGTAAATAATCCTAAGCTCCGGTTAAGCTCTCCGTCAATTCAAAATTTCCAATACGATCAGAATTCGACATCTCTGAACATCACGATGTCGGCGAAGGTGACCGTCGACAACGAAAACTTCGGCCGGTACGTGTTTGAGAACTGCGACGCTGTTGTTTTGTACGGAAACTCTACAATTGGAGGAGGTGAGATTTCCGGCGGCCGTGTTGGAGCTAGAGAAACCAAATCGATTGATGTTGCGATGCAATTAAGATGGGAGAATCTGAATTTTAGCAACGGCGGTACTGATACTAACGAACTGATCGAGATTAGAAGCTACGCGAAGATGACAGGTAGAGTTCACGTTATGACGATTGTCGATAGGAGGAAAACAATTGAGATGAATTGCACGATGAATCTGAACTTAAACAGCCGATCGATCATGCATTCGTTATGCAGATGAGCTCGATTCACCACGGATCACGTACGTAGAAGTTCAACTTCCCAATTTTTTCTTACATCATGATTCATGAACATACATATTACATAGACAGATCAATCAAGCTGCTTATACTTGTAGGATCAAAACTCTTAAGAGTCTCAGGACGATATACTTTGATTCATATAACTTTTTGACCAATTAAGATACATGACATATTTTTCAAGTTCAATATTTCGTTCATTTGATCATCTTTCTTCATCTCATCATCCCTCTTTTGAATTTACAACAAGTGTTTCAGATAATTTTACAACACAAACCTTCGTAGCGTCCATGGCCCCACCCTATGTCGGTGCTCCTAACCTCTTATGACTGGTTGAACCCAATGGTCTTGGTTCGGTCCTCTAATTAGTGGTCAAACCCGATCACATGACCCGTTCTAGCCTTCTAGGTCTGGTTGATTAAGCCCGATGTTCTGTTCTCAAGGTCCGGTCTATAAGGCTCGGTCCATAATAATCTTGTGCAAAATAAATACTTTGTATGAATTAATGTAACATAAAAAAACAATTGTTTGACAGTGTTTTCAATGAGCTGTCTGAATAGGAAATAGAGTCGAAGCACTAATCAAATAATACAAGAAAACGGTCGAATCACATATGCCATATGGTAATCGGTTAATGTTTCAACCGGTTATCCGGATCTTACATATTTACAACTTTACATCTTAGGTACTGAAATGAAAGTTTCGAAAATAAATTTACCCAAAATGTGAGATTTTGAACAAGACCTCTAAAATTTGGGGCCTGATTTTACATATGATTAGGACATTTTCATCAATCTGTGTAAAGCTATAGCCCAAATTGTTTAGGTTCAAATTGTTAATTGTTTAGGTTTAGATATAAATGATTAATGGTTTAGATTTAAGTTAGGTTTAGATTATTGATCGTTTAAGATTAACGTCCTTTTGTGCTTAACATATATGTATGTTGTTATCTCTTATGCAACGTCATCAAAAGTTTTAGATGTAATAGGACTTTCAAAAAGATTGGGACGTCCCTTTTGTCACACAAAATCAATCTTGTGGACCGATTTAAACTCATATTAAACTCTACATCAAACAATAACCAACTCAACAACCATTTTTCGCTTTCTTTTCGACATTGCATTAAAATAAATACGTAAATTGATGTGACATATTTACGAACTTATATTTTGCGTTTCAAAATCGGTAAGTAGCAAAAAAAACATTCAGGAATTTCTTTTGAGTCGTTAAGTATGATAAAATCACATATCAACTAAAAAACGTAAAATGATCACAGATATTTATAAAGATATTTCACGACAGATATAATGTATCTGTCGTCATAAATTTTGAGTATACAGAAACATTAAGATTGGTCCCATAAGAACAAATTGCCTTAAAAATCCTTGAAAAAAGAATACACCTAAAACTTACAAAATTAAAGCTGGTATTAATGCATATATGGCATCTACAGGAGAACTGAAAAGTCAGTGAATCATATAATTCAAGCAATTCATTATCAACGTTAAACTTCCGTTTTGATGTCATTTTCGAGTCACCATAATCTGGACCAGTTTTCTTTTTGTAGAAATATCAAAGCTGAAAGTCTTAACGGAAAGGAAAACGAAATTTACAGTAGAGATAACGTTTAAGAAACGAAAAGAAGAACCGAATTTAGATTGTTAAGCAATAAACAACAAAAGTCTCGATCATTTGCAAACCTCCTGATTCATATCAACCATACAAATCAATCAGTTAAAATATGTATGAGACTTCGTTTATTATGATCTTGATGTTTATTAGACATAATTTATTCATTATGATTAACACTTTAAATTATAAAACAACGGTGGTTTTTTATAAAACCAATTATTCAATATAACAGTTGATAGGTTGACGGTTTATGAATTAAAAGTGGTTTGGAAATAATGTATCAACTAAGGGTGTTCATGTGTTGGCTTGATCGGGTTGAACACATTTGAACGAAAAAACTTAACCCAACCCGAACCAAAGTGCAACCCGACTCAACCTAATCAAACCGTATCCGGTTGATATATTGGTACATTAAAATATTCTTTTAACCTTGAATATGTTATTTATCTATTCATAATTTATTTTTCATCATCAACCGTTTGATACAACTTATCCATACTTCTTAAATCTTACGTATATCACATTCAATTAATTTTCTTAACTTACATATATATGTTCACAGTTACTAAACATATATACGAATGAGTTATATAGAGATGGAGAATAGATTGAAAATATGTATGTATGAAGAGGGTATATGATAGTGTTAATTGTCTAACGTATATATTAATAGAAACTCAACAATCATATTAAATCCAAGAAATACAAGAATATCATGTTCGTCGGGTTGTAATTTGGTTCAAATGATAGTATCCCAATTTCAACCCAATATCTACAGTTTGAAAATTTTATAACTTAATTAGACATCAGGTTGAGATATTTTATGTTGGGTGGCCTTTTGAGCACCCATGCCTAAGAGCATATCCAACATGTATGCTATATTTTTTTTTAAATCTGGAAAATTTTCACTCTCTTTTATTTATTTATTTTGAAGAAGAATTTAACATAACTGTTAAATTAAACATCTTAAATATGTATGCGATACTTTTAGATGTTTAATGAAAAAACGAGTGTCCAAATAAGAACGATAACTAATTAAAAACATAACATAAAAAAAATTGGCTACTACTTTAATCTCTCTCAACAAAAATACAATAAATAAATATTATAATCAACATCGACATAACAAACATTTTAGGGACTATTTGACAGTTGCTGAATGGTGTGGTGCAAAATAATTAAGTGGTCAGAATGATTAAGAGACTCTCATGATATAATACAAAATGAAATATAATTGTTTGCTGAATGGTTAAGAGAGACCCATGATACAAAATCAAAGAGTTTTGGAACCATTAAGAGACATATCTTCTTTTTTTACCAAACGAAATTCATTTCTTTACGATTCAAAGATTGTCTCTTAATGAAACTATTAAGAGATAAACAAACAGCCTCTTATATTAATAACAAGTAATTATTATTGAACAAAAATTGTACAAAAAAATTATTGTATTGTTTGGAAACAACCGAAAATGGAAATTAATGAAGGGAAAATTCCAAACCAAAATTCTAATGAAAATGGTTAAGTGGGCCTATAAAATGGGCTCAAGCTCCAATACTTTCCCTTCTTTTCTTGAAAGTAGCAACTTCGCATCTTTATTTTATTTTAGTAGTATAATTTAGAATTGTGTAGAAATTCATCTGATTCAATTTAAAAATGACTGATTCAATTAGTATCGGCTGGTCATAATAAGATATTCAATTGTAATTGAACCGGATTGGATTCTAAATCGTCATCCAAAAACGGGTCTAACCGGGGGTTGACCAGGGTTCGACAATATTTTGACTGAGAACGAGATGTTAATCCCATAGCCGCTGGGGACCGGGGCCAGGGGCTGTGACTATAAACCGTAAAAGTGGGGCCAGGGGTTGTGCCTAAATCATCTAATTACCCATACAATTATAAATTATCGACATTTTATGATATTGATTTTCTGGTTGGCATAATAAAAAACCACTTTCAGATTGCATTGGCTGAAAACTGTATCAAAATATTTTGTGAATTCAATCGATAATAATTAATAGTAACATCCAATAACTAGAACCGACTGATGCAATCATCCATTGGATTAGATCAGATGTCCAATGTTATTTGGATTGGATTGAATCGAATGACAAAATCCAACATCTATTGAATGATTGGATTGAATCAGATTCATTTAAATCCATTAGATTACGATCGACGAATGGAAACTGATTTCCAGGCAGCAACCTCAAATAGATCTTGACCTCCACACTAATCCGACCAATAAATCTTGAACACATTGGCTCGTTTCGAAATCCAATGAATCGTAAGGAGCTGGAGCTCAAATAGACGGTGAATATCAGTGTTTCTCCAATTAAAAAAAAACTTATTATTATGATCGCAAAATCAAACAACTGAGGGGTTGTTTGTTTACCTCTTAATAGTTCTATTAAGAGACAGTCTCTGAATTGTTAAGAGGTGAATCTTGTTTGCCAATTTTTTTTTGCCTCTTTAATGGTTCTAAAACCATGTGAATGATTTTGTATGAAGTGTCTCCCCTAACCATTCAACGCCCTAATTCCGTTGTAAATAATTATCAAATAATTATATTTTATTTTGCACTATATCATGAGAACCTCTTAATCATTCTGACCAGTTAATCATTCTGCACCAAAGCATTCAGCAACTATCAAACAACTCATTAGGTTCAAAGTCGTCCGATACGTATTTAAATACTAACATTTTAAACCGAACCCATCAAAAAAATTACATTATTATGCTAAATAACATAGTTTTGTAATCATATTTAATACATTAATCATATATATAAAATATCGGGAAAAAAAGTATGGACGGGTCTATCGAACCCGACTCGACCTATCTGTTTTGTTCGTTAATAGGGGCATAATCGTCAATAAAAAAAATTATAACTTCAATACCTAACTATTTTTGCCATTATATTTGTTTTGTAATTGGAATAAGCTTCAACCATTGGCTTTGTGGGTTCTCTTCACATCTTGAAACATCCCTCAAATTATCATCTAAACACAAACACTTGTTGGTGACAATTCTTGAGGTCAAAGGGTCAACTTCTAAGCACAAATGGTTCCCTTGGTTGTCTTTTGAAGCCAAATGATGGTTTGTGACCGACACGAAGTTCCACGAACTCTGAGGACTCGAGCAGTCGTCGTGGTCGGAAACGACCGGTGGCAAGCCCTGGCTGATGGTTGTTAAGCAACAGTCTGTTTTTGTTAATTTGATTGGGCCACCATCTTGTGTGTGATCCCATCGGCTGGCGTGTCGACAGTTTGTCATGGAAAGAACATCATCACTTGCTTCGACACACTGACCGCTTAGAGGGTGATACAAGACGTAAGATGTCGAGTCGCTTGATGCAATTGAACCTGTGGAATTTTGAGCATCTTCAGTAGATTCTCTGTGATTTCTCTTGGAAATATATGCGAAATTAACAGAATTATACCTTGTATGTTTGTCTGAACAAAGTGTAACCGCTCTAACGTAGTAGAATTTCTAAGGTTTTCCCATTTGGAATCATACATTCCAAACACATCTTCGTGATCGACAATCCCTTCTCGAAGCATGAAACTTCCCGGCAATTGCCACAACGCCCAATCAATGTCGTTCTCAGCTATTGTCGCCAGCACGCAAACGAAATAACGATTCTCCATCTCATTTCCACCCCTCTGATCTAACCCGAATTCACTCAGAAAAAGAGGAACTGGGTTTTCATCCGTTCGAAACAAAAACCCAGAATTGTCCATGAACAATTTCGTCATGTTGGCACAATACTCGTTCGTTTGGAAAATCCATTTTTCAGGCGGTTGGCCGAACGGGTACCAATGTGCCTCAAAGACTATCTTGTTATCCAAGTCAATTGTTAGGGGTTGACTTTTCAAGAACCCGAGATTTGTATCGTATGACAAACCCGAGAAAATCACGAGAATGTCAGGGTTCTCGTGATGAATTGCAACCGCGCCCTGTTGCATGTACTTATACCAGGCGGTCACGTTTTGACGTCGGCCCCGCAACTCGTTTCGCATGCTCATAGCCACTACCTAAAACGTAAAGTAACATTTATTAATGCATATAAAAAACGTGTTAAAAAACCATAAAATATGATTACTTTTTAATCCTTTAAAAAACCATATTTTGTATAAATAAATAAAAAATCAAATTTTCCCACAATTATAAGAGTGAAAAAAAAAATGAAAAAATTAACTAAAATACCCATCATTTAATTGGACTTATGTTTATGATTGTTTATTTGAAATAACTTATGTTTTTCTATAAAAGTTCTTATCAACTTATTATAAGTTATAATGGTTTAACTTCTTTAAAAACTTCTTATTACCGGTTTGGCACCAGTATAAGTTGTTTATCCGAACACTTAAAAGTGCTTATTACCGGTGTTACACCGTTATAAGTCAATAAGTTGTTTTTATAAACAATCCCAAACACACCGTTAATAGAAAAACATAATCACTATTGGTGGAAACAGGGACGGACCTAAGTCCTAAGTGGTGCATAAGTGGCACGTGCCACCGTATTATTCTTTCTAAAGAATTTAGAGTCGTGAAAGGTGCAACCGTATTAATTTGTTGTGTACCCTCGTATGTATTCTGAAACTACAATGAGAACAAGTTTTATTTGGTAGAGTTGGTTTGCAAGGTTTTTATTACACTGAGACCCAAGTTCAAATCATGTTAGTGTCATTTTATTAGCCAAATGGTGCCACCATTTGAAAAAAATTCCCTATATTTTTTTGCTTATAGTCAAATGGTCTCATCGTTTGAAATTTTTTCTAAATGATGGAAACCAATAGATTTTGCAAATGTCATGAACGGATTTAAAATAAATGAAGTTTATGAACGAGTTTATATTGAAATCAACAATCGAAAGAACGAGTTTTCTCACAAACGAGTACACATTCGACTTTCGAATCATAAGACGTACCGAAGGATTGTTTTTATACCGACCAGCAACGGCGACCAACCCTTGAACCCATTCATCAGGATCGAAATTCTCGTCCCCGAAAAACCCATTCCCGTCGTTTTCACCACAACACCATTGTGGCAAACTTACGTGATTATCGAGCATAACCATCAAATTCCCTTTTCCCAGTTCATTAACGACGGCATTCTGAGCTTCTACCACGCTCATTTCCAACACCTCCGGGTTGTTTTTCGCGACACCATCTTTAACAACGGTCAAATTCCACCGATCCAACGACTCCGAAACCGTAACGTTCGAGTATCGAGTATACATATAAGTCGCCCACGTTAATCGCACACAGTTAAACCCCATCTCGCCAGAAATGTCCGATACGATTGCCTTCATCGGCTTCTTGTTTAGACCCTCCGGGATCATAACGTGGAGGTGTCCCGGCCAGTTTACGCACGCCAGTTTCCGGCGGTCGCCGGAGTTTTGGTCGACGATCCACCGGGATGATGTGGAAAGCGGAAAAGAATGAGAAGGGAAGACAAAGAAAACGAGAAGGAAGAAACAGGTGGGAGGTAAAGGCATGTTCAGAGAGACAGAAAATGGTCTACTACTCTACTGCTGGTTGGCTTTATGTAGGGCTTTTTTGCGACGGAGTACAGCTGTCACGAAAAGTCGTTTTTAAGCGTTGACGTTCATGAAGAACTTTTTGCGACGCTTTTATTTTACTTGCATTCACGGGCTTTTACTATTCACTTTAAGATTCGTACTTTTATTTATTACATTTGTTTAATTTAAAATTCAAATAGAAATTTTCAAAATACATATATTTATGAAATCAGATATATGTTAAACTAAATGGACGGTTAAGATTAATTTATAATATTTCCATGTTTTGTATTTGATATGTTCTATACATATACAGGGTTGGGTTCTAGACAAGTTATTGTGAGACGAGTAAGAAAGATGATCTCTACCCTTAAATAGATACTAATTGAAGATCAACATTAATGAGATGTACCAAAATAAGTCAGATCAATTCCCTTTTAAATCGTCAATTTATGGTGGACATGAGATTAAATGTGATCAAAGGTGAAGATTTCTTTTTACACTTCTCACCTTAATTTTTTTTCTCACATGATCCTTCATCTCTCTCTCTCTTTATATATATATATATATATATATATATATCTTTATATCTGAATTCGTGTAACTAACTGTAAATAAACATAATCAAATATATGATAAACATCTCATTTTAAATATAAAAATCTAAAATATAATTAGGATAATCATTGAGTTCTAACAGAATACTTAATTATTATCTTTATAAAATATTATATTAT
>NC_037543.1:2038634-2096316 GCF_001531365.2 Cynara cardunculus var. scolymus
AAAAATAAATTAAAAATGAGAACTTTTAAATAGTTGATTTGATATTAACATTGATATATTTTTTTTTTTCAAATTTTTATGATATTTTCAAATTTGTATTTTATTCAAAAATAAAATCATTATTGTTTTTTTAAAAACACATAAAATCGTATTATAACATCGACATAGACAGAGAATAAAATAGAATATTAAAATCGAGATGCATCTCGCTGAATTGCACAAGTACTCTTCTAGTATATATTAAGGCGTACCCTTGTCACCTTTAATTTCAAACTCAGCCATGAAACGCGTTTGATACGATGATTGATCCGGTGCATCTTATTTTAATATGCATCCAATGATAAAGATCATTTTTTACGCTTCTCACATTAACTCTCGTTATTACTGAAACACAATCCTATATATTAATTGTTATGAAATTATAAATTTTAAAACATATGATTATCAAAATTTTGGTGGATGATATTTATTATGTCAGTGTGGAATTTAATGTTACTAAATGCAACTATTAATATTTTTCATATTCTTTTTCTATTTTTAATTTACATGCTTTAAATATGGATGTAATTATGGTTTAAGATAAGTTGGAATTAAGCCATCAATTGTCTTAATGACCATTACAGATGTTATAATTTAGTTATTAGATATTTTTTGATAATAATATTGCAATTTTTAAAATTAAAATAAACTTAAAAAAATATATTTAATTTTAATTATTACTCTATTTTATCAATTTTAAAATTAATATGTAATTTAAGATATGTTTGTTAGTAGCTTAATTAGTTATACATGACTATTTGGTAGTGACTTATTGATATAGAAAGTAGCTTAAGTTTTTAGTGAAAAACTTTATGCAGAAAACCAAGTTTTTCCAAAATAAAAAAACAAGCTCTTTCGACCTGTATAAAAACCTCTCAAACAAAAAAAATTGATTACTCGAAGTACGTACAAACTGACCTATGCAGTTATGGTTAACAAAAAAAAATTTTGATTACCCGTATGGTTTTGGGTTGGGTTGGGTTGCACTTTGGTTTGGGTTAAGTTAAGATTTTTACAAACCGCAAGCATTGGGTTGCGTTGTTCAAATGTCTTCAATCCGATCAACCCAACCCATGAGCACGATGGTTAACAAAATATAACTGATTTTGGTAATTTTATATTTATATCTAAGTATAGTTTTGTTTCAAAAATTGTGTTTATGATTTTTTTATTATTTAATAATAAAAATAAAAATGACAAAAATAGCCATTAAGCCATTCACTAACATGTATTAACTACGAGTATTTATAGTTTTACCTAAAAAAAGAGTGTTGGTATCGAGTAAAGATTTTAAGTATCCCCATAAAGTTATTGATGTATTTATGTAACTTCAACCGAATGGATTAATGTTGAAGTTGTGTACCGTTTCACATTTCGGTCATTATTTTGAAAATCTATGAATTATTATGCTAGAAGGGTATTCGTACAATGCATCGATATAAATGTTGATTTTAATATTTTTTTTATCTCAGTCGATCTTATAATATGATCTTATGTGATTTTAAAAAGGCGATAATGTTTTTGTTTTTGAATAAAATATAAATTTGAAGATATCATAAAAATATATCGATATTAGTATTAGATTAACTATTTAAAATTTCTTATTTTTTGTGTAATTTTTAATTCAATTTTTTATTATAATTTAATTTATGTTAAATAACGAAGTAATTCATATTTGGTTAATAATATAATTTTTTATAAACATAATAGTTAATTATTTTGTCATAATTCAATAATTATCCTAATTATATTTTAGATTTTTTATATTTTTAAATGAGATGTTTATCATCTATTTGATTATATTTATCCGTAATTAATTACACGATTCAAACATGGAGCTTTTAATAAGCTGTGCTTATGCACAATTTAATTGTAATATTGAATTTTAAGTAATATGCATCAATAAACAACACTTTATGCATAAAAAATGGTTTTTAAGAGTTTTTCTCAAATGTTTTATAATATAGTATAGATTAGCAAATGATTGTGTGATGAAAAGAAAAGTTAAAGTAAGAAGTGTAAAAAGAGATCTGAAATCTTGATCAATTTTTATATAAAAATCACCCATCAATTTTTAGAGATCTTGAGCAATTGATTTGGTGTATCTCATCCTAATATGCATCCAAGGGTTGAGATCTCTTGTTCACTTCTCACCTTAACTTTCATTCTCACTGAAACCTGACATATTGGGTCCCTAAATCTAACTCCATTCAAATTATTTCGTTAACTTGATTAGTTTAGAAGGATATTTTGGTCATTTAAATTGTTTTTTATTTTCTATTAAAACCGCAAACTCAAATACAAAACACAAGAAATCGGTGTAAACGAGATAAACAACTAATTTTACAAGAAAACCGTAAACCTATGTATGGAGGGTTGAATCAATATAAAATAATATAATTAATATAATTATTTGTTTTATTTTTAAATAAAGTTTCAAACATTTAAGTATTTGGGTTATCGGTTAAAGCATTAACTGGTTACCATGTTGATGTGGTATCCAACTCAGTATTATTTGCTGAAGCATTAACCGGATATCACATTACTCGTTATATCAGCATGGTAACCGGTTAATGCTTCAACTGGTTACGGTACTTAAATGTTTAAAACTTTACATCTTAGATACCGTAATAAAAGTTTTAAAAATACGTTACTCAAAATAAAAATCAAATTAAAATACATTACTTTTGCATGCCGTAATAAAAGTTTTAGATAATTTCCTAAAACTTGATTACAAAGAGAAGAATTAATTTTTTATTTGTATCCAACAATGAAATGAAATGAAATTATTATTATTATTTTATTTAACTATTTAAAAAAAACTGTTCTGCAACAATAAACTTATAGATTATTTTAATAATATAATATGCATTAAAATCTTTAAATATTGAATTTGTTAAAGATAAAATGTGTGTTTTTTTTTAATTTTTAACATATACTTTTTTAAAATTATAGGAAATCTTTTAAAACTGAGCCATGATTAAGAGTGCTCATGAGTTAGGTTGATCGAGTTAAAAACATTTAAATAACCCAAACCAATGCTTGCAGTTTGGAAAATCTTAACCCAACCAATCCAAACCGTACGGGTGATCGGGTTGATATTTTGATATATTAAAATATTTTTCTAACATTGAATGTATTCTTTCCCTACTCATAATTTTTTTTTCATCATCAACCATTTAATACAACTTATCCATACTTCTTACGTATAATTTTCTCAATTTATATTTATATGTTCATAGTTATTGAACATATATACAAATAAGTTACATAGAGATGTAGAATAGATTGAAATATGTACATATGAAGAACGTATGCGATAGTGTAATTGTCTAATGTATATATTAATACAAACTCAACAATCATATTAAATCCAATAAATAAAATAATATCGGGTTCATCGGGTTGGGTTGAGTTCAAATAATAGTAACCCAATACCTAAGCTTTGCAAATTTTACAATTCGATTATACATCAAATTATTTCAGATTGAGTTATTTAACGTTGGGTTAAGTTAAGTTAAACGAATTGATCGGGTTTTTGAACACCGTACCATGATTATACCACTACCCCACCAACTAGATTTGTTGTTGGAAACATGTGACTTTTGGTTGGAAATTTAGGTGTTAGAAATCCTTTTAATTTATAAATGTATGAAAAATTGTGTAATATTATTTGACAAGTGTTTTATGTTTTTTTATTCGTGTTTTAATGAAATTTGTTTGCCTTAATAAAAAAGACGAATTCTTTTGACCAGAGACTGAGTTGCGAAATTTACGGATATTCTCGAAAGGGAAGAAAAGTAGGTGTTAGGAATGGTTTTAATTTGTAGAAAAATGCGCAAACTTTAAAGGGCAAATTGCATGGAAAAGTAACGTACTTTAACTTAATTCTTATTTTTAGTAACATACTTTCATTTTGGTATCTAAGATGTAAAGTTTTAAGGATTTAAGTAACCGAGTAACTGGTTGAAGCATTAACCGATTACCATGCGGATGTGACGAGTGATGTGGTATCCAGTTAATGCTTCAGCAAATAATATTGAGTTGGATACTATATCACTCGTCACATCAGCATGGTAACTGGTTAATGTTTCAAAAGGTTATCTGAGTACTTAAATGTTTAAAATTTTACATCTTAGGTACCAAAATAAAAGTTTTGAAAGTATGTTAACCAGAATATGAATCAAGTTAAAGTACGTTACTTTTTCATGCAATTTGTCATTAATTTTATAACAGTGTGGAAAATCTCGGGAGGCATATTTTTTAATTAGAAATGAGTTATGAAATCCACGACTAATTGTCGGGTTCGAATTCCAAGGTTTACACAATTTATTTTACGGACTTTTGGTTCGAAAAAGGAAGTAGTTAGGTGTTAGGAATAGTTTTAATTTACAAACATACAAAAAAAATACGCAAACTTTAAATGGTTATAACTTTTAACTGAAAATAGTTAAGAAATCCGTAACTAACGGCCTGGCTCGTATTTTAAGGTTTATGGATCTGTATTTGACTTAGGTCTTGTTTGTTTTTAGAAAAAAAAAAACTTCTATTAGTTTCTTATGTCTGATTCATTAAGAGGTAGGGTCATTCAGACTATTTGTTTTTTTCCAATTTTTCAGAGGCACTTATATCTTATTGTCCTCTTATCTGCCTCTTATTGTTCTCGAAACTTTTAGCAACGACATTTTTCAATCCATCAATCTTAATCGGTCATTTCTCTCAATCGATCATTACCAAATCGATTCTCACATCTCACAGTTGATGTATTTTAATATGATTTAAATGTGTTAAAAAATACTGTTAATGACATATTTCCGTTTAAACGAATGTTAATTACATAATTTAAATACAAATTTCGTAATGATGGTGAACAATACGTGAAATTGTATAAATTTATCTATAAATTCAACATTATAATTTTCTAATCGATAAAATAGACAATTTAAAGAAATTCAAACACTAATCAGTTTACAAATACAAACAGTTTTATTGATTCAGATTTCAGATTTCAGCGCCTCCTCTTATTAGTTAGAAGTAAAATAAGACTTCAGCACCACTTAAAAAAAATGTCACCTTAAATTATGTATTTTACGTATAAGTTGAGCTTTCCACTGAATTCTTTTACTAAAGCTGTAAAAATTAACGTTCTCACGCCTTTTGTATGTCCAAATATCCTTTAAAACGTGTGTTTAACATTCACATTTTTCCGTCCTCCACGAAAGTGAAAAACCATCCGCAACAAGCATTTTATGTTTTATTGGTGACTGAAACTTGATAAAAAAAACAACAGATTGATTCAAACAAGTTTACTGTTTACGAATAAAAAATAGGGCAAATTGCAAGAAAAAATAACGTACTTTAACTTGATTCATATTTTAGGTAACGTACTTTTAAAATTTTCATTTTGGTACTTAAGATGTAAAGTTTTAAACAAAGTAACCGGTTGAAGACTAATTTTAGATTAAAAAATACATGTCACTAATAACGTCAACAAATAATACTGAGTTGGATATCACATCACTCCTCACATCAACATGATAAACGATTAATGCTTCAACTGGTTACCCGGGTACTTAAATATTTAAAACTTTACATCTTAAGTACCAAAATGAAAGTTTTGAAAGTACATTATTCAAAATAAGAATCAAGTTAAAGTACGTTACTTGTTAGCCCCTCTTGATTTCGTATTTCTTATAAACGTGAAACAAACAAAACGTTCAATAATCAAAGGTGTCCTACTGTCCATATCATGACGATTTTGAACGTATTTATGAAACAGGAAAAAGCATAAAGGTTTCTAATGTCAACTCATCTGAAAAAGAGCATATCAAACGACATTGATGCATGAACCAGAATTATTGTATAGAAACAGTTTTCTTTGAACAGATAAATGTTCGGTAAAAAACGAACCGTGCAAGAGAAACATGTGAATTGTCAGAAAAAAGATCCGTACAAGAGTATTTTTTATATTTTACGTAACACGGGTTTTTTTTAGTCATATTTATTGATATCAGTTATACGATTAAATTAGAAAACGTTACATAAATAAAAAACGTATAATTAAACATCTTTGAATCATTAAACACCCTAATATAAAATATTTAGGTATTCTTTGTTAGGTCTTGTTTGTTTTTTCATTTTCAGCTCTTAACTACCACTTATGTTTGATTCACTCAGACGTTTTGTAATTTAGACTGTTTTTTTTATATTATTTTGAAAACCTTTTGTCACTTAATATGGTCTGAATAAATAAGATGTACACTTATATCTTAATTCCTCTTATTTTTCATTTTCTTTGTTTTCTTTGGCCATTGCTTCTTTCTCCAACAGGGACGCCACCGTCATTTCATCACCCATGTGAAATGCACGCCTTCACCTTCATCTGTTTAGTGGTCGTTAACTTTCTCCGTTAAATCTAATTAAATGAGGAGTATTTTAATCGTTTTAACTATTTTTATTGCATTAAAATAAAAAAGCATATAGTATTTTTTAATTTTAAATTGTAAGAAAAAAACAAAAGGTAGTAGTTATCATTCTTTTCTCTTCTTTTTTTGTTTTACAATTAAAAATTAAAAAATGATATGTTTTTCAATTTTAATATAAAATTAAGAAAATAGTGAAAATGACTAAAATGCCCCTACTATAACTGGACTCAACGGAAAAAAATTAACAATATTTAGACAGAGGGATTAAAACCATTGGAAATTGACAAATGTAAGATACCAAATCGAAGTTTTTAAAGTATTTAATGGTATTCGTTAAAAACTACAAACTGTAAAGCCTAAAATTGAATTTTACTCGAAGAATTATATTCAAAATGCTTTCACATTTCATAAGACCCGATCCAAGCCCATCTTAGCTCAATAAGCCATGTAACAAGACAAGAATAAGATTATCGATATGAATCGTGCCCATCGGGTCCATGCGGAAATTAGTAACAAAATAACGGAACCGACTATGAGTTCTACCACGGTGTTTAGTAGTGGATCCAGAACTTTTTCGTGATGCAGGGGAAATTTGAAAGGAATTTTTCTATAGGGAATGAGAACACTGAGTTTCGATTAAAAAAAATAAGGGTAAATTTATTTGAAAAAATAATATTGACGAGAATTTAAAATAGGAAGATCAAACTAAATTGCTGAGTTACGAATGATATTGTTTTCTTTAAGGATAATTTCGACGCTCTGCTAACTGTGCTGCAGTTGATTGCAACATCTCATACAGGATAAACAGCTCAATCTCGATTGAATTGTATCATCCAATATGTATCTATCTCTTAGGGGCTGTTTGGCAGTTGCTGAATGGTTTGGTGCAGAATGGCTAAGTGGTCAGAATGGTTAAGAGGGTCAGAATGGTTAAGTGCTGAATGAAATATTGTTGTTTGGTAAATGTTATCAAATTACCATTTTAACCCTGTATGCTTTGGTCCTGTTTTTTTTATTGAACTAACAGATACCCAAAAGGAAATTAGGGTTTCACTTGGTTCGATCTTCACAATCAGAGCATTAGGAGGTCGCAGATGGAGATCAAATCCAGTTCCGATCTTAAGGTTCCGATCTTCACGATCTTAGGGTTCCGATCTTCACGATCTTAGGGTTCCGGTTCATGCGCCTCCAAATCGATGTCAACCCAAATCGAGATCAAATCCAGTCCATCTCCTCTCCCATCCGGTTTGTGTTTTCATTTCGATCTCCCTCCTTTCCAGTTCTTTCCCTCGATTTCATCCCTGTGATTCGAACATGTGATTCGTCGCTTGTTGCTACCACTTGGTTCGCTCCTCATATATGGTTTCGGAGAAGACGGCGCCTTTCTGGATAAGGATTTGATGGCGACCGGCGAAGCTGTGGAGGTGACCGGCGATGGCGATGGCGACCGACGATGGTGACCGGCGAAGCTGGCTAAGGTGACATGCGACCTGCGACCTGCAGGTAGTTCTGCGACCTGCGTGAAGAGATGAGATGGGAAGGGTAAAATTGGAAAAACAACGATCTGAATGGTTGAGTGAGGTAGGAGATGCAAAATAGTTAAGAGGTTATTGTAACCATTAAGAGGGTTATTTTTTTTGCCAAACAGACCTAACCTCTTACCGATTAAGAGGTTGGCTCTTAATGTAACCATTAAGAGCCAAACAAACAGCCCCTTAATGTTTTTAAAACTCAGATTAAAAACCTTTTATTTGACATGATCATGATCACTATCCAATCGAGATGACTATCCGAAGGAGGTTTTCACCATCTCATGAAAATGACCACTTGATTGAAAACCATCCGGATTCCAAATTGTTGTTGTTGTTGTTGAAAATTGGGAAATTATTCTTTAAAATATAAAAAACTTCAACAGGTTTTGATGGGAGGACAGTTGGTCCTTATTCTTCATGTGGATCTGCCACTGCTGGTATAAAAAATGTTGTCATATTTATCTGGTGTATAATGTTATTATTGTACACTTGATCATATGGTTGATATAGCTATTTTTTGTTTATCCATCTGCGGAATACAGATTCATACACTATTTTGTTTGGCAATGCATGGTTTAGTCTTTGCGACTCGAGTTTAGTGGGGGTGAAGTCAATGTTAAAAGCATGTCAGCTCGGGCAGGGCGCACAGAGATTTGTCCCATTTCTTAGCCTGAAAGATATGTGACCATGAAAGGCGAAGAGGATTAGAGCACGTAGCTACGAACCACGGTATCAAGGGTTTGAATCCCTCCTCTCGAACAATGTGATATCTCACACCGGGTAAATCCTTAACCACGTTGCTTTCTACCACATCGTTTTAACAATCTAAATAACATGTAAAGATCAAATCATCAGGGTTAGCCGTTGTGTAATCCTACGTGCACCCCTTCGAATCCATTTGTGTAAAACATAAAGTTTATTTGGTTTGTAGATTCAAAACTTGTGAGCAAATAATCATGCAAACGAATATTTTTTAACGTTTTCTCATGATGGATTAATCACATGACCATTTCCTTAGGATTTAAAGTACCTATTCTCATAATTGTAGGCACTTATTTATCGTTTAATAGACACCGACATGACTTCATGGGGCCCATGCACATTTATAACCGTCGATAGGACATTAATCACTACAAGATGAAAACCGGGGATCGTACTTTTCGAGTCCCTTACTTGTTTTCTTGAATCTCAAATCATGAAAAAAACGCACAAAAAATTCAATTGATCTAACGAGAATGAACGTATGATAGCTCAAGTGGAAAAACTGACATAGAAACTGTTTGTCATCTCCCTCGACTAACATGGTCTGTAGACGAGCCAACCACGTCATCCACTTGAGCTTAATACTATTAGTGATTGGCTCGTCACTGATACTTCTTGATTTGTTGAGGGTGAAAAAGAATGCTAACTGTATTCAAAAGTCAGATAATCCCGTGTTTTCTTTATATCAGAGTATTGTTATTTGTATATAAGTTACATACAATTACGTACGAATATAGAAATCAGTAATATACCTTCTTTTTCTAGGTTCACTTCTCGACTCCATCATTGTGTTTGAACTGGAATGTTGATAATTATTGAAGAGATTTTATTTACCATATTTACTTAAAAAATCTAAGCAAATAAATATACAATTTAACATATTGTTTTGAAATATGATATCATTTTTAATTTTATTACTAGATGGGTATTCGCGCAATACAGCGAGATATATCTCGATTTTAATGTTTTTTTTGTCTCAGTCGATGTTATAATACTGTTTTATGTGGTTTGAGAAAACGATAATGTTTTTATTTTTAAATAAAATATAAATGTGAAGATATCATAAAAATTTGAAAAATATATATTGATACTAGTACCAAACTAATAATTTAATTTTTTTTTGGGTGTAATTTCTTTAATTCATTTTTCTTATTTTTGCTTGATAATATAATTTGTTATAAAAATAATAATTAAATATTTTGTTAGAACTCAATGATATTAATATGAGATGTTTATTATCTATTTGATTATGTTTATCTGTAGTTAGTTACACGAATTCAAACATGGAGTTTTAATCAATTGTACTTTCGCACAATTTACTTGTAATCTTGAATTGTAAGTAATATACATCAATAAACAATACTTAATCACTTATGCTTATTTTTGTATGTCAATGAAATATCCCAAAATAAGCTATACAAATTTTATGAAACAAATAAAGTACAGGGAGTGAAATGCAAATAAGCCAAAATTCATTAGTTCTAAATTTCAAATCAACCAGACGAAGCAATAGGTTTGGAAATAGTACAGGGGGTGAAATTGCAATTAATCCAAAATTTATTCCTTCCAAATTCTAAATCAACAGGAAGAAGCAATAGGTTCGGAAATGAGCAAATTACGTTTTTTCTCCATTTAGTTTGTTAAAAATTCCATTTTCGTCCCTCTACTTTTGGAATAACAATTTGCATCCATATGGTTTATAATTATTCATTTTTGTCTTCATCCTTATGATTTACAGTTTTTTTTTTTTTTTTTTGTAGTTTACAGCTCATTGGTATTTTACTCCCTTATATTTAAAGGTAGTAGTTAGGGGGTGTTTGGTTCAGACAAATAAATGAAAATGAAAATGAAAATGAAAATGAAAATGAGAATGAATTTCGATTCTCCTCAGTTTAACCCATAATGAAAATTTGGGCTTTTGGAGGAATAAACCCATTATATTATATTATATAAAAACAAACATGTTCTTTTATTTTTATTCTCATTGATTACTACTTAATACATGTAACCAAACATCCCCTTAGTCTCATGGACGAAAATAATACTGATTTACAAACTATAAGGACGAAATGTAGTTAATCCAAAATTATTCCTTCCAAAAAACACTACGAAGAAGCAATAGGTTCGGAAATGAGTAAATTACGTTTTTCGTTCCTATGATTTGTTGAAAATAATGATTTTTGTTTATGTACTTTTTAAATAACAATTTTCATTTTTATGGTTTATAATTCATTGTTGTTTTTATCCTTATAGTTTACAATTTACTGTTATTTTCATTCTTGTGGTTTACAAATCATTACTGGTTTAGGCCCTTAAAGCATCTCCCATCCAATCCAATTGATGATTGGATCTGATCTGTTTCATCCATTGGATGTTACTATTGATTATTCATTTGATCTGATTGGATCCATCCAATATTTTTAATACAATTTTCAACCAATTACTCAAAAAAATTCAAAATTTATTAAAAACCATTATATATATATAGGTGAGTTATTATACAACCATTTACATTTGTATAACCAATAAAACTCAATCTCAGCCGTCCATTTAATTTGATGAATATATGATTTCATAAAAGTTTTGATTGTTTTCTAATATATAGTATTGATCATAATTAATGAACTTTAGTCATTTTCCATAAATATTCAAATCATAATAAAAAAAACTCTCATCATTTCCATAAATATCTCAATTAGTTGGATTGCATTTGTTGTACAAATGAACATAGTTGCATTTGAAATATACCATATATATATATATACTAAAAAACAATATCGTAAAATCTTAATAATTATATATAGTTATTAATTGGATGGTCGTTTGATGGATAATTGGATGATCACTGGATTGAATTGGTTCACTTTTATTGGATTCTAAACTATAATACAAAAACCCACCGATCCAATTTGAATGTTGAAATTTGGATACGATCTAATTACAATTGAATATATCTGATTACGATCCGTCTGTTCTAATTGGATCGAATGGTTTGATTTAAATCAGTTGACTTTCTACACACTCATATGTTCTTATATTTAAAGGTAAAAGTTAGCTCAAAGGACACAAATAACAATGATTTGCAAATTATAAGGACAAAAACTGAAATTTCAAAACCACAAGGACAAAAGTCACAATTTTAATAAACCATAAGGACTAAAAAGTTAATTTATTCATTAGGAAATTATACAGGGGGTGAAATGCAATTAACCAAAAATTTATGCCTTCCAAATTTCAAATCAACCATAAGAAGGAATAGGTTCGGATAAAAATATCCGAACCTCAGGCTCGGACTCAGGTTCCGCCAAATACTTTTCCGTTTTTGACTCCCTTACTTAGCTGCAAAGTGCAAACACACACACACTGCTATAACTTACAGAATCCTGTAGTGCGATTTGTAGATCGAATTCATAGAACACGAATTTAGGTCACGAGATTTCGATCGACGAAGGAAAGCAAGCATGTCAGATCATGAGGATTCGAAGGCTGAATCGTTGATTGAGAAGATACAGAATCACAAGAATTCTTCGTCGTCATCTTCTTCTTCAGATTCCGATGATGATAGTAAGATTTCATCCGTTAAATCGAAGGTTTTCCGTCTCTTTGGAAGGGAAAAGCCCGTTCACCAGGTCTTCGGCGGTGGAAAACGTACGTTGTTCTTTCGTATTTCGATTTCAATTTGGTTTATTTGATTTATGAATTTCCTTTTTTTTTTTCAAATTTCGAGTGGTTTTAAGACTTTGATTAGAAGTTTCGAATGTATTAAATTCGTTTTCGTTGAACACTAACTTGTAGCTGCTTCTCGTAAGTTATCTCCTCTGATTTATTGAAAAAAAATTATGTTCACTTATGTGTTCATACTCTAATCGTGTCCGATAATGGCCGATTATGGAATCACGATCTTTTGATTTGTTAATCCATGTACAAACTAGTAGGATATAATTGAAAACTTAAATGAACTTTGACAAAATTAGTTTATTATTGGTCTTGCCTAATTATGACTATCTATTGACTCCGTTAGACTATGAAATGAAAACCATAGACTTCATCATCGAGTCTGCTCTGGGTTGTGCATCTAGATCTAGACGCAGTAGGTTATGAAAAACGGTGGTGAAATTAAAGTAAATAGCCATTTTGACCGATTGCAATTCACCTCCTACACATCTGCGTCCACTGTTTACAATTTTATCAATACCTCTGCGAGCAAGTTGCCCCAAGGGCGGAGGTATATATAAAATGGCAAAGTTGAGAGAGGGATGGCTAGGAGGTGAATTCTATCGGTCAAAATGGCTATTTTACGTTAATTTGGTGGATTTGAATTTTTTCTTTCACCTTGTTCTAAAATGAATGATGCATTTCTTTAGAAAGAGGAAAGGCTAGGCTGCAAACATCTTACTTTCCCCGACCCCATTTCATGTAGGATTTATTGGCGGAGGTGGACCCCAGAGATTTCTACAAGTAGTGGTACCATTTGATTATAAAAAAGGATGCTGTGGATATTTTACAAAATCATTATTGGTCTGTTGGTTAACTTTTTGCCTTTTGAATGTGAGGTCGTGTTCGAGTCTTTTATCCCCCCCTTTTTTAAGAAACATTTAAGAGCTAAAAACTAAGAAAATGATACAAATGAGATTCGAAACCGTGCCTGGAAGGGTAACATTCAGGACTGTTTTGTGTGACTGTGTGTGGAAAAAACAGTCATGAACCTATCAAATATGAAACAACACTGTATAATACTACATTTTCATACAAGTTGCTTCATTTATGGAACAACACATGAAAACTGGTTTGTAAGTTCGTAGAAATTATTGGGTTTCTAAAAGAAGGGAACTCTATATGGATCACCGTTCTAAAAGGCTTGCCGCAACAGCCACCATGCCGCGCTGTGACTCAGGGCTTGTATCTCACGCCACGTTAAGCCTGTGGCACGCCATGGCCTAGTGTGCGGTTTTTATAATGCGAGTGATTGTTCTTACATTTTTAATGTCTTATTTGTTAGTTTTTAACATACAACCTAATTTAAATTATTTAAAATGGACCTCACGGATCTCACAATTTATGAAGTTCTCAAATGATCAAAGCTCCTATATATAATATTATATATGAATAGAGATTTGCCACCGTAAGTCACACTTTAAAAACATCTGGCCTCACCGTGGCTCCTAAGGCTTGGCCTCGCTGCCACGTCAAACCTCACGCCGTTTAGAACCTTGATATGGATATATATATATATATATATACACACACATTTTAAAGCGAAGGGTGGTGGTAATCTTGGCTCACAGCCTGTCGAAGTTTAATTTTTTTTAACTTTATTAGTAAATATATACAGATATATCAAGAAATTCGTAAACATAGTTGCCGAAACCCTTTTATCGGGACATCTTGTCTGACTTTATCTTGCATGTGAAGCGGCCGATGTGTTTTTGTGGCGGGACAAGAAGGTATCAGCTGGGGTCCTAGGAGCAGCAACCATTATTTGGTTCCTTTTTGAAGTACTGGAGTATGGTTTGCTGACACTGGTTTGCCATGGATTGATCCTTTCGCTCTCAATATTGTTTTTATGGTCTAATGTCACGGCCTTCATCAAAAAGTGAGTGGTCTAATGTCAAAGGTTTTCGTTCACCCGTCTGATATTGGTTTATTACTAAAATTATTGGTTTATTACTAAAATTTGTATTTCTACATGCCACTCGATGTTGCTTTCCAGGTCTCCACCAAAGATTATGGAAGTTTCCATTCCAGAGGAACCTCTTATGCAAATTGTAGCGGATGTCAGGATCGAGATAAATCGAGGATTTGCAGCCTTACATGATATTGCTTCGGGAAGAGATCTAAAGAAGTTCCTATTGGTATACTGATTTCCTTTTGGGCAAATCCTAGCTTTTACATGCTTTCGATATAAACTTCTGCAATTACCTTATTTGCACGTTACACAAAATGTCGAAATCAAACTGTCTACTAGCATTCGGTGTCTTAGTTTCTGCGTTATCCATATTTTCATGTTCAGAGTTCTCACGTGCATACGTGCTATTGTTGATCAGGTTATTGCAGGTTTATGGTTTGTATCAATCATAGGCAGCTGCTGCAACTTCTTAACATTGTTCTACATATGTAATCTTCTTACTCCAACTATACCATATTTCCTTACTATCAACATTACCATACCCCAAAACTACTCTCCAAAAGAGCTCTCGAGGAGAGAAGGGAGGTTCCAACATATATAGAGGAGAATTGGTCCAAGTCTAGCCGATGTAGGACTCTTAACACCACCTCCAACGAAAGTTAGATGGGCGCAAATTGTCCTAGAGTGTCGAGAGGGGGCTAGACGAGTAGAGATTGCCCCAAAGAGCCGAGTCCGGGAACATGAGAATATGTGAAACTCCCAAATTACTCTCCAAAAGAACCCTTGAGGAGAGAACGGAGGTTCCAACATATATAGAGAAGAAATGGTTCAAGTCTAGCCAATGTGGGACTCTTTTAACACCCCCTCCAACAAAAGCTAGACTGGCGCAAATTGTCCTAGAGTGTCGAGAGGGGGCTAGACGAGTATGGGGTAGACCTTGGCATTGATACCACATGAGAATATGTGAAACCCCCAAATTACTCTCCAAAAGAGCTCTTGAGGAGAGAACAGAGGTTCCAACATATATAGGGGAGAAATGGTTCAAGTCTAAGCCATTATGGGACTCTTTAACACTCCCCCTCCAACGAAAGCTAGATGGGCAAATTGTCCTAGAATGTCAAGAGGGGGATAGAGACGGGTGAGGGGGTTAGATGAGTAGAGATTGCCCGGAGAGTCGAGTCCCTAAAGTGGTAGACCTTGGCACTGATACCATGTGAGAATTATGTGAAACCCCCAAATTACCCTCCAAAAGAACCCTTGTGAGACTCTGACAATTACTTTGTAATAAATGGTTTCGTCTTGTTATTGAACTTTAAATGGTTGATACAGCGTTCGTTCTGCTCCACACCGTGCCCGTGATTTATGATAAATACGAAGATAAAATAGACCCAGTTGCAGAGAAAGCATGGATCGAGATCAAGAAACATTATGCAGTATTCAATGAAAAAGTGATCAGCAAGATCCCAAGGTCTTTGAACAAGAAGAAGGTGTAGGAGGTTTGTATATCTATATTCTTGTGAAAATTATCATTACTAGCTTTATAATTACATGTAAGTGCTTTATGATTCCGGGTCTGGGTCGATCTGGTGAACTTTTGACCCTATACAACTGTTGCTGGCGTCCCATACGATATATGGTTCTAGTGTTAATGAAATTGCAGTTTTTGTAGATTTGATCTTTGCAGTTGAATTGTGGTAGTGACACTAGTATTATCTAATCTCTAACTAATGTGGTTAATTTTCGGGTCCTCTTGTTAAATGACCTTCTGTCACGTTTATTTTAAAACCGTGACCTTTTGAGTTTTTCTGAGTTCCGACAGGTTTAAACAGAAAAAATGTCACTTCCATACATAAAGATGCCTAAAAACCTGTCTTAAGGTCATGGATTAAAAAAAACTTGTTAGGATGTCATTTAGCTAAGGGGCCGTTTACCCGAACGTTTACCCGGTAAGAGTGAATACTCTCAGTTACCTTTCTAGGTAAGATTCTAATTCATTAAAACGGCATCCTATGTAACAACTTATCAGGTAAGCGCTAATCAGGTAAGAGTTGTCATCCTCATTTACCGGCTAAACTCTCGACCCGTGTCATCGCTCTTACCGGGTAAGATTCTCGGTTTTTGTCATGTTCATCTGGTAAGGTAAAAGCATCTCCAACAAATTCCCGAAAATAGAGATTTTGGACATGTTTTTTGCTTCAACAGATTGTCCAGAACCTTTCTCCAAGATGGAGAAAGTAGGGGAGAGTGTGTAAAATTCTTCAAATTTGGAGAACACCCCAAAAATAATTACAATGAGATAGAAATATTATTTAATATATTTCCACCAATAGAAAACTTCGAAGATACATATCAGATGAATGAAATATTTTAATCATAAAATCAATGTTCGTAATATCCAAAATGGAGAATCTCGTGGAATCGAATGTATTTTTGTTTTCGAAATTTTGGAGATAGACAATGGATGATAAAATTCTTATTCAAGGTTATGGAGCAAAACAGTCTCTTTTAGAATGTTCTTATAGATGAATAGCCAACTGGTTGGGTCGGGCTAATGAAAACAAACATGTGAAAAGATAAGCAAAATTGAAAATACATTTTATTTATGTTGCAATCTGTGTTTTTATGTAACAAAGCAAAAGAAAAGAAAAGAAATCCTATTCACTTTGAAGAGGGTCTCTTGTATACAATCCTAACCATCCATCCACCTGAGGTGACCCAAAGTAACCATTATAACCCTTGTTATATACTACTTAGGGAGGTGAGGTTTTTGTATGCTAAGCCAACATATAAGTGGTTAGATTGAAGAAGGGTTCATAGGTGGTCTGTTTCAATTACCTATATGTATGTACATATTATATGGAACAACTCTAGAGGTTTTTAAGTAAGGATAGGAGGTGATGAAACTTACAGGAAGTAAGTTAATTGCTCCTTTTTCCTTGAACCTCCCTCCCCGTATAGATCGTTCCATTGCTTCAGCTCGCTCATTATTGATCCCTCCGCTGCAAAACTAGCCGCAACCTGTAAATAAAAGTTAAACGAGATCAGTAAATACACACTTAATCATATATGATTAAACACATGTTGCGTTGACTTGCACGTAGCGGGCGGGCGACCTTCTCCGGTCGCGCTCACTACGTCTCCCGGATGTGTTTACTGGGTTGTTTGTTTACCTCTTAATAGTTCCATTAAGAGGTGAATCTTGTTTGGCAAAAAAATGTCTGCTTCTTAATGGTTTTAAAACCTCTGAATGATTTTGTATCATGGATCTCCCTTAACCATTAAGAGCCCTAATTTCATTGTACATAATTACCAAACAATTATATTTTATTTTGCACTATATACTGAGAGTCTCTTAATCATTCTGCACCAAATCATTCAGTAATTACCAAACAACCCCTTATATATGATCTTGAAACTTCTCGCCTTCTCGCAAATTGATCCGACTTCTTGTTTGATCCTCCCTCTATATATAATATATATTCCTATACAAATTTGTTTGTTTTTTCAAGTGCTAGATCTCTAGAGTTCAGGATACCGCTCTGAGGGTGTTTTTGGTACGTGGGACGGGATGGGAAAAAACTTGTACCATGTTTGGCTAAGAATAAGAACAAGGCAAGATCTGAGTAGGACAAAAAGCATTTGTTTTCTGTACCACCAAAAACGGGTGGAACAAAAATTAGAGAGATTAAGGCGAGGCCTTTGGACTCCTCTCGTTGCCGGCTTGAATCTCCTTGAGGTCACAGGGGATTTTCATGGCTGTTATCTTCAGGGCCCTATGGGATTAGTCGAGTTGTGCGCAAGCTGGCTTGGACACCCATAGTTTTTGGAAAAAAGAACTCCATCCTCACAGATTGTATGTAACTAAAGCAAGGTAGAGAGAGAGAGAACCTGGTTTTTGGCTTCCCTGAAGTCCTTCATGTTGAGTGGCCTGATAGTTATTACCCTTTGCTCGGTAGTTTCTTCTGGGGCTTGAGAGTCTTCACCATTCTCAGCTTTGATCTTTTTCGCCTTCAATTTTACAAACACCATTTGTCAGCTAACTTATCAGCTAGTTTTACATGAAGCAAAAAGAAAATAGAATGATGTACATAAAAGAGAATCGACTGGTGTTAATCGTTTAAGAATACTTACAATATCCTTTTTTCTCTCTTGCTGAATCAACTCTCTAACTGGTCGATAAGCAGCAGTTGTACACAAATTCTGTATTTTATGCAAAGACCTTTGTTAGTCACGAGTTTGGATATTTACCGATTGGAGAGCCCAGTGGTACCTAGGTTGCCAGTACAGCCCCAACCTCAGGAGGTCAAGGTTCAAACCTCACCAGAGGTAAAGAGTAGTCTTCTAGGAGGTCAAGGTTCAAACGTACCAAAGGTATATAGTACCTGGGTTACCGGTACAACCCAGCCTCTAAGGAGGTCAATGATTCAAGCCTCACCAAAAATGGGTGAGCAGTGTGTGCGAGTATTTGTTGTATATAAATATCATATATACCTTCAAATCACTTCCGGTATATCCATCGGTCATGTTGGCAATCTCTCTGAAGTCCAATCCTTCATCGACTCTTTCTTTGGCTAAAAGAGTTCTGAAGATCATTTCCCTCTGCTCTACAGATGGTAGGCCAACCATTATCCTATTCACCAAATAGGACACTTCAATTTCATATTCTAAATTGCATTTCCAAATAAAAACACCGAGTAGTTCAGCAATATATATATATATATATATATATATATATAGAGAGAGAGAGAGAGGGTTCAAACGAGAATAATGACCAAATAAAAGAACATGAAAACAGCCAAATCACATGCAAAATCATATGTGATTTCACACTAACAGTCAACGCAAGGGTGTGCAGGCGATGTAGCCTACGACCTCAGGTCGCGGCCAAAGTCGCGTGAATCACATGTGAATTTTCACGTGATTTTAGTGTAAATCACATGCTATTCGATCGTTTTCTTATTATTTTATTTAGTTACTTTCTCTGTAAATACATGAAGTGTGTCAGAGTCCAACATGACCTGAAATAATTGTATTCAAGGACTTCTTAATCACTATTACTTATACCATTGTAATATCTAGAAACAATCGAATCCAGGCACATGTTAAGAAAGGTTTTGTACGTATTTTCTAAAAACGTATTATTAAGGATATATGTTTTTGAGAGGAGGGAAGCTAAATTTCCAAAAGGGAATGTTATTATTGTTTAAGGAGTAAAAAGAAAAAAAGAAATGTGCTACAACAAAATCGGTTTTCAAAGACATCAAATATGTCTAAATGTCTTAATAGACCGCTTTATAGAATTTAATTTTCTAGGACTAAACAATTGTACATAAAGGTGTTACAATAATCTCAAGTCCTATAGCCTATTAAGATGTGTGTGGGCGCGTATGTGTGTGTGTGTATATATATATATATATAGAGAGAGAGAGAGAGAGAGGTGTTTAGGGGAAACCCTAAAAAAATGAAAAATTGAGGAATACACTTATGATCATTCATCTGGACGGTATGCGCCGCACATGTCCATACATGTAATGGAAGTTGTTTTTTGGTTTTTATGCACATGTGCATACCGGACAAATTACTTGTATGCATATGTGCATATTGTCCAGATGAACGGTGGTTATCAGGGTGTTTCTTAGTTTTTCATTTTTTTGGGGTTTTCCTGTGAACTTCACCCCATATATACACATATTTGACATCTTATATATCTGATTATGTTGTAGTGATAGATGAGAGTTACGGACTGAGGGTTTATTATGATGACAAGAAGGTAGGACCTCCATTTTGGAATATAGGAGTTTGATGCATAGTTTGAAGGATCAATGTAACACCCTATAAGCTCAAAGCAGCAGGCTGACTCAATAACCTTCAAAAACAATTTAAAACTACGATAAAAGTTTTTGGTAACCCATAAATTTGAGCTTATAAGGAGTTTACAAATCTACTTTTCTATCCATATGAGAGGTTGTTACAAATACCTTCTTTCAAAACGCCGGATAATTGCTTCATCAAGGTCAAATGGTCTATTGGTTGCAGCAAGAACAAGAATTCTTTCACCAGATTTCGATAGAAGCCCGTCCCAGTGAGTCATGAACTCGTTCTTTATCTTCCGCATAGCTTCATGCTCACCGCCTTTTGATCGTTGGCCCAACATACTATCTACCTCATCCACGAATATAATAGTCGGCGAGACCTTGGCTGCAAGAGTGAACAAGGCTCGCACATTCTTCTCGTCTTCACCAAACCACTTTGAAGTAATGGTGGACATAGAAACGTTAATAAAGCTTGCTCCGGCCTCGTTAGCAATGGCCTTGGCTAGCATGGTTTTCCCGGTTCCCGGAGGTCCGAATAACAGTATTCCTCGGCATGGTTTTAGAAGACCTCCGATGAACAAGTCGGGTCTTCGAAGAGGTAGCATTACGAGTTCTTGAAGAGACTCTTTGACCTCAGTTAAGGCACCGATATCGGCAAAAGTTACACCAACCTCGTGTGCTGGTATCACTTCGGGCCTTATCCGTTTCTCGAATTCATTGTCGGGGGGAACTTCCTGAAATTAAGGTTGGTTTCGAATTTTTACTGGGAAACATTGGGATGGGGCAAGAAAAACTCCAAAATCTTTAATTTTTCCTATTTTGAAGATTCTGTTGGAGATACTCTCATCCATACACGGATGGGGGCACCTTTGTAGTAACATTTTTGTGAATGTTAAAGACTTACCGGAGCTTTTGCGGGTGGGGGGGCAACGTTATCAGCGTTCTTAGGAGCCGCAGCTTCTGCTTCACCAGGAGCTGTGGTTTCAGGTTTTGTTTCTGATTTCGTGCCGACAACATCTTTTCCCGTTTCATCCTACAATCAATGTATAATGCCCATAATAAAAATGAAATTCCCATTTTAAACCGTCATTAAATTAAAGGCCTTGGGCTTCTCCCTATAGGTTGCTGGTTCGAGTCACCTCTGGGCCACTTGAGATTTTGCCTGCTGTTACCTTGAGGGCCTCATAAGATACATCGAAATACGTACAAGCTACACCGGACACCCACGATTACCAAAAAGAATTGCACAAATTGAGCACCAACCTTTGAGGGGACATTTTTTACACCTCTAACTTCATGGAACAGACTCAATCCATTGGCCAAACTGCTCCATTTTCAAAGATAAAAGGTCAAGCAATAAGCAAACATTAGGCAACAAAGGGCATGTTTAAATGAGAACCATATATATTAAGAACTTAGAAACCAACTAATCATGAGTTATTCACGATCAATGTCAAATAATGATATTCATGAATAATCATGCATATTCATGATGAATAATTTATGAATAGTTGGTTTTCATGGTTCCAGAAATATTTATCGTTCCTAAATGAACTTCCCCCGTTCACGTAATATGCTGTTCTTACCTTGCAGCAGAGATGACTAGTTTTCCATTTCTGTAGTCAGGATTCTTGGTATGTGTTAAATGATGAGAAATGGCCGATACCACAATTTCGTCGATGTATTTGCTGAGAACAATTGTGTCAGCTACACATATAGAACCAAGATCATCACAGTCGAGATCATTAGCCGCAAGCACTTCGCTAATATGATTTCTGTTATCCTGAAACTGGATCATCTTCATATCTTCTTGCAATTGGTTCTTCCAACTCACCAGATGGTTTTCCTCTTCAGGAGGTTTGATTTCAATGGTGTATGGGAACACAGAAGTAATCCTGTTATCTACTACATTGTCGTCTTTCTCATGGTCCACGATCCGTGAACCTATGATCAGTATCGGTCCAGACAATTTTTTCAACATTTTCTGGAAGAGGATATATATCTTCTGTGATTTGCCTAGGAACTTCTCAACATCTCTAAGATATAACACAATTGGACAGTTGTTTGCTGTGAACATAAGAACCTGCAAGCGTAAGGAAAAAGATGTGTTCATGCGATAATGTAAAGTCTCATAGCCCGATAGGCCCAATAACCCTCAAATCAATTTAAAACTACGGTGAAATTTATTGGTAGTCAGACAACTTTGAGATTACAAGAGCATCTCCAACATATTCTTCAAAATAAAGAAAATAGAGATTTTGGGTATGTTTTTTGCTCCAACAAATTCTCAAAAACCTTTATCCAAAATGGAGGAAAGCAGGAGAGAGTTTAAAAATCTCTAAATTTGAACACCCAAAAATGATTACACTTTAAAGAGATATTTTTTTAATATATTCACAATTTCATACCAACAGGGCCAGCCCATTACATGGGCCTTTGCATCATAGCCCAAAGCCCCTTCTATATATTAGTTCATGTTCATTTTTTTAATAAAAAAAACTCGACTTGGTCAAAGGAAATAAAGTGTTAAAGCAATAAGAACTTAATTTGGCCAAATAAAAAATGCTTTGATAAAATTAGCCAATGTATGTGAAGATGGAAAAGTGTGTAAAGATGCCGAATCTTTAATAAATAGTGAGCTTTCAAGTTTTGAATTTATTTTAAGTTTGGTTATCTGACATGAGATCTTATATAGAATCAATTTGGTTAGCAAAAAGTTATAGTCAAAAGATATGCTTCTAGATATTGCGATAAAAAAACTTGGAAGGATTGGTTGTTTATTTTAAAAAGTATAAGGACAATAGGTTTGACTTAGCTATCATTGAAGCTAAAGAAATTGCAGAAAATGTTGGAGTTGAACCCGAATTTTCTGTAAAACGTTATCTTTGTAGAAAAAAACAATTTGATGAGATCCCAAATAGTGAAAGACAACAACAATTTGCCTAAGAATCATTTAAAGCTCATTATTTTTTAGTTTTGGTGAATATGGCACTTTCTCAATTAAGAAGTGGATTTGAACAGATGAAACATTTTGAGTCTATATTTGGGTTCTTGTTTGATGCTTCAAAGTTGGTTAAATTGAAAAATGATGAATTAAAGAAATGTTGTTGAAAATTAAGGTTATTTCGACACATGGTGATGATGTTGAATTGTTGATATTGATGGGAATTATTTTTATATGGAGTTACAAATTTTGTAGGGCATGATACCATATGAAGCATACGGGGAAGAAAAGCCTTGGACGTCTATTCAAGTTATGGAGTTTGTGCGGAAGGTGGATATGTTCCCACACGTGTTGCTTGCCTACAAGATTTTGTTAACCATACCAGTCATGGTAGCATCCGCCAAAAGAAGTTTTTCAAAATTAAAGCTATTGAAGTCATATTTGCGGACTACCATGAGCCAAGAGAGGCTTAACTAGTTAGCAACTTTGAGCATCGGAAGGAAGTTTTTAGCAAAGGTTGACTATGATAGATTAATTGAAGATTTTGCTTCACGAAGTGCACGAAGACACCGGTTTAGGTGAATAGGTGATTTTATCTTTGTTTTGTTGTTCGGGGTTTTGGTTTATGTCCCCCTGTTGTAACTTTCTTTTTTTCAATAATAACTGGTGTGGGGATGAGCCGTCTAGCTTGACTAGGTTTCAAACCCTTAAAAAATTTGTGTCTTCTTGAATTCTTGCTTCATTGGGATAGGGACATTTTTTTGGCTTTCCGCCAATAGAAGACTTTGAAATCAAATATTTAGAAAGAAATAATGTTTTATTAGATGAATTAAATATTTTAATAATATAATCAATGGTGTATTCTCCAAAATGAAGATTCTATTGGAGTTGAATGTATTTTTGTTTTAGAGATTTTGAAGTTTATTCTCCATTTTGGTGATTTTTTTGAGAATCTTGTTGGAGATGCTCTAAAAGCTCACAAATCTAATTTTATGTCCATGTAGGACGGGTCATAACAAACTCCGTCACTTAAAATCTTGACTTTGATACCATTTGTAACGCCTCATAGCCTAAAGCAGTTTGACAAATAACCTCCAAATCAACTTAAAACCATGTTATAAGTTATTGATAGCCGACAACTTTGAGATTATAAGAGCATCTCCAACAGCTATGGTAAAATGGAGAAAAAAGGATTTTAGCAAAAAAAAAATTAACAACTATGCTATCTTGTATGCTAAAATAGAGAAAAGAGGAGAAATGTTGCAAAGATCTCTAAATTTAAAGAAATCTCTATATATAGAGAAAGAAATTATTGTTTTATACTTTCCCACCAAAAAGAAGTACTGAAAATAAATGTTTAGGAGAGAGAAATAATATTTTATTAAATGTATTGAATATTTTAATAGTACGGTTACTACTGAGATTGCTAAAATAGAGTAACTCTTGGAGTTTAATGTAACATTTTTAGAGATTGAGTTTCAAGACTATTTTAGAGAAAATATAGCATAGTTGTTGGAGATGCTCTAAGGAGCTCAGAAATCTAATTTTCTATCCATGTAGGACGGACTGTTATAAACTACCCTACTTAAATTCCTGACTCTGATGCCATTTGTAATGCCTCATAGCCTGAAGCAATCTGCCCAATAACCTCTAAATCAACTTAAAACCATGATAGAATTTATTGGTAGCCATAACTTTTAAGTTTACATGGAGCTTAGAAATCTGATTTTCTATGCATGTAGGACAGGTTGTTACAAATAATCATGATTACACCAAATACACATTGTAACAAAGGAACAGAAGGGAGGCATGATACCTTGTATAAGGTCTGCACGAAAAGCTTCTCGTCGAAAGACCAGCTGCTTGTGCGTCTAAGTGGAGCTGAGAAGAAGGTAGTGTCATAGCTTACCAGAAGCAAAAAAGAAATTCACGCTTTTTTAAGACTTCCTAACATAAGACTCTAACAAGAACGATGTTCGAACATGCCTTTCTATATTAATCCAACAATTGCCCGCTCTAAAAACACAAATTCCAAACTGAATTCACTTAAGAGTGCATTTGGTACACAGACAGGACTGGACGGGACTAGAAAGGACTGGACTGACGAGAGTAAGTTAGGCAGGTGAAAGAATTGTGCAAGGTTTTAGGGTTTTAATTTGCCATAAGTAAGTCCAATAATTTACCAATTTTCTCCATCTCTCCGAAGAAAACTGCATTTTTGTATCCAAGTCTAATGTATCACAAAAATGAGAGACAAGTTTTTTCTTTTGTCATGTTCCTACCGAAACCACTTAGTTTCTTGATTCACCATTAATCAAGAAACTAAAATGACAAGATAGTGAGGGTCAATTAATGCTTTCTACGACTTGATCTCTGTCCCTTAATACCATGTTCAACTCTCGATGTAACTTTACATGGAAATTTCCATCTATACCCTATGTTCTGAAAATAAGCTACTGCAGTGTTATCTTTAAGGCCACAAGGGGCACCATGGGATTTGTTGACATATGCAAGATGGCCCGGACAAGGCCATGGTTACCAAAAAAGGTATTACAGTGTCGCTACCTGGAAACCTGATGCATGATCTTTATACCAGATCATATTTATTTTAACATATATGGAGCCCTCCCTAGCTTTTTACCTGGATTTACTGGAGCATAGTTTGCAGAGAACTCATTCATATTAGCTGCAGTAGATGCATTTCTCCGAAGGTTTGGGGGATTCTGGAGAGGTTCGATCCCTCTGTAATTAAATAAAAATAAAGACAAAATAGAACACAACAACCAGTATGCAGGATGCTTAACATTTCAATCAATAGCCAAGTGAAAGTATTAAAAATCAAACCTTGATCCAAAATCAGAAACACTGCTTTGTCTACGTAAGCCCCCTGCAGAACAGCTATCCAATATCAAATGGACAAGAACAAAAGTAAACACGCCATTTACCAACATAAATTAGGTAAGTGTTGACAGAGTAAGAGTTCGGTCTGGGTTAGCGCTGCCTAAGGTACTGACTGAGTCAGAAAGCAACCCCTTCCTTACTGCGTTAGCATCTTGTTCAACATATTTGTGGGTCATAGTGTTGGTAAACAGCATCCCTCCTTACCGGGTAAGCACCTCTTACCCAGTAGGAGGTGGTCGGCAGATGGTAAACTACTGTGACCATTACCAGATACAAGGAAAAAATTCAATGTAATCTTGGATTTTATCAATTTCTTTGTACTTCCTTATCAAGAACTACTGAACTAGAAATATCAACTTACCAGAATGATGCATAATCTTTATACGCACACGATTGAAGGATAAACTTATTCCTCATTTGAGTATGGACAAAATAACACTGATTATCTGTCCCCAGTAAGGTAATGCAATTGAACATGGAGATTGTAAACTTAACAGATAGCTTAAATACCTTTTCGTTCCACTTTGGGTTGAACCACAGATTCCAAAAAGCCAGACATTCGTGCCAAAGTTGTTTCCGATATTGACCTTTTCAAGGACTACAAATACAGTGTATTAGTGGATGGAGTAATCGTCAAACAACCTCATCTTCTCTTTCCAGAAAGGGCATCGTGCAACAGAAAATGCATCCAGTTCATAAATGAACAGAAGAAGATTGAAAAAAAAGCTATTAAACACAATCTAATCCAAGAACATCTGCTAATCAAGTGGTCACGGGGCTTACTTTTTCTTTAGCAGAAGCTCCGTATTTGCTTTGAAGCTACAGAAAACAATGATCATAATCAGTAGAAAAGTACAACGCCATTTTTGGCAACCATAAGCTAACTCATTTTTTAACCATAATCACTAGTCATGTTTGCCATAAGCTAAGTTTTTGATAAGCTACTTTTCAAGTAGCATTTTAATTAGCTCCAGCGTTATTTTCAAAAAAAAAATTCCAATTATTCCCCTTGTATTTTCCCAACTTCTTCAAAATGTCATTGTAGGTCATTTTACAATGTCATCTAGCTTATCAACTAGTTTACTAGTTTTTATTAAACATGACTAGTTTATCGGCTACAAGACAACTTTATTAACCAACGACTAGCATTTATGCTAGCAGCTAGTTTATCGGCCAATAACCAATAGTTTGCCAAAACATTCCCTAAAAAGATTTTTTTGGCACTCACCTTAAGAGAAAAATCTGTAACATCCAGCAATAGCAGCTTGGCTTCAAAATAATGAGCCAAAGCTTTGGCAAGCATTTGCTGATAAAGTTCTTCAAACCCATAACAAGCAAGAAAATTTAGGACAACATTTAAGAGATATATGTTTAAGCAAGACAAATAGAACAAGCCTAAACAACTAACCAGCAGGCCCAGATAACAATATAGTTCGACTTGCAGGAGCGAGGTTCCTTGTGTGCTTAGAGAAGTCGATATTCTTTAAATAAACAAAGGCAGCACTTGTAAGTAAGACCCTTGTCTGCTCACTGTTACAACGGTCAACAAGATAATTAATGTAAACCAAATAAGGAGGTAAATTCAATAATTTTTTAAATGATTTAGATGGTTCCACAGCTTCAATATAAACTTTAAGCATCCATATTAGGACATTGTAAACCACTTCTGTCCAACAATTTTTGGTTCGATGTATACCCATAATTCCATGTAACATAGTACGCTTCCTCCTACAAAGTTATTGTAGTAAAATGGTTTCCTTGAAGTTTGTTATATGATAAATACTGATGTGAGAATATGTGAAACCCCATTAGAGTACATTTGAAGAGAGAAGGGAGGTTCCGACATATATTGAGGAGAAATAATCCAAGTGTAGCTGATGTGGGAACTCCAATGGAGGCTACACAAGCACAGATTGTCCCAGAATGTCGAGAGGGGGCAGGGGCCTGACAAGTACAAATTGTCCTGAACTGTCGATCACCTGGAGTCGTAGACTTCGTTTTGATATCATGTGAGAATATCTAGAACCCCATTGGATTACTCTCCAACTTTAACCATTTGTCTGCAACCTGTACATCTTCCTTCAATGGAACAATAAAATCGAGCTACAAGTACAGTAACATTTAGCCATCTTATCTTTGCCAACCATTTGCATGTACACGTGATGTTAAGTTAAAGATAAATGGAGCAAAATGGAAGAGATCGGATAGGTGTACTTGCTCCAAACTTTTTCCATATTCTAATTTTACTTTCTTATTCACAATAAGGGCATAATGAGGCTGCGACATCCGATACACGAAGCAAGAATATATCTATCCCAAGAATATATTCAGGTATGTAACATACATCCTACCCTTCAAACTCCACCTCCAAGTGGGACATTTTTGGTTTGGTTATGTCATTAAGTTTGCAACTCAAAGTTGCAATAAAAAGGAAAAGTATGCTACTGAAAGAAGATGACCATTTATGAACCATCCATTTCTAAGATATAATCTTGTAATGTACAACCCAAATCAAGGGATGTGAAGTGTGGATCACCATAGACTTAAACTTGACACCTTCAAGGTTGACACAGATCCTCCATATATATGCAAAAAGAAACATCATCCTACAATTGGTTGATATAAAATACATTTTGAATTAATTTTTGGGTCCATCTTTATTGACAATCAATTAGAAGACATCCTAAAAGCATCAATAAATTTAATCAAACCAAAATCATTTTGCAAAATTAAAATTTGCATATGGATTGCCATTACCTGAGGTAATATGGAAATTCATAGAAAGTGACCTTGCTGTCTTTGCCATCGACGATCATACCAAGCATCTCACGCTCCATTGTTTGTGGCGTGAGACCGGTCCCTGATGAATCAGAATTTCCGGTCCAACGATTTACCGTCTTCCCCATTCCAAGCCCAACCCCTATACCGATTCCCACGCTCAATGCCGACACAAACGCACCACGGCCTTGGTCCATCTTTCCTCAATTTCAAACCCTAATTTCTCTTGTCCAAGCAAAAGTTGTCACAATACGAGACAATCGGACGTAGTAATTGACAAAACAGATGATATTGAGGGGATAAAATAACTTACGATCAGAATCCTTGATCTGTAGCTTAAATTTCTTCCGATACCTCCAAAACAGCCCAAAAATGTAAACAAAACTCTGAAAAATTGCACTTATTAATCACAATATAGAGAGATATCTCATCGATATTAATCAAAATTATCTTTCGGAATTAAAACAGAGATCGGCTTCTCTGTCCCTTTATTCGTATACGTATATACTGTCTGCTTTCTCCGACACAGAAATTCTCGATGCTACAAATTCCAGAGACTCTCCGTATATACTTTTCTATATCTATCTATACCTATATTTACAGGTGTATGCATTTGATATATGGTTTCTCGTCTACACAATTTTTTACAAAATTTCCAACACACATAAACACAACGCAAATCATGTTTAGTAATCTGAAAATATCGAAGATAAATGAGCGGATCTCCTGAAAGAACGGTGGTTAACGGCGGCGAGCTGCGGAGATAGAGGATGAAGCAGCGGTGGTAGTTGTAAATAAGAGGGAGGAGGAGCTGCTGGTCAGTTGTTTCCCGCTAAAAATGGCAAATTTTTGAGTAAATTGTGTTTTTAGTCCCTGTGGTTTGTAAAAATTGTTATTTTTACCCTTTTATCCTTATAATTTAAGATTCATTGTTGTTTTAGTTATTATGATTTAAATTTAAGTAAATTACGTTTTCTTTCCCTGTGGTTTGTTAAATGTTACGTATTTATCTCTCTAATTTTGAAATTTCAGTTTTCATCCTTATATTTACAAATCATTGCTATTTTTATCTCTCGGGTTAATTCTTATATTTAAATACGAGGGATTAAAATGAAAAATTATAAATTATAGAAACGAAAACAACAATAAAGTTTAAATAATAAGGACGAGAATAGTAATGATGGACAAACTATAGGGATGTAAACTGTAATTTCGAAACTACAAGGAAAATCCGCAATATTCAACAACCCATAAGAACGAAAAAGGTAATTTACTCTTTCAATTTTAGTGTTAATTTCGTCTGGTTTACAATTCATTGTTGTTTTCGTCACTCGTACTTAAATGTAAGAGTTAGCAAAATTGAAATTTTTAACAAGGGTAAATTGCATGAAAAGTAACGTACTCTAACTTGATTCATATTTTGGATAACGTACTTTCAAAACTTTCATTTTGGTATCTAAGATGTAAAGTTTTAAACATTTAAGTACCCGGGTAACCAGTTATCATGCTGATGTAACGAGTGATGTGGTATCCAACTCAGTATTATTTGCTGACGTGGTTAGTGATATTGATTTTTTAATCTAACATTAGTCTTTTCTTAATCTAAAATTAGTTTTCAACCAATTACCCGAGTGCTTAAATGTTTGAAATTTTACATCTTATATATCAAAATGAAAGTTTTAAAAATATGTTACCCAAACTAAGAATCAAATTAAAATACATTATTTTTTTCATGCAATTTACCCTTCTAACAAATCACATTGTTTACTCTTTATTAGTTTGTTTATTGAAGCTTAAAAATCATATGGAATAAAATCAACTTTACCAAATGTGTTAATGCAATGAGATGTAAGATTTTATATAAACTAAGGGGGATTTGGGATTGCTTATAAAAACAACATATTGATTTATTCCGATGTAACACCGGTAATAAGCATTTTTTAGTGTTTGGATAAACAACTTATACCGGTGTCAAACCGGTAATAAGAAGTTTTTGAAGATTGTAAACACTTCTGACTTATAATAAGTTGATAAATGCTTTTATAGAAAAGTATAAGTTGTTTCAAATAAGCAATCCCAAACACCCCCTAAGAAAGAATACTATTATAATTTTTCTGTTAAAAACCCTGATAATTATATTTGAATAAAATATAAATTACAAAGTGATGGTTAAACAATTGTCATGTTAATTTGAAAACCAGGTAAAAAAAACCGTGAAATATGAGTTGATTGAAAGCACGTTAATCACAAAATTGTTCTGAATTAAAATATGTATTTTCTTCAAAGATTAGAGACAGAGAAAGTGATACTTCCAAATATATATCAGATGCCGAGAATCGAAAAACTGAAATTTGACAATGAACAAGGAGATTTTGGGGTCGTCGTTCTTTAGCACATGTTTTGGGAAAATAACTGTACCATTTCACAGCCAGAGATTTGCATTGCAAATATCGAAAAAAAAATCAGTTTCTACCGAATGAATAGATTGATTAACAGACAGGTATCAAAAGGCAATATTGAGAACAAAAAGGCGTATGTACAAATGTATCAAGCTTCCTCTAAGAAGTATACTCATATGAAGGTAGACAAAAGTAGCTAGTCAAGAGCGGGATGCTGCATAAACGATATCTCAGATCAAAATGCTATAATTTCTTATAGGATAAAGAATGTAGATGACTAGAGTACTGATTATTTCGAGAAGGACGATAAAAATTCAAAGGGTATTTAAGACAATTTATAGAACACAGATTGTCAACATTCCAAACACATTATATTATCCAAAAACACACGTATATAGTAAAAACTTAAAAAGGGTATTTAAGGAAAAACACATATTTTCGGGTTATTACAAAAATACGAGATAACATAACATGGGTTATAACCCTATTAATATATAAAGACATAAAACATCATTTGGTGTTTAGGTACTCAATGATCATAAAAGAAATATTACAGTACTGAAATTCTTCAATATTTATTAACGAGAATATCATTTAATAACACTCGTACAACTTGATGTCCATTTGAACCCGAAAATAGTCAGCACCCTGAAAAGTGTCGGTACGAAAAGTAGCTATCCCTCGTGTCATAAAGAAATCACCTGTACCACCAACAACTGAAAGATCTCTCGTCTCCTCATCCATCATATCTGCACCCATAATGTTAATTGTACCTTTATGTTCAGTGGAATTGAAAATTAACGTATAAGAAAACCATGCATTATAAGTAGTCTTCATATCGTAGAAGTAAAATCCTTGTGCTCGAGCCACAGGGGGGGATAAGAGGTGGTTGTCTATGGTCATGGGGTCATCGAAGACGACAAGCATCCCAAGCTTGAAATCCCCGAGTTTGGTACGATTCACGGCTGTGGCTGAAGTGGCATTAGCAACATTGGTACCATTGAAGAGGATGTCGTGGTAGTAGAGCGTGAATCTCTTACATGGTTTATTCTCATTCAGTCTGTTCGAGTGAACATAAGTAGAAAGAGAGAGTATAATCATAATTGATAGAAGAACTAAATAACTGTATTTGCAAACTATTCGTGCCATTGCTAGTTAAGGGTTGATACAATAAAATGAAGTTCTTTGCTTTATATACATATATATATATATATATATATATATATATATATTGACAAATGCAACTTGTTTTGGGAATATACCATATTTAGATTATAGAAATAGAAAATAATTCAGGAAAAAGGCATCATGTTTACAAACTTGGCTAATTATTATATCAGAGTTGTAAAATATTAGCATTTTAAAAAAATTTAGAAAGATACACGTGCAATGTATCGAGATACATCTTGATTTCAATATTTTATTTTATTTTTTATCTATGTCGATATAATACGGTCTTATGTTGTTTTGAGAAAGCTAGTTTTTTATTTTTGAATAAAATATAAATTTGAAAATATCATAAATTTTTTTAAAAACTATGTCGATACTAGTATCAAATTAACTATTTAAAACTTTTTGTTTTGTGTAATTTATTTAATTCAATTTTTATTGTAATTTAATTTAACGTAACGAAATAATTTAATTTAGGTTTAATAATATAATTTTTTATAAAGATAATAAGTATGTATTTTATTAGAACTTAATAATTATCCTAATTATATTTTAGATTTTTTATATTTAGAATGAGATGTTTATCATGTATTTGATTATGTTTATCTGAGTTAGTTACATAAATTCAAACATGAAGCTTTAATAAGTTGTATTTACGAACAATTTTACTTGTAATCTTTAATTTTAAGTAATATGCATCAATAAACAGTACTTCGTGCAAAAAAATATTTTTTATTTTTTTTATCAAATGCTTTATAATATAGTATAGATATATGAAAATAACGATAAAACTATTAGGAGTTGTTTGGCAGTTGTTGAATGGTTTGGTGCAAAATGATTAAGAGACTCTTATAATATAGTGCAAAATGAAATATAATAGTTTGGTAATTATTCAGAATAAAATTAAAGTGCTGAATGATCAAGGGATACATAAGATACAAAACCATTCAGAGGGTTTTACAATCATTAAAAGACAATTTTTTTTTACCAAACAAGAATCAGCTCTTAACGGTTCAGAGGCTGTCTCTTAATGAAACCATTAAGATGTAAACAAGCCATAATGGTATTTTTACCTCTTAATAATTCCATTAAGAGACAACCTCTGAATTGCTAAGAGGTAAATCATGTTTGTCAAAAAAAAGTCTGTCTCTTAATGGTTTTAAAACCCTCTGAATAATTTTGTATCTTGGGTCTCCCTTAACCATTCAACGCCCTAATTTCATTCTAAAAAATCACCAAATAGTTATATTTCATTTTGCACTACATCATAAGAACATCTTAATCATTCTACACTAAACCATTCAACAACTGTTAAACTTTTAAATCTTTTCAATTCTAAATTCTTTCACAAAATCCAAATTCTTTCATAACATTCTACCAAATCAAACAAGCCATAATGGTATTTTTATTTCTAGATAAAAGAATTAAAATTCAACTTACACTATTTTAAAATACATATAATTAATAATTAAATAAATAAAAATTATAATCAACCAAATGTTTGTGTGGGTGACGTGTACTAACAATTTGCATGCAAAACAAAGCCTCCACACCAAATCAAAACTCACCAATAAAAGGTTCGTTTCTTCTAAGAAAAAGAAAACCTTATTCATATGTATCCAAATTTCTTAATTATCATTTCATAATAATATAATGGGAAAATAATTTAATTTAATATAAAATTAAATAAAATATAATTTCATATATTACGACAAACAGTATTGAAAATGGCATGAGTCATTACTGATGTTCTCTTTAACAAACCACCGTTGAATTCAATAAATTTTTCCGGAGTTCCGTCCCCTTTACCCAAAAAAAAAACCACCGTTAAATATAATCATCTGTTTTTCTTTTGGATTGGTGGTACTCATGGCTCATG
This sequence comes from Cynara cardunculus var. scolymus, assembly GCF_001531365.2. Taxonomy (NCBI): domain Eukaryota; kingdom Viridiplantae; phylum Streptophyta; class Magnoliopsida; order Asterales; family Asteraceae; genus Cynara; species Cynara cardunculus. The sequence goes on from NC_037543.1 coordinate 2,072,903, forward strand.
GGCATCATGGCCCAAGAGCCAATGTGCGGGGTTATGAAATGAATTGAAATCTGGCAAATGGAGAGAACCCTCACAAAAGAAAGAACCGAAGAACTCATTTAATAGACTGTTTTATAGGACTTAATTTATAAGACCAAAATATAAAACGTCATATCTAAAGGTGTTGTAATAAGTTTATATGACGTTTTTGGACGTCTTAACAAGTTTTTTATGACATTTTTAATACAAAGTGTCGCATTAGCAACTTTATAAGATATTTTTTAGAAAGTGTCCTATGAACTCAATTTTTTATAGGACACTTGTTTTTATAGGACAGTTTTTCAAATAATGTCCTATTAAAAGCGCCCTAAAAAACTTAGTACGACGTCAAAAAAGGTCATATAAACTTATTACAACGCATTTAGATAGTACACTTAATTTTTTTGGTCTTATAAACTAAGTCCTATAAAGAGGTCTATTAGGACGCTTAGAATCTGAGAGTGTTCTATAAACCCGATTTTGTTGTAGTGTAACTAAGAATATCGCCCTACTTTTTTTTTAGTAAAAATCAGTTAAATATAGCCAAAATTTGAGCAAAACAAATTGTAAAAAAAAATTATTTTATTATCTTCAATTTTACATCCATATTGATATATATTTTTCATCCATTTATTTGTGGTTATTCGTTATTTTTTATATTATCTCCAGATTTCTCTCACGCACGCATATACGCGCATGCATGCACACGTGTGCGCGCACACACACATATGCAACCCGCTATGCGAGCCAACTAATCCCAGGATGACCACATGTTTTGCAGATAGCCCGGAGTCACCGCATTTGAACCTCCGTGGCCACAAGGGAATTTTTATTCCTCCTTGGATTTGAACCTGAGACCTTCTGGTACTTTTGACATTTGGAGTCAAGTTCAAACTAATCAGACATCACCCTTGATATTGCTTTATGTCGTGATTTTATGTTGTGTTGAAATTGGATAAACATGTGATATGTCTTGAAACATACATGATTATATATGTTGAACGTATTTGTGTGGCAATAGGATTGTTCTACGGTGTGTTGTAAGAGCAAGACAAGTGGGTGTTGTCAGGTTTGTATCGTAAGAGCAAGAAAAGTAGGTTTTGACAGACTGTGAGAAGTAAACCGTAACAGTAGGCAAGTGGATGCGTCGGGACATGCTTTGTGAAGTAGACACATGCTATGATGCCACTGTTATGTCAAAACGTGCATTTATATTACAGTGTTTTGTAAAACACTGATTGTGATGGAAGTTGTTGCTCTTATGTTAAAACTGTGGATTCACTAGGCCTTAGACACGTCCAAACTCTTTTAAACTTTTGCAACCCAGATGGGTACTTGGTTGGAAAGAAAAGTAGGATAAATTAGGGCTGTAGAAAGTCATCCGATCCAATATCAACCGACCGACCATCATCGGATATCCAATTGTAATTGGATTGGATCAGATCCAAAATTTCTACATCCAAATCGGATGAGTCGGTTCTTGGATGACAGTTCAACATTCAATAAAACTGAATCGGTCCAATACAATGACCATCCAATTCTCATCTAACTAACATCCAATTAGTAACTATGTATTAATATTTTATGATTTTGTTTTTTAATTGATATTTATATACATTGCTTTTTAATAACTTTAGAAAATATTCGAATAATAGGTTTGAATATTGGATCGAAGGATTGGATGAATTAAATCAAATCCAATGCATAACCCGTAGTAACATCCAATGGATGGAACAAATCTGATTCAATCATTCACTGGATTTGGATCGGATCAGACAAAATCCAACATCCAATGGATGATTGGATCGGATCATATCCACTTAAATCCATTGGATCTCAACAGATGAACACCCATAGGATAAATAGAAGATTCGAGGATTGACACATGAGAAAATTGAGTACATCAAGGTACCGATACATAGACTAGCTACAATACTATATGTAGGAATTGCAACGATAGATTGCTATCTGTTTTACGATGTATAAATTTCATTTCTGATGCAATTGCAGTGCTTGATCAGGGGATGAATTTGTAATATAATGTGTTTATTTGAAATGTCTGGATGTTACAAGTACGAATGAATTGATTAAGGGCAAAGTTGTCATTTGGTTGACTAAAAATATAATAATTATGCATGTATAAATTTTTGTTCCTTTTTATTGTGACCACTTATTTTGAGAGAGATGGAGTATTTAACGGAAAAAAAATCATATTTTCCAATATTATATATATGCAAAAGACAACATAAAAAACAACTAGGTCATAACTCTATTAATATATATATATATATATATATATATAATACATAAAACACTGGTGTTTAAGTACCACCGTGGTCGAAAAAGAAATATTACAGTACTAAAACTTTTCAAATCTAGAAACGGAAAGATGATTTTTCAAATCTAGAAACGGAAAGATGATCTAATAACATTCGTACAGCTTGATATCCATTTCAAGTCGAAAATAGTAATCATCTTGAGCAACATCAGTACGAAAAGTAGCAATTCCTCGTGCCATAAAGAAATCACCCGTGCCACCGACAACCGATAGATCTCTGGTCTCCTCACTCATCATATCTGCACCCATAATGTTAAGTGTACCCTTATGTTCAGTAGAATTGAAAATCAACGTGTAAGAAAACCAGGCATTATACGTTGTCTTCATATCGTAGAAGTAAAACCCTTGTGCTCGAGCCACTGGGGTAGATAAGAGGTGGTTGTCTTTGGTCATGGGATCATCGAAGACGACAAGCATCCCATGCTTGAAATTCCCAAGACTGGTATAGTTCGTGGTTGCAGCAGAAGTGGCGTTAGCGATATTAGTACCATTGAAGAGAATGTCATGGTAATAGAGCACGAATCTCTTACATGGTTTATTCTCATACAGTTTTTTCGAGTGAGCACAAGTGGAAAGAGAATACTGCAGGATTAGAACTAACCAGATAATAAACAAACTGTATTTGCATACTATTCGTGCCATCGATGGTTATGTTTTGATACAACAAAATGAAGTTCTTTCTTTAATATATATAGAGTTACAACCGCAACATGTTTGGGAATATCTGGTTATTATATCACATCAGTGAAAATTTTAAAATGGTTTTTTCATGCTTAGTAATTATATAATTATTTATTTCAATTTTTTTATAAAAGGTTTATGCTATTTTTATTTTTAGGTAGAAAAATAAAAACTAATGTTATAAAAATACTAGAAGGGTACTCGCGCAATGCAGCAAGATATATCTCGATTTTAATATTTCGTTTTATTTCGTCTCTGTAGATGTTATAATATGGTTTTTATGTGGTTTTCAGAAACAAAGATAATGTTTTTATTTTTGAATAAAATATAGACTTGAATATATCATAAAATTTTGAAAATAAATATATCAATATTAGTATCAAATTAACTATTTAAAAGTTCTTATTTTTGTGTAATTTTTTTATTATAATTTAATTTAGATCTAATAATGAAGTAATTTATTTTTGATTTAGTAATATTAGAAAGGTGCTCGCATAATACAGCGAGACATATCTCGATTTTAACGTTTCGTTTTATTATTTATTTATGTCGATATAATACGGTTTTTAGTGATTTTGAGAAAGCAATAATACTTTTAATTTTTTTAATAAAATATGAATTAAATATATCATAAAAATTTGGAAAAAACATATATCGATATTAGTATCAAATTTACTATTTAAAGTTCTGGTTTTTTGTGTAGTTTCGTTAATTCAATATTTTATTTATAATTTAATTTAGATTTAATAAGGAAGTATTTTATTTACCATTTAATAATATAATTTTTATAAACATAATTAAGTATTTTGTTATAACTAATGACTATTTTAATTATATTTTATATTTTTTATATTCAAAATGAAATGTCAATCATGTATTTGATTATATTTATCTATAATTAGTTTTACAAATTAAAAAATAAAGCAATAATAAGTTGTACTTACGCTTAATTTACTTGTAATCTTGAATTTTAAATAATATGCATCAATAAATAGTACTTTATGCATACAAAATAATTTTTAAGAGTTTTTGTCAAATGTTTTATAATATAGTATAGACAATTTTTTATAAGGATAATAACTAAGTATTCTGTTAGATTTCAATGATTGTCATAATTATATTTTAGATATTTTATATTTAAAATGAAATGTTTATCTTATATTTCATTATGTTTATCTGCAGTTAGTTACACGAATTCAAATATGAAGCTTTAATAAGTTGTATTTACGCACAATTTATTTGTAATCTTGAATTTTAAGTAATATATGCATTAATAAACAATATTTCATGTATAAAAAAAAATTAAGAGTTTTTGTCAAATGTTTTATAATATAGTATAGATAATTTTTTATAAGGATAATAATTAAGTATTCTGTTAGATTTCAATGATTGTCGTAATAATATTTTATATATTTTATATTTAAAATGAAAATTTTATCCTATATTTCACTATGTTTATCTGCAGTTATTTACACGAATTCAAACATGAAATTTTAATAAGTTGTACTTATGCACAATTTATTTGTAATCTTGAATTTTAAGTAACATATGCATTAATAAATATTACTTCATGTATAAAAAATAATTTTTAAGAATTTTTATAAAATATTTTATAATATATCATAGATTATGATTCTTAATAAAATATTTAAAAAGATAAACGGCTATGATCAAGCGAGTGTTGTAACATGCAAAACAAAGCCTACCGTTGGAATATGGATCTTCCCGCACCAAATCCAAAACTCACCAAACCCTTTTCATGTATATCCAAATTTCAAGATTATTAATGTTATAATTATTATATTTTTAAGAAAAAATCAGATATATATATATATTAGAAGGGTACTCACGCAATGTAGCGAGATAAATCATTTTAATGTTTAGTTTTAATTCTTTTGTCTCTATAGATATAATACGATTTATATGATTTTGAAAAAACGATAATGTTTAATTTTTGAATGAAATATAAATTTGAAGATAACATAAAAATTTGAAAAAAATAAATCGATATTAGTATCAAATTAACTATTTAATAGTTCTCGTTTTTCTGGTATAACTTCTTTAATTCAATTTTTTTATAATTTAATTTAGAGTTAATAACAAAATAATTTATTTTGATTTAATAATATATATTTTTTTATAAAAATAATAAGTAAACATTTTGTTAGAACTCAGTGATTATCTTAATTATATTTTAGATTTTCTATTTTAAAATGAATGTCTATCATGTATTTGATTATCTTTATCTACAGTTAGTTATACGGATTTAAAAATGAAGCTTTAATAAATTGTATTTGCGCAAAACTACTTGTAATCTTGAATTTTAAGTAATATGCATCAATAAACAGTACTTCATGCATAAAAAATAGTTTTTAAGAATCTTTGTCAAATATTTTATAATATAGTATCACTGTTTACACTAAATTATGTTTATATCTAAAAGTGTCGTAATAGGTTTATATGATGTTTTTAGATGTCTTAACAAACTTTGATATTTTTAAAAATAAACTGTCATATTAACTACTTTATAGAACATAATTTGAAAAAATGTTTTATAAAAACGTCATTGTAAAAATATGACAAATTTATATAAAATAATTAACACGGAGTTTTATTTTTAAAATGTCTTGAGAGTTTATACGACGTCCAAAAAACGTCCCATAAACTTTTTTTACGTAACCTTTGGTTTCCGGGTTAGCTTACACGCATTGACTAATCCCTGGACGACCATGAATGGCTTGTAGGAGTCATCACAGGTAACCCTCTATCACCATAATGGCCTTGGGGGCGCCTAGACTCGAACCTGGGGCAGATGAAATTTTCCATTACATCCCCTTAGGCTTAACCAATGCGCCACAATTTAAGTGGTTCCGTCCTATAAATTTATTATAACACTTTTAGATATGACATTTTGTTGGTGAGTTCTGTACATTTAAGTCCTATATATCAATATACTATAACATTTAGGTATTGTCGGTGTCCTGTAAACTCGATTATGTTACAGTGACTTTTATTTGATTTTTACTATGAAGTATATGCTCTCAAAATAACTATATAAAACAAAGATCCTTCATTGATGGATTTTTTCGATGATAATTTCCGACATACTTGTGGTAGATCACTGGCAGATTGACCATCATCGATGGTTTATCAATGGAAAAGTGAAAACCCGTCGGTGATCCCACACTTTCTCCGACGAGGAGATTCGTCGGTAATCCGCCGCTCATGACTCTCTACAACGAACAATTAATGGATTTTTCTGTCGGTTAAGGGGCCGTTTACTAAACACTTACTTGGTAAATGCTTACCGGATAAATTTTCTTATCGAATAAACATGAGAAGGGCCAAGAATCTTATCGGGTAAGAGCAATGAAAAGGATAGAGAGTCTTACCCGGTAAGTATGGATGACGACTCTTACCCAGGTAAACACTTATCCAGTAACTTGTTGCATTCGATATGTTTTGATGTACTAAAATTTTACGTATAAAAAAATTATAATGTTGAATCATATCAGTAAGCATTTATCGGATAAACATTTGGGTAAACCTCCCCTAAGTCTTCTGATTTTACAATAAAAAAGTTATTGTTTTATTTCCATCATTTACAATAAAATTAATGCTTTTAGAAATGCATTAATTATTATGCAATTTACTCATAAAATAAACCTTAAAAAACGACAATATTTTATTTATTATATAATGACTTTGCATAGACGATATTTATGACATTTTGTCTTGAAATCACGTGAGACCAGCCTGTTTTCATGAGTCTCGTGAGATCATTTTTTTAAAACTTGAAACTTTACAGCAAAACGCTGTGAAGGGTCGGCCTTTTTTTTATCTTCACAGCATTTTACTGTGAAGTTTCAAATGTAAAAAAGTGGTCTCACGAGTTTCAAGAAACAACTTGGTCTCACGTGAACCTAACTCTTTTGTTTTATATCGATTATAGTCGGTATAATATATTTATTACAAATCATTATCAGTTTTAAATTATAAATATTTAAACGATAATTTAAAATCAAATTTAAAAGGATTATTTTTTAAAACAAAACGAATACGTTTGTTCAAGAAACAACAAATCGCATCCAAGTTATATTTGTCTTCTAGAGGCATGGCATAAAATTATTTTGTAAATGATTAATCAACTTCCCAAAATTATAAAAAAATAATGAAATAAAAAATTATGGTTGGTTGAAAGAGGTTTGTACAAATAACGTAGTTTATAAAAGTAAACCTCATTTCTCTCTCTCTTTCTATATATATATATATATATATATATATATATATATATATATATANAAAGTTTTTGTGTTAACTTTGTTAACCGATCTTGGCCATTCAATCTTTCAATAAACGGTTGTGATTAATCACGATAAAAACTTATTTTTTTAAATTTAAAATTGCATAAAGATAAGTGAACAATGTTGAAAAGGGTATTTAGATTAAAAAAAATGTATGTAACTCTCATATCATTAATTAATTGGGAGTTACAAAATCAAAAATTCTATATTTTTTTGCTAATGTAAGAACCATATGAACACAACTATATATATATGAATCATTGTGTCAAATACGAACAAAAATTTGACATATATATGAACTTGGACTGCATAGCATTTATGAACACAATATGAACATAATAAGAATAACTGCTATACGAAAGGAAATAAATAAAAAAAACAGGTATGAACACGATATGAACAGTTTGTGAACAATAATTCATTTATTATAAACACATTCAAGAGCGATACTTTGTCAATTGGAGTTTTATACATGCATTGCATCCACACCGTTTAAGGTTCACCACTTGTTCATATATGTTTCTGATCTTATATGGTTTTTCACCCCTTGTTCATATCGTGTTCACCTCTTGTTCATATCGTATAAAATATATGAACACATAACCCCAACGCTATGAACACCGGGTGCAAACATTTACACAAATATAAAGATTTGGTATCAAGCTTAAATTGAACGTGTGAGTTGTGACGTGTTCAACTAATTTATTAATATTAGAAGGATACTCACACAATGCAGCGAGATACATCGAGATAATGTTTCGATTTATTTTTTGCTTATGTCGATATAATACAGTTTTTTGTGATTTTAAAAAAGCGATAATGGTTTTATCCATAAATATTTGAAAAAAAAATATTGATATTAGTATCAAATTAACTTTTTAAAATTTTACATTTTTTATGTAATTTCTTTAATTCGAATTTTTTATCATAATTTAATTTCGGTTCAATCACAAAATAATTTATTTTTTGTTTAATAATATATTTTTTATAAGGATAATATTTAAGTATTCTGTTATATCTTATAAGTATAACTCAATAATTATCTTAATTATATTTTAGATTTTTTATATTTAAAATAAGATGTTTATCGTGTAGTTGATTATGTTTATCTGTTGTTGGTTACACGAATTCAAACATGGAAATTAATAAGTTGTATTTACGCACAATTTACTTGTAAACCGTAACGATAAAAACCGTAATTTCTAAAACACAAGAAGCAAAAATCACAATTTATAACAAACCGCATGAATGAAAAACGTAATTTACTCACAGAAATTAAGTTTTTACACCAATTTTTGTACAATTTCATTGTCTAATTTGTACATCAAATCGAAGTAGAAAACGATAACGAAATCAATTGAAAAAAGGGTAATCGCTATACACCCAAATCAGTGGTTTCATCTTCTTTCAAAGAAGCTAACGAAATCAGAGATAATTGACGATGATAATGCTGCACCACCAGCACCGACGCCCCCGTCGTGAAGCTCGGCGAAATCAGCAAGTTTCCGATCGGTCCCATCTCCGGGCACTCGCTTTTCGTCTTCAGCAACGCCGCCACCACCTCACCTTCCGGCATCCTCCCCACCAGAAAAAGGTTGCTCCGGCTATATTCACGGATCATCTCCGCCATCTCCGACCCATCCGCCACCACTCTTTCGTCGTATTTCATGTTGCAATCCTTCGAGACCAACTTCATGTTGAATTCTTTAATAACTTCGTCATCGGCCGACTGGGCTTCAGCGGTGCTGGATTCTTGGATATCGACGGTGACGGATCCCGGGGTGCTGGTGGTATCGGTAGGGTTGAGAAGGAATCGGACCACGGTAAGGTTGATTCCGGGATGCTCGGCCATTCGGGCACCATAGGCCAATGCCTCATGGTCATCATGGCCGCCGAAGAATAATACCGTAACCACCGAGTCGACATTGCTGGCGGCAATATGTGAGCTCCCGCCAAAACCACGGTCGACTAAAATGCCAACTGAACACGGTGCATACTCCAAAACCTTCCGATTAACGTGTCTGAAATCAGAAACGAGTCGGCTCGTTAAATAGTTTTATAATGGACGAAACACATCAAAATGCAACAAAGTTTCGTTTAGTTTCTTAATCGATATAGCAAACATCATAACAGAATCAGGTTTATAGAACGTCAAAGTCTTAATAGACTACTTTATAGGACCTAAGTTTATAGAACAAAACAGTTATATTTTCTGTGTAAAAATGTTGTAATAAGTTTATAGAACACCATTTAGGACACTTCTAAAATGAAAAGTCATATTAATATTTATAGACGCTTTCCGTACCTATGGTTTGTTAAAAAATACGATTTTCGTCCCCATGGTGTATTGTGATATCCGTCCATGTGGTTTATAATTTTCATCCTTATGTTTTACAATTTATTGTTGTTTCGGTTCTATTGTTTACAATTCCTTATTGTTTTGGTCCCTTGTACTTAAAAGCTGAAGTGAGTCCAAGGACGAAAATAGCAATAACTTTCAAACCATAGGGACGAAAATAGCAATTTCTAAAACATGGGGATGAAAATCAAAATTATTAACAAACCAGAGGGATGAAAATCATAGTTTCCTTTATTTTTATATAACATTATTTTATAAAAACAATTGTCCTGTGTGTTAAAAAGAAACTAGTCATTTTATTTTAAAAATGTCCTAAAAAACTTGTTAATGTGTCCAAAAACGTAATTTCAATTTATTGTTAACACTTTTACATAGGACGTGATACTGTTGGGTCCTATAAAACAATTTATTAGGACATTTAGACATTTTTGGCATCCTATAAAACAGACGATTTTGTTGTAATTAAGGTTTTCAAAGTTTTTTATTTTATACCCATTTTAGCTGATATCTACTGATCTTGTAACATCTGATGACGTGAAAAACATTCACTACCTGTATTCGGCTCGAGTGGTTTCGAGTTGACCATCGAGCCTGAGGTGCTTATGGAACGGGAGGATGATCATGGCAGCCCGATTACGCTCGGCCCCATTGCAAATATCTTCATGCATGCTTGAAACCGCCGATATGGCGGTCGTTGGCCAGATTGAGACCTTACTCAGATGCTGGAAAGCCTCGAATGCCACCACGATCTGGTCCGAGCCCGAGTTCGGATCCTTCTTCCAAAACGGGAGCCCGTTTTTTCGGGCCTTATGAACCATGAGTATAGCCGAAGACCTCTCGGAAAGCTCCATGAGGTGCATCGCGTGGACCAGAAGCACCTCCTTCTTTCCAGTCCCACGTAAAACCTCGATCAGATTGATCATCGTTGGTATGTTTCTTACGCTGTGGAAGCAGAACAACATACGGAACGGGCTCGTGGAAGAACCTTTCCGGTGAAGCATTCGGTGTTTGTATTCAGAATTTGATGGTGCTTTCGCCGGCTTATATACTGCAACGACTAGGGGCGTCGTGATAAATGTCGTTAATAGTGCCATCAAAACCAATATAGCGAATGTTTCATCGTTCAGTACCTGAAATTCCGGCAAACTATGAGTGAAAATAACATAAAAAACTCAAACACGAACGGAAAAAAAGCAACGTAAACAGGACAAAAACTTGTTGTCCTATTGGTGTGACATTTAGACCGAAACACGACACACGACAGGACCAAATGATCCCACCAAAATTAGAGAGTGGGACAAAGTTTGGTAAATTACTAAAATACCCCTATTAAATTAAAACTATAAAACCTAAAGACTTGTGAAAGTTTTAGGATTTTAATTGACATGGGTAGTTTAGTAAATTTACCAATCTTGTCTTATCTCCCTTATTTTTGTTTCACCTATTTTGGTGAGACAGAAAAATTGCATTTTTGTCAAACTCAGTCATGTCCTGTCCCAGTCTAATGTTGCACCACACGGGAGACAACAAGTTTTTGTTTTGTCCTATCTGGCATTCCAGACGCACCCTACAAGACACATACCCCTCTGTCTTTCCCGATGTTGAGAACGATAAGTTCAACCAAACCCTTCGTGTTCATCAAAAGCCCGATCGCAAGGGCCTCCATGAACGGGATCTTACACACAAGTGAAATCCCAACGGATCCCGCAATCTTCCCAAAACACGCAGTAAGAATGACCAAAACGAGTAAACCCCAAGACCGAGCACCTTGGATCGAGGACACGTTCGTTTTCAAACCACTCGATACAAAGTAAAGCGGTAAGAACAATCCAGAGACGAGATCCTCAACTTTTTCCACCAATGCCCCTGCAAAAGCACCTTCTTTCGGGATCAGAACTCCGACCACGAAAGCCCCGAAAAGCGCATGAATCCCGATAGTATCCGTGATGAAACCCGCCGCCAAAACCCCACCTAGAGTTGCGCAAACGTACAGCTCGTCCACTGGCTCGCCATCGGGGCACCGTTGCGACATCCATTTGAAAACCGGCGGCACCAAGAACGAGCACAACACGATGAAAGCCGACGCACACAAGAACACCCATAGTGCAACGAGCGGAGAACGACCAGTTCCCGAAAGGGCAACAGCCAGTGCGAGTAGAATCCAGGCCACCACATCGTTAACGGCGGCCGCGGACATGGCCATTTTACCAACGTCAGTCGTCAAGAGCTTGAGTTCAGCCAAGATTCGTGCAAGCACGGGGAAAGCGGTAATGGACATAGCGACCCCCATGAAAACAATAAACGGGCCTTCATCAACACCTTTGGAGATGGTCCCACGAAGAATAAAGGATACGCCTGTACCTAAGACGAAAGGGAAGCTGATTCCGGCAATAGCTATGCTCAGTGCTTTCTTACCGGTCCGGAGAAGGGAGTTCAAGTCGAGCTCGAGCCCAACAAGGAAGAGGAAGAACAGAAGTCCGAGGTTTGCGAGCGTGTCCAATACAGTAAGGCTCCTCGGAGGAAAAACCGCATGAAGATATGCTTTGTTTCGGCCAAGAGCTGAAGGACCAAGCAAAACTCCACCCTATCAAACAAAAAACCAAACGAACCCAGTAAATCCCATACAGAGGTACAGTCTAGGGGTAGGATGTAGGCACACTTTGCCTCTACCCCTACCCACCCAATCAAACAAAAACCAAACGAACCTAGTAAATCCCACACTGAGGTAGGGTCTAGAATGTAGGATGTACACAGACCTCACCCCTACCCATACCCACGGGTAGATCCATCTTTGTCAAACAAAAAACCAAATCAAATGAACCAGTAAATCCCACACGGAAGTACGGTTTGGGGTAGGGTGTATATTGACCGTGCCTCTACCCTTACCCAGGGGTACGGGTGTAAAAGAGTCAAGCTTTTAGCGAGCTACTCGAGCTCAAGCTTAATAATTATCAAGCTTGAGTCGATCTCGAATACAAAAATAAAGCTCGCTTAACTTAACGAGTCAAGCTCCAAAACACCAATGTTTGACTCGAATCGTTCGAGAGCTCGATAAACTTTACGAGTCGAGTAGAGCCGAGCCATTCGAGCATACACATTTTTGAGCTAAACATATTTATATGTCTACTAATAGTATGGTCAAGGTCAGGGTCAGGGTCAGGGTCAGGGTCAGGGTCAGGGTCAGGGTCAGGAAAAAACCCTACAAAAATGAAAAAATGAAAAATGGAGGAACACACCAGTAACCTTTCATCTGGACATTATGCACATGCATACAAGTAATCTGTAAGCAATTTGCTATGCATGCACATGTGCATAACGTACTCACGTGCATAAAAACCAAAAAAGAACTTCCATTACTTGTATGCACATGTGCATACCGTCCAGATGAACCGATACCATGGTGTTCCTCAAATTTTCAATTTTTTGGAGCTTTCCTCTGAACCTCCCTCTATATAATCAAAATATAAACTTATCGAGCTTAAGTAAATAAACGAGTTAATTAATCTCAAATTTGAGCTCATAAACGAGCTCGAGCTCAAACATTGAAAAAATATTTGAGCTCGAGCTTGAGCCTGAAACTGTTACTCGACTCGTTTACGCCCTACCCACCACCACGTGAAACAAAAAAACAAACAAACCCAATAAATCCTACGCAGAGGTAGGATCTTGGGGGTAGGTTGTACGCAAACCTAGCCCCTACCCCTATACCCCAGGGGTAGCACCACCCTGTCAAACAACAAACCGAATCAAACCAAACGAACCTAGAAAATCCCATGCAAGAGTAGGGACTGGAGTCCCTACCCACGGGGTAGAGCCACCATATCAAACAATAAACCATACGAACCCAAAAATCCCACACACAGATAGAACGTGGAGTGTAAGATGTACGTCGACATTGCCTTTTACCCTGTCAAACACTTGTCTTGAAAACCACATGCCATATCAAACTTTCGACCTTTCAAGAATGCACTAAAAGTTTTAACCAATCAAAATGAAAATTAGGGGGATCAAGAAACTTACAACGATCTCTGCAACAACTCGAGGTTGCCGTAATGGCTTAAGAAGGTAAGCGAGGACTCGAGTGAGTACGAGCACAAGGCACATTTGTAAAATGACAAGAGGGAGTGCCGAATGAAGTGGGTTGTCTCCTTGAAACACCCCATGGGATGTAGCCTTCATAGGAGGTGCACAATCAAGCGTTGTGTTACTCGAGGCCATTTTGCACCAAAACAACCCCAATACACAAGTTAGGAAACACAAATCTTGATCGGTTTGCCCTGAATCAAGATATCTTTTTTCGGTTTAATAGGATTTCAAGTTTCAAAATTCACGAAAGCAAAAAAGAAAATTGCAAAATATGAGTCAATTCAGTAAATGCGGTCGAGTAGGGCCGTTCCAATCTTTTTGGAGGCCCTGTTATACCGAAAGGACACAAGTTTTCCTTGATAGAGTTGGTTTGCAAGGCTTTTTTTCCACCCCATGCCCGAATTCAAATCTCGTCAGTGTCATTTTCTTAGTTTTTAGCTTTTAATTTCAGATTTATTATGCTTCTGAAAAGAATTTGCAATAAAAAGACTTGAACACAAGACCTCACATATGAAAAGCAACGAACTAACCAACAGACCAATAATGATTTTATGAAAAATATCCCTACAGTTGTTTCTTATAGTCAAATGGCGTCACCGCTTGAAACAAATTCCGAGTCCGCCCCTGTTTACAAGGGTGGTAGCATGGTGAATTAATACAAGAGGATGACAAAATCAACCCGGATTCAAATCCTGCTATCTACATATGCGTTTTTTGGCCACGAGAGCGAAGCCTCGGGTAGGCCAATTCCCAGAAAAAAAGATACACTTTCATACAACGAAGTGCGATCACGCCAACCAGAAAATACGATACGAAAAAAGGTTTTCCTATCCATCGACATGCCCGAAATTAGTAGGGTTTTCAGTAAAGAAACAAGCTTCATGTCGAATGCAAATGAAACCCTACTTTCTGGAATACAAAAAAGGGGGGAAATCAGTGAGAATGTTTATAAATATATCAGAATTCTTGGGTTTTCTGCAAATTAACCCTAATTCCCAACTCCAAGTGGCTCAATTTTATGGGGAAAACTACTTATTAGAACAACGATATGCAACATTTCATAGCATTCTTAAGGGATTTCCGTTTTGTCCTCAAAATCCCTAAAATCAACACTCGTACATTTTATAATTTCACAAACGAAACCTAAAAACCCTTCGATTTCAAACGATAATGCGAATTTGAGAAGAAAGGTGGCCAAATTCTATAACATATAGCGAAAGGTGCATGTATGCATATAATGAGTGTTTTATATAATCTAAAACACACAGAGATACACATATATGTGTGTGTGTGTGTATATATATATATATATATATAGATAGATAGAGATAGAGAGAAGAGAGAAATACCTAAAGTTTGGAGAGGTTGAAGAAATTGTTGAAGGGATTTGATCCCATCCGTCAATTAGATGTTGTGATCATTTTCTGGTGACGTTTCGGTCGTAAAATCATAAAAGGGGAGAAGAAGAAGATGGGTTTAGGAGGACGGCGGTGGCAGTGGCGGTGGCGGCGGCGAAATGCGATGGCGAAGGCGGTGGCGATGGTGGTGGGATTGGATTCCAGAGAATGTGGAGGGAAATATGACATGGACAACGAGGAAGTGGTATCTTTGGGTTGAATTCCAAGAAAGTATGATTTTGAAGAACATAAAAGTGCAATTGATTTTTCCTAATATAAAATAAAAATAATTAAATAATAAAATACTTTTTTTTATTAATCTGGATATCCAACCCGTTATGCGAGCCGACTAATTCTAAGGTGACCACCTGCTTTGCAGATAGCCCGGAGTCACCGCATTTGAATTTCCGTGGCCACAAGGGGATTTTTATTTCTCCTTGGATTTGAACCTGGGATCTTCTGGTACTTTTGACATTTGGAGCTAAGCTTAAACCAATCAGACATCGTCCTTGTGGTTAAATAATAAAAGACCGTTGATTAAAGAAAAAGTAAGGGTTAGTTGGCAGTTACTAAATTATTTGATGTAAAATAATTAAGTGGTCAGAATGATCAAACAATTCTTATAATATATTGTGCAAAATAAAATATAATTGTTTAATAATTATTCATGATGAAATTAAGGTCCCGAATGATTAAGGGAGGCCTAAAGTACAAAATCATTATAATGATATTAGAATCATTAAGATACAGACTTTTTTTTTTACTAAACAATATTCATCTCTTAACGATTCAGAAACTACCTCTTAATGAAACTATTAAAAGATAAATAAACAACTCCATATAAATAACGATTAATATTATTTTAGATAAATTAGAAATATGTATACAAATATACAAAAAGTAGTGTTTTTATGTGTCTATAAGAAGGTAACAATATGATCTGATAGATTGATCGGTTTGAAAGCATTTGAACAACTTATTTTAATATATGTGTGTTTGAAAATTTTCAACTTAAGCCATGAGGGTAGGGTTGGGTCAGGTTAGAGCATTTTCAACAGCTTCTTCAAAATAGATAATTAAAAGTCAATATTTAAAAAAAAATTTACTGACTTTCATCTCTTTACCGGCTTTTCCATTTTGAAGATTACAATATTAACTGTATTATTATAATATTCAATATAATTTATAAAATATTATTTCTCTTTCCTAATTGTCTAATATCAAGATTTCTTATTATATGAATAATAAACAATAATTTCTCTTTTCCATTTTGAAGATTCTCAGTCTTTGCTATGTCCATCCGGTAAAGTAATGGTGACTTAGGTGGCGTTTGTTTTTTAAGAGGTGCTGAAGTCTGAAGTCTGAATTCACTTCTGATTTTTAAGAGGTTGTGCTGAAGTCTGAAATCTGAATCAGTCAGACTGTTTGTTTTTTGCGTCTGAAATATGAAGTTTGAAGATGAGAGATCGAGAGTCGATATGAATCGACGGTTGACAAAGTTGAGAGATGAGAAATCGAGACAGAAGAGTTGATCTAGAGAAATCGAGACAGAAGAGTTGATCTAGAGAAATCGAGCGCAAAGAGATCAGAGTAGGTAGGCGACGATTTGAAATAAAAGGTTTCGCAACCACTTATATTTTCAGACCTAATAAGAGTTTTTAAGCTCTTAATTGAAAAAAAAAACACACTGAATCCTCTTATGTCTGACCGATTCAGACTTAAGAGGATATTAAGAGCTTTTTTATTAAAAACAAACAGCCCCTTAATAAAAGCTTACCAGCAACCGTTTGGTAAACGATTATTAAACGATAAATAAACAACCCGAATAAGGTATTTAAGCCCAACAAAATACGACCTTTACCCTTTTTTTTTCTTTTGAGCCTAAAATATAATGCCTCTTTGTAATTGGGCCTAGTGTAGTTTTACTATTTACTTTTACCACGACGTTGTTCATTTTATCAATTAAATCTATGACGTCATATTCTAATATATTACGTAGTAAAACGGGCAAGAATATTTTCCAATGAAAAAATCAGTATGGCTTGAAAGAACGACAACGACATCAAGGGCTCAGAACAAAATATTTTACGTTAGTTTGACGATGACTTATATTGTTGTACTCGACAAAAATGAAATAGAAAAGACTTTCGTGCTTAAGACTGTGTTTTTCTTGTAACGTTTTAAATTCGGCAAATTGCATGAAAAAGTAACATACTTTAACTTGATTCCTATTTTGGGTAATGTACTTTCAAAACTTCCATTTTGGTACCTAAGATGTAAAGTTTTAAACATTTAAGTACCCAGGTAACTGGTTGAAGTATTAACCGATTATCATGCTGATGTGGCGAGTGATGTGATATCAAACTTGGTATTATTTGTTGACGTGGTCAGTGACGTGGATTTTTTAAAATCTAAAATTAGTCTTTTTTTTTAGTCTAAAATTAGTCTTTCCGGGTTACTCGGGTACTTAAATGTTTAAAATTTTACATCTTAGGTACAAAAATGGAAGTTTTGAAAATACGTTACCCAAAATAGGAATCAAGTTAAAGTACGTTACTTTTTCATGCAATTTGCCCTTTTAAATTCTTGTTACTGAAGCGTTAATTAGTTGTTTTCAGTAGATAATATAACAATTAATCGACATGAATATATGCAAAGAACGGATCAGTATATAAATGTCCTTGGTGCAAAAACCCTACTCTGATTGGTTTGTAGGATTTGATTGGATTTTGAAACTGATTTCCATTTCAATCATATGTTTGGTTTGAACGATTTCATGGATTTAGAATCCCGAGATTACGTTGAAACCACACAAATATAGGATAGGATTTTGAAATCCTACGAGTGTGGTTGGTATTTCACGGGATTTGTGCGTAATCGTGTTTTATAATATGTTAAAAAATTTGTTTTGTAACAATCAGTTAATAAAAAAAGTTTAATTATTTTTATACAGAATTGAATATAATTTCATCTCCTGCGAATGAAACCCACTGAAGATTTCAAATCTCTACAATTTCAAATTCTTACACAAAATTCAAATCCTTCAAAACCATTCCATCAAATCAAACGTGGTTTGATGGAATGGTTTAGAGGGATCTGGATTTCGTGAAAGAATTTGGAATTGAAGAGATTTTGAATCTTTTGTGTGTTTGGTTTGTAAGATTTGAAATGGAATTGAATTCCATTCTCTACAAGTAATTTATAAAAACAGATTAAAAATAACTGAAGTATCTTTTTTATTAGCTGATTATTACAAAACAATTGTCTTTTAACATTTTAAGACATTATTACATACAATCAACGGAAAGTCTCATTCAAAATTCTAAATGACATGAGGTATGGTGTGGCAACGAGATGAAGCCTCAAGCATTTAGGAGCCACGGTGAGGCCATTACATTTTTTCGAGGCATTTCTTATAGCGATAAATCTCTATATCATATATAAATATATAGACAAAGGGTCGTGTGAGATTATGAGTTAAAGTGAGAAGTGTAGGAAGAGATTTTGACTCATGATCACTTTTAATCTCAAACTAACCCATGAATTGCGCTTTGAAAAAGAATTAATTTGATGTTTCTCATTAGTATTGATCTAGTGGAACTCCTCAATTAGGATTAATCCAAGGGTGGAGATATTTTTTTTACCCTTTTCACCATAACTCTCATTCTCACCGAAACCCAACCCTATATATATACACACACGTAAATGACAGTTATAAAAAGGTTAAAGTGTCATAAAAAGGATGATTAAGGAAAAGTTCACATGTGAAAAAAAAATCCAAAAGCTCTATATTTTTTTATTTGAACATGCATATGTGAACCAATATTACAAATTATTCATATGGGTTTCATATATGCATCTCGGAATCAATTTTTTCAATGATTCACATATGAAATTTTCACTCTTACATTCTTTTGATATTTACTATTCTTATTTGAACCTCCCGTCCCCCACCCCCACCCCCACCCCATAAATGTTTAGAGGATTGGTTTCCAGTGAGAATGGTAAGAAGTGATCTCCACATTTTGATCAATCTAATTAGAGATCAATATTAATGAGAAGCATCGGGATATACCAGATCAATTCTTATATCAAACGCAATTCATGGAGTGGGCCGATGAGATTTAAAAGTAATCAAGGGTCTAGATCTCTTCTTCCAATTCTCATATTAACTTATATTCTCACACAATCTTTCGTGTGTGTGTCTCTCTCTCTCTCTCTACACACACACACACACACACACACACACACACACACACATATATATATATATATACTCAATTAACCATTGATATTAAAGAATTTAAATTAAGTTATATATTAAACAACACTAACAAACAAACATTAAAAACCTTTAAAAAAATCAAATATCACGATACAAAAACCGCACTTATACCATTACACGCCACCAACTTAACGATACGTCAGACACATGTCTTAAGTCACGACACATCACATCACAAACAGTAGTTACCACATAGTCTTTTAAAACAGTAGGATGAAACTTGTTAGATTAACCACCAACTTTTTATAAAAATAAATAAAAAAACTTGTAATAAAATTAAAAAATTACACTTTTTTAAAATGCACAATTTAGAAATCTAATTAATTAGAAACTTTTATCTCCATATGACATGATTTGATTAAAGGCATATCATGTAATAAAGCAATATCTAAATTCTTTTTAATCATTTCTTCAAATAGGAAAAACATGTCATCCACATATTTTGCTTAATTCTTCTTTAAATCATTTCTCATTAGTCCCGGGACTCAACAGATCCGGTCATAACTGGTCTCGGTCTCCATCGAAAAAGGTGAGTCCAGTCAAACTTTATTGTAACCGGTTCTGGTCCCAACCGATCCTGGTCATTAAAAAAATAATATATATTTTTTAATTTTTTTAATGATATATATTTTTAATACATTATAAAAATTGTAATTGAGTCACTCAAATACACTTTAAAAATACGTTTTATTATAATTAAGATTACATTGTCTTACAAAATATAGCGAGAAACCGAGAATTGTGAACGTTTTCTTTTTTGCGTTTTTTAAATTATTAAGTATTTGTATCATTAACTCGTTAAATATATATTATTTTTGGTATTTTAAATAATTCATTTTATTTTAACTTTTTTTTTTCATTTAAAATATTTGTTATCGTAGCTTATTGTCATGTAACACTTATGTAAACTTAAGGTTAAAGTGGTAAATTTTATTATTCAAAACAAAAGTACGAAGAGATTAATGTGCAGAGACAACTTATTAGATTCAGAACTTAATGGATAAAAAATCAAACGACCCCTAAATCAGAGACGTGAATGACCTTTGGTGCGACCTACGTTGCAGGCTAAGTAGGCCGCACACCATTGGGCCCCTCACGTGTATTATCAAATGTGATAAAGGTGTTCCCATTATGATACTATAATTCATCACATGTGATATTAGGTCAGAGACATGGACGACCCTTGGCGCGATCTAGGTCGCGGATCAAGTCGTACGCACACAATCAGGGTCCATTCATGTGTATTATCACATGTGATAAAGATGTTTATGCGTTTTTTTTTTGTAAGGGTGTCCGGGCCAAAGCCCGACTAATCCCCGGCAAATTTGGAGGCTAAACATGGCCTCACTTAAATGTCGCCATCACTCCCCTCCCAGGGCTCGAACTCGGTTTCATGACTATGACATGCCCAAGCCTTTACCACTGGGCTGGAAGGTCTTTGACATGTTTATGCGTTTTCATAAAATAGATATGTTCTTATTTGAACCCCCACTATAAAATATGTATATATATATATATATGTGTATATATATATATATGTATATATATATATGTATATATATATGTATGTATATATATATATATATATATATATGTATGTATGTATAGAGAGCGGAGGAGATGTTCAAGAAAAAACCTAAAAAAAAATGAAAAAAATTAAAATTTGGATTAGTTTTTTTGCCATGTGTTTACTATCAAAGAAGTTTAAATCAAATTTATTTGAAAATTAATTGGTGCAAAAAGCGAAGTGCATAAAGGAAACCACAATAATCTATACTATATTATAAAATATATGATAAAAATTCTTTAAAATCATTTTTTATGCATAAAGTACTGTGTATTTATACATATTACTTAAATTTAAGATTACAAGTAAATTGTGCATAAATATAACTTATTAAAGCTCCATTTTTGAATTCATATAATTAACTGCAGATAACCATACTCAAATACATAATAATCATCTCATTTTAAATTTAAAAAAAATCTAAAATATAATTAGGATAATCATTGAGTTCTAACAGAATCATTACCTTTATAAAATTTTATTATTAAGACAAAAATAAATTACTTCACTAAATCGTAAAAACATTATTTTTCTCAAAACCACATAAATCGTATTATATCAACAGAGACAAAAAAAAAAAAAACAAAACGAAACATTAAAATGAAGATATATCTCACTGCATTGTACGAATACCCTTCTACTTTAAACAAAGTGGAAGTTCTAACATTTAAAACTTCAATTACATGTGTACAAATCGTGCATGGTTTTTGAGATCTAGTTTTCAACCGACTCATTATATTTTCGTTTTAACTTTTCTCACTTTATCGATTTGATCTCGAATAATAAAGGATTTTATATAATTGTAATCGTAGTAACGACCGTAAGCATCTGATGTACATGTCCAGTACTTTCTAAAAGGCGTGAGTCATTGATATTGATTTATTAGTGTCAACCATCACGATGTCGACTTTTTAACCGTCTTTTAGAAATTTGACATAAAAAAGATGGTTCTATCTTATCATATATGTACAATTTTTCAGAAGAACGCGACAATTACTACAGTGATACCAACAGTTATCTAAATTAGTGATTATTCAAAAAGAAGGCACGATTGTTATGGTTAACTTTCTCAAATAATCGAACACGCTTTAAAGTATGAGGCTGAGTTAATTACGACCTGCGGCCAGGGCCGATCTTGGGGTTTCTCATGCCCTGGGCGAAAAGGTAAAATAATGTCCCCACTATTTAAAAACTATATATGAAACATACCATTTTTTAAAGGGTTTGAACCTAATCAAACTATGCATCTCATACCTAAGCCAATTTTTGTTACTGTTCATTACAACAAAATCGGGTTTATAGGACACTCCTAAATTGTAAGCGTCATAATAAACCTCTTTATAGGACTTAGTTTATAAGACCAAAAAAATAAAGTGTCCTATCTAATGGTGTTGTATTAAGTTTATATGACGTTTTTGATGTCGTAATAAGTTTTTTAGGACACTTTTAATATAAAGCGTCACATTATCAACTTTATAGGACACTATTTGAAAAAATGTCCTATAAAAACAAGTGTTCTATAAAAAAAATGAATTTATAGGACAATTTCTCAAAAGTGTCTTGTAAAGTTGCTAATGAAACATTTTGTATTAAAAATGTTCTTAAAAACTTGTTAAGACGTCCAAAAGCGTCGTATAAACTTATTACAACAACGCTTTATGTTTTGATCATATAAATTAAGTCTTATAAAGCGGTCTATCGGGACACTTAGAGATTGAGGGTGTCCTATAAACCCAATTTTATAGTAGTGGTCACTGGTAATTTATTTTTTGTAATGTATATCTTATGATTATATAATATCATAATGTAATATCAAGATAAATTGACCTTGAGTAGCGAGTGTTATGTAGTTTAAACAATCATATATAACCTTAGGCAACAAACCACATTATGGGTGACAAAAGAATTGGGATTACGAGATTCAACATCGAATCAAGAAATAAAATACAAAATAAAAAATAATTTTCGAGAATCATAAAATGCACAAAATAGCAATCTACTTTCATAATTTTTTTTATTGTAGCATTGTGCTTTCAGTTTTTCTTATTACAGCAATGTACTTTCAAACTATTTTTTATTAGGACATTGTACTTTGAAAAATTTACCCATTATAGCATTGGGTAACTTTTTGATTTAAATTTACCCATTATACTAGGTTTCCATGCCACCTCATTGTCCACGTAGGCTGTCCACATGTACTATAGTTATGTGACTTTCTTACTGCATCATTGTACTTTCAAATTTATTTTATTATAACATCTACTAGTTCTTATTAAACACTGTATTTTTAATTTTAATATTTAGATATTTTACATGTTATTTAATAAATGTATTAAATAAATTAAAAAAAATTATAAATTATTCATTAATATATCAATA
>NC_037543.1:2096660-2098147 GCF_001531365.2 Cynara cardunculus var. scolymus
TAATGTTTCATATTTATTTAATAAATATTTTACTCTAAGAATATTTAATTTGAATGCAACTTAATAAGAAAAAGTAAAAAAAAATTAAATGTTTTTTAGATAATAGCAATGAAAAATGAAAATCACTAATAATAATTTGAAATATGTTTTTATTTTAATTTTAGTTAAGAAATCAAAATGATGTGTCATCCACATCACCTCATTAAAGCCACACAAGCAAAAAAGTCAAAGGATTAACCGGTTTAAAAGGTAATAGGTTACCCATTGCTATTATGGGTAGATTTTTTAAAATACAATGCCTTAATAAAAAATAATTGGAAAATACATTGTTGTAATAAAGAAAAACAAAAGTAGAATGCTATAATAAGAAATTTTATGAAAGTATGTTGCTATTTCATGCATTTAACCCTATTATGACTATGGAAATCACAAAAAAGAATAGTTGAAATTATATAGTAATCTAAATTATTTCATACATGGTTTGATTTTAGAATATCTATACTATATTATAAAGCTTTTGATATAAAACTCTTAAAAACTATTTTTATGCATGAAGTACTGTTTATGAGACCTCCAGGTATTTTTAACCTTCAGAATCCAAACTCAAACCAATCAAACACTATTCTTATGATTTTTATATTAAAATAATTTATGTGGTGGGATTTGATATATTATTATTTTATTTTATTGATTGAATTTTTTTTTATATATATTTGAATAGAAACAAAAGCATGATCACAAATTCAACCAACATATGTGAACACGCATACTTAGTTATTAATATTTTTTAAATATTAAAAGATAATAAATTTAATTTTCCTTATTTCTTATTTTCTCAAAACAATAGTTATAATATATTATCTTTCTAACAAATTAAACATTGTATATTATTAATTATAAGATCACATATAAATAGACTTGGGATCATGTAAGATTAATATTTTTTCGGGAGACCCGTAAGATCAATTCTCAACATTTGGATTAGATCTACAATATGAACATTCATAAACGCCACGAGACTTCTCAATAATCACAAAATTACCACCGTGTAACTTTAGACCATTAGATCATTAACTTATAAAGTTGATCAATGAATATAAATTGGTCTTACGAGTCTCACGAAAAACCTTTGGTCTCACATGAACCCAACCCTATAAATATATATATATATATATATATAGAGAGAGAGAGAGAGAGTGATATATATGAATTTGATGCATGTGATATATATATATATATATATATATATATATAGGGGAACGTTCAAATAAAAACCACTTAATTTGTACAAACCGTACAAACTTCATTCAACTAATCATAATTTTTCATTTTGTTCATTGTTTTGTAATTATGAGAGATTGATTAATCATTTTTATTGTGGATGATGTTGATCATGGATATTATCATCTTCATTATTTTAATTTTAGAGAAATATATGAAATAGTTTCATTAATTTTAGAGAAATACATGAAACAGTTTCATTAAGT
>NC_037543.1:2098397-2111982 GCF_001531365.2 Cynara cardunculus var. scolymus
TTTTACAAATTAGAGTGGTTTTTATTTGATCGCTCCTCTATATATATATATATATATATATATATATATATATATATATATATATATATGTCAAAAGTCATGGTGTTGGTGCATAAACTCTAATATGCTTCCATAGTTACCTTTTTTTACGTTCGTTATGTAATTTTATTAAATATAAGTAATGGTGTAAACAAGTTAAATACAAGGTTATTTGAGCTCATCTCGAAAAAATTATACCAGATTTGAGCTCGAATAACTTTTTGATTGTAGTGCTCAAGCTCGAATTTTTTAAGTTATCGAGCTCGAGCGCGATGCTCGTTTATCGATTCGTACTCGCGATCATTTAACTCGTTTATTGGTTCGAGGTGGATAATGTTTATATTTTTATTGGATCATTTATGAATACATGAGCACGTATGACTCAAAAAAGTATATGCTCGAATGACTCGACTTTGTTCAACTTGACTCGAAAATTTTAATCGAGCTTTCGAACAAACTCCAGTCGAACATTGGTTTTATGAAGCTAATCTCGTTAAATTAAAAAATGGGTTTTATTTTGTGTTCAAGATTGACACGAACTTTAAGAATTATTAAGCTCTAACTCGAAATAAACGAACTCGAATAACTCGTTAAAAACTCGACTCGTTTACACCCATAAATACAAGATTTTAAAAAATAAAAAAACAAAAC
This sequence comes from Cynara cardunculus var. scolymus, assembly GCF_001531365.2. Classification (NCBI taxonomy): domain Eukaryota; kingdom Viridiplantae; phylum Streptophyta; class Magnoliopsida; order Asterales; family Asteraceae; genus Cynara; species Cynara cardunculus. Next base: position 2,099,088 of record NC_037543.1, read on the forward strand.
CCTAAAAATTACTTTCTTTCCTTATTCCCTCTCTCTCTCATCTTTTTCATCCTCCTCCCATAAACAAGTAATCCCCCAACACTCCAATGAAAGATAAATAACTAAGAAAATGTCATCGTAAGTCATTATTAAGGGTAAAATTGTTATTTTACCCCTTTAACTTGACACACACACACACACATACACACACATATATATATATATATATATATATAGGATTTGGTTTTCGTGAAACCCATGAAACCACAAAATAACACTGAAACTTCACAGCAAAACGTTGTGAAGTTAAAAAACACTTGGAACCTTCATACCAAAGCATTGTGAATGTTTACCTTAAAAATGTTTTGCTATGAATTTTCAGTGTTATTCAGATGGTCTCACGAAAACAGTATATTCTTACATGATCTCAAATCTCTCTCTCTCTCTCTCTCTATATATATATATACACACACACACACACAGACACACACACACACATATATATATATATATATAGGTGGAGGTTCAAACGAGAACACCTCCATTTTACGAGAACGTGAGACGAACACCCTTATCACATATGATAATACTCGTGAGGGGACCGTGTGATGTGCGGACGACGTGTTCTACGGCTTAGGCCGCGTCAAAGGTTGTCTGCGTCTATGATTTAATATCACATGTGATGGTCTTGATGAATTATAGTATCATATCAACAACACACCTTATCACATGTGATAATACTTGTGATGAGGCTTAATGGTGTAAGGGCGACTTGGCCCGTAACCAAGATCGCATCGAAAACCGCTCGCGTCTCTGATTTAGTATCACATGTGTATCATATGTGATGAAATAATAGTATCACATGTGATTGTCTACAGTAAAAGAGTGTTCTTACGTTCTCGTAAAATAAAGATGTTCTCGTTTGAACCCTTTTCCTATATGTATGTATGTATATATATAATATACTAAAGGAATCAAATCCATCATTTAATCTAATATTAATTTTGATTTACTTTAGGTTTAACTACATTATCAAACCATCTTGTTTGGTTTTTTGGAAATACAAACCGGTTTTGTGGTTTTTTTTTACATTATGGACCGGTCAACACTTTGGGAACATTGAACAAAATTCATAATTCTCATATTTTCCAATTAATTTTTTTCAACTTCTAAATTTATCAAACTGAAATAAATATGAAGCAACAGTTTTAAATACAAATTTAATCGCAATTATTATCAAATCGATTAAAAATGTGGTTGATAGTAAATCTACAAAGTGACTTAATCCAAACCGTTGATTATCTATATATACGATCAAGATCAGTTTGTAGGGTTTGTGACAATTACATTATTTATATGTAAAACTCGTTATAAATATGAAATCGCCAAATACACCAATCGATTTTTTGAAGTATTCATTGACAAATAAAACAATGACTTAATCCAAACCGTTGATTATTTTATATATACGATTAAGATTGGTTTGTAGGGTTTGTAATAATTACATTATTTATATATAAAACTCCTTATAAATATGAAATCGCAAAATACACCACCATTTTTTGAAGTACTTGTTGACAAATAAAACATTATCTAATTTTTTTTTTCACTTTTTCACATTTGAAATTTCACAGCAAAATGTCGTGAAGGTAAAAAAACGGAACCTTCACAACAAAAACACTGTGAAGATTATCTTCATAACGTTTTGATATGAAGTTTCAAGTGTAAAAAAGTGGTCTCACGGGTCTCATGAAAACAGGTTTGTCTCATGTGATTTCAAGTCTATAATATATTGTACAAAAATATGTTAATGTATTATTTTTTAAAGACAAACAAATTTTATTAGATCACAAATGAAAAGAAAAAACTAAGTACCGTATTTGTGAAAATCAAATAAGATAGATAAAACCAATCAAAGTAGAGAAAAAGGAGACAAAACCCGAGTGGTCGAGTAGCCCGCAACCTCGGTGAAGATCTATCCATAACCAGAAGTTCCCGAAAGCTATTAAGTACATGAGATATTAAGGCAATTTGACTGTGACGAAACCCAGAAAAGACGGCAATTGTGTGCCAGAAACTATGTACGAATGATTACAACGTTGGTTGCCAACATAAAATATCAGTTCGTTTCGATTGCTTCAAATTACGTAAACAAGAGTCCAGATTGTAGATTGTTAGTAAAGAGCCGTCCAAATTGTTAAATATACATATACAATCATCAAAACTGAAAATCCAAACGTAAACCTTTTTCTTCTAAGAAAACAACCATTTTTTTTTATTAACCTGGATATCCAATCCGCTATGCGAGTCAACTAATCCCAGGACGATCAGCTGCTTTGCAGATAGCTCGGAGTCACCGCATTTGAACCTCCGTGGCCACAAAGGGATTTTTATTCCTCCTTGGATTTGAACATGGAAGAAAACAACCAAATTTGAACCTTTGGTTTACGGTTTTCACCCTAGATTTGATCACAAAGACTTTCTCGGTTCTATTTTTGCCCCTTTTTTTGTTTAACTCACTTCGTATTCAACAATCCAACCTATACAAAGGGTTGTTTAGAGCCGATGGGACAAAATCTCAAGTGTTTTTTAAAAGTTATACCGCAATGCTTGTGTTTTAGAGCGGACAAGATCTTTGTTCAACCGCTGCAAAATTAGCAAGTTTAATTAGCTCGACTCGTTTAAAACCAAGCTTTAATTAGGTTTTATGTCTCTCGCATAGTATTAGTATAAGATACCAACGCACAAGATCAAAACATACAATTAAAACTGTAATACCATATATGATAGATTTCAAATATACAAGTTATTCTTCTTTAGTTTAATCGTGGCATTCTTCGGCTTTTGACCCATAGTCTTGAAAGGGTTTTTGAATCAAATCATGTATGTACGCTTTAATCGACAATAAAATCATGAATGAGGCTACATTGCTCAAATACAAGACAAGTCTTGGGTTTAATCCGGACCCGTCTTGGGTTCAATCCGGACCCCACTAAGACACGTTCTGGGTTCAATCCAGGACCCCCCCCCCCCCCCCAAAACCCAAGACACGTCCTGGGTTCAGTAACAAACCCCAATAGTCTCAGCCATTACGTGAGCCAAAAATCAAAAGCATAATTCCTCTACACTTTAATTTATTGGGAAATAAATAAATTAAAAAATAACAAGATCCAATCATTCTTGACTTGAAATTATATGAAAAATGAGAGAAAATAAAGAAAAGAGGTGATCTAACATCGAATTTACTAAAAGTAAAAGTGAAAAACATACAAAATCTAAAGAAAAAGACACTTTGAAAATTACTACTAAAAAATAAAAATAAATAAAAATAAAAATAAAATCTTGCAATGGAATGACTGGAGGTCAGATTGGCTTTACATTTCTCCACGCTTGAGACTAAAAATGTCAGAAGTTGCTGCAAGGATATTTTGGTAATTGCACCCACACATGCCTGGGAACTTGTTGCAAAGTAACTGCTCCTGCTGCTAGGGCAACAACATCCAAAGCCTTGTCATATCCAATCTCTTCTGCATTAACCCTAGCTCTAGCTAACCCTCCAATGATTCCAGGTACCACACTCACTGCACAACGTACAACACTCAGTACTACATAAACAGATCAAATTGTTGTTTGGGTGTTTCTCACGAAATCATAATCACAAACCCTAAACCTAAAAAAGAACTCTTGTACTGTTTATATAACCCCTGATTTCCAGGTATATCCAGAGGACAAAAGCTGTAGTAATTTCGTTAAAGAATTGAGTAAGCAACACTGATCTTGGTAAATTCGAACACCATATTCGATCTTTTGATGGCAAAGATCCAAGCTTTTCATGGATCTTGTAAAGCTAACTGGATCAACAGATGTCAAAAGATTAAACAAAAGAACACATAAAACCCTAATCAACTCTTCTATGTATTCCAGAGACGATGGACATAACACAGATGGTACAAGAGGGTAATTTCGTAAAGTACACCAACAAGCATATACAATTAAGTTCAGTTCATATATGATATAGTAAGATGTGGGTGAGATCCCATGAAATCAAGTACGTTAATCAACCCTAAATCTGATTTGAACTTCGTAAACCCTAAAAACTCTGATGATTTGAAGTAAAACAAGTGAAAAAGGGAGCTCCCTTCAGTCCAAGTACAGGAAACTTAAGATTCAATTTGTCTCCCGCATCATTCACTCATTTACCAAGCGCCATAGCCATAGCCAGTTTTTGGCTTAGTATTTGGATGAATGAGTCGGCAGCTAATTGATATCTTATCGCAGCCCATGAGTGGACTGAAGAAAGCTCTCTTCTTCTGTTTAGCTAACAACCTGCACACACACAGCCCCTAAACAGCAAGGTTAGATATAGATACACCCATATATATGTATATATAATTCATCTAGGTACATGACTAGAAGCAAAAAGGGAAAGATTTGCATAACAATAGCAGGAAGCATGAACAGATTGAATCTTGCACAACCCAAGCGACAATTTTTCAGGCTGCAGGAGGGCTTTGATGGATTGTGCTTGCATGTTCGAAAAGGGGGGGGGGGGGGGGGGGGGGGTTGGAGAGAAAGGGGATGGATTGAAAGAAGCTACAGAAAGTAGTAGGAAGTGGTTCATGGGTTATTTGAAGTGAAGAATGGCCATTATATATAGTCACAGACTCACTGAAGATGGCCATGGCTTAGATGATTAACAAATAGTTAAATACCACTTCCCACCTTTTCTATAAAAGAATTCATCATTTAAATGACATCATTTTTATAGAAATATATGTGTCATACTACTAATTTCCAATTATTTTTTTAATATTGTCATATAAAAAAAATATGTTCAAATAATATAATTAATATTGATAAAATACAATTTTTTTATTAACTTGGATATCTAACCCGCTATGCGAACCGACTAATCCCAGAACGATCGCCTGCTTTGTAGATAGTTCGGAGTCACCGCATTTGAATATGGCCACAAAAATTTTTTTATTCCTTCTTGGATTTGAACCTGAGACTATGTAGTATTTTGATCTTTAGAGTCAAGCTCAAACCATGGTCAAGAAGATAATTCTAAGTGACTTAACTCTACAATTGGTGAAAAAACCGAATTTACAAGTTATATTTCATATTTTATTAGGATCTCGTTTTAGTCATTGGAGTTGAATTTGTTAGAGCATCTACAACAGCTTTTTTAAAATAAAAAAAATGAGTTTTGTTCTTCAAAATCTCAGATAGATTTTTTATCTTGTTTTTAAAAATAGAAAATAAGGAAGAAAACTATAAATATAAAGAGTTCGATAATTTAATTTATGTTAAAATATCTAAAATAGAGAATTTATTGAAAATAAATATAATTTTTTTTAAAAATTATAAAAAAAAATAATTCCTTTTCAAATTTAAGTTTGATGCCCTTAAAAAAAACTTCATATTTTTATTTGTTAGTTTAAAATTAAAAAAAAAATGGTTAATAAAATTGTAATTCTTTTGTGTTTCTACAAAAAAAAACTCATTTTCATTTTCAAAAAATCGTAATATTTTTGTCTTTTACACACCACTTAAATTCCAATACATATTCTTTGGGAATATATCTTAAATTAAAATATATTGATAATATTAGTTTATACATACAAAAAAGTATAACCTAATTTTCTTAAATCAAAAAGTCATAATATTTATAACACCGAATATATGAAACACTAATTGATATTTATATTTCAAGTATAAAAATGAAGTTGTATGTTTTTTTTTTTATTAACCTGAATATCCAACCCACTATGCAAGCCGACTAATCTCATGACGATCACCCGCTTTGCACGTAGCCTGTAGTCATTGTTATTGAACATCCGTGACCATAAGGGGATTTTTATTCCTCTTTGGATTCGAATCCGAGACCTCCAACCACTTTTAACCTTTGGAGCCCAAGCTCAAAAGAATCAAACACCACCCTTGTAGTTAAATTGTATGCTTTTGCAAGAAGGGGAGTTGTATGAGAAAAGCAATAGACAATTTCAAAGGTTTATTCATATTCTTTCTCCTTTTCATTCATAAAGACCTCTCCAATCTCCATGGACATAACAAATGTTCATGGCTCTTCCTTGGCATATGCTTTTCAATTTTTATTAGACCACTTGGAACATCTTTATACGTTTAATTATACGTCTCAATATTCTTCAATTTAAAAACGTGTATGATAAAATTTATGTTAAATATTACCGTTTATACAGTTGCAGTAATGAACCTATACTTATATTATGATCATATATAAGTCAATCCTCCATCTCTGTTTATGCATCATATACGTTGAAAAATACTTGTCACATGATAGTATTTTGATTTCTTGGTAAAAATAGTAATTTGTTAATTGAGAACTAAAATGACGTATTTATTATAACAATAGAAATATCCAACTTTGTTTAATACATCAAAACTTGGATTTTTAATCACCCAGTTGTGAGGAAGATGGATTAAGATAATAACCTTTGAGTAAACCCTTTTCAGCTTATGAGCACGTCATCAATGCTCGATTGAAATCTAGACAATTTTAAGGTACCATTGTCGTAGTAATTGTGTTGTTTTAGGAAACAAGGTCGTATTGCAAAGAAGAGGAGCGGTTTTATCATGATTGTACAAAATTGGAAACACGAAGATAAATGGGATGAAACAAAAAGCTTTTGTATATCCTTGAGTTAACCAAAATGAATCGAGATGTTGGGACTAATTGAGGGAGTGTGAGTATGCAAAGTCTATTCAATGGTCAAAACAAGGATAAGAAGAATCAAAACTTTACATTTTTTATCAATTCGAAATGATCGACCAATCAATATATATATATATATATATAGGGTTGGGTTCACGTGATACCAAAGATTTTTCGTGAGACCCGTAAGACCAAGAATCCTCCTCTAACATGTTTAGAAATTATAAATCTTGATACTTAGTGCACTAGTTAATAATCACTAAGAGGAACAAAAGACATTAAAATATAAAAAACAAGCTATTAATCCTGTGAAATTGCAAATAAAAACGATTGATTTTCTTACATATTCTTTTCATAATTAAATTAAACTTTAATAAAAGTTGTTGGTCTGCCTTATTTCTTATTACATTATTTAATTATTAAAAGATATTAAGATAGATTCGATCAATTGTGAACTGAGTGATGCTATAAGTATCTTAAAAGCCACTCTAATTGATATTTGATATAATCTAGTAATACTTTTAACTCATGTAGATAAGTTCGCCGGTGTTTAAATTTCACTATATATATATATATATATATATATAAATTAAAAGGATAAATTGCATGAAAAAATAAAGTATTTTAACCTGATTCCTATTTTGAGTAACATACTTTCAAAACTTCCATTTTGGGTAACCAGTTACTATACTGATGTGTTATCCAACTCAGTATTATTTGCTATTCAGCCCAATTTCATTCGATCACTCGCCACATCAGTATAGTAACCGGCTAATGCTTCAACCGATTATCCATGTATTCAAATGTTCAAAACTTTACATCTCTAGGTACCAAAACAGAAGTCCCGAAAACACGTTATCCAAAACAAGAATCAAGTTAAAGTACGTTACTTTTTCATACAACTTGCACAAACTAAAACGAAAGCATCACTCATTGTGAATTTAAAAGTTGCCCTATTCAACCCCATTTAGTCAAAGATGTCCTTAATTTTGTGAAGAAAGTGTGGTGCAAAGTTCCCTCATATCTTTACTAAACAAAACAAGTGTACATGAACCTAAAGATTCCATGAAGAATTAATTAACCTACTAATAATGTCTTAAGGTTTCCATGAATTAGGCTCATGAGTTATCTTTTGAGGAGGTACAACCCTACTAAGTAGCCTTTTTGTGTGTATTGTAGCCCACAAAAATATATATGGGTGTCCAATATTGTCTTAACAAAGTGATACATGATTTAACATGAAACAACCCTTTAATTAGCAAATAATTAAGTCTTGTCTAGACTTTGAAAGTGTATAGACAACAACATGTGTTCATTTCAATCATTCCACCTTGAAGGAATATTTCTAGATTTATATCGAAATTGATATGGGATCGGTTAAATATATTGCTAGCTACTGATTTTATTCTCGTATATATAAGTATTAGAACTGACTTTTATATTCTGGATACAAGATTTGATCTGGTTTTGATATTAAAAGAGTACGTATAGCAGTCCATATTAATATTACTATCTTGTTCGTTATAATTTGTACGTAGATAAAATAATGTAACCTTGTACATTATTTCTTTTTAAATAATTAATTAGCAGGTTTAGTACTGAATTTCAGTGTTCTAAAAGACTTGTCGTAATGGTCATCATGGCGGGGTGTGGCTCAAAACCTGTGTCCGGCGCCATGTTAAACATGTGATGTGTCATGGCCTAATGCGAGGTTTTGGTAACGTAATATATGATTTTTTTTATCTTTTTCGTGTCTTAGTTGTTAGTTTTTAATATATATATATATATATATATATATATATATATATAACATAATTTTGTTTAATATGATTATTGACTCATTGGATAATACTAGAAAACATATGTTTTTATATAATATCATATACTGATATAAAGATTTGCCATCACAAGTCGCATATTGAAAAACGTTGTGGTCTCGTTATGGCTCCTACGGCTTAAGGCTTGCCTCGTCTCCACGCATCACGCCATTTAGAACTTCTTAAAATTTCGACTTATTTCTATTTAAAAATGGGAAGTTTAGCACTAAGATGTAATTTGGTTTATGGAATTGAAGAAGGGTCAATTCCATTAACCGAATTTCGATCCATTTATTTGGTTCATTTTTTTTAAAGGAATCAAAATGAATCCCGACAGTGGAGTAAATATTTCAAAGCTATTACAAAAGACAAATATGATTTATTAAATCTAATCAAATTGAGTGAGACTTGACCGCATCCAAATTGTCGGCAGGTCTCTCATCTCATTTCGGTATGCAAATTTTGTCATTGGATCTCTCATCTCATCTTGTTCTGCAACCATCATCGTCAAAATTGGAACAAACCATTAATTACCCTCATAATTAGATTAAATCATGAAACCGTCAATGGTCCAGAGCAACTGGACCAAACCCATTGGATCCTAATAGAAACCTTTGCAACTAGACGAAACCATGAAACCCACATCTCAAATCCGTGTTTCGGATTCAAAATCCAAGTTTGTCGGGGATACATACAACAATGGTCGTACATCTTCACTTGTACAAAAATATAGTCTTTAGACCTATCAAACAACTCCTTGGTATGACCTACTCCCATCAAACTCAAACGCCTCATCAATCTCACTGTACTTAACCTCTCATCGATCCAACCAGCTTTCCACTTCCGTCACACCATCCATCGCCATGTGCGATTACCTCAATGCTATTGACCTACACGAGAACAATAACTTAATGCCTAATTACTGAATTTACCTAACTAGAAATTTTATTACCCTAATACGACCGCTCATATTTGATTTAACAAATGACAATATAATTCAAACAACAAATAATAAAAATATGGTAAATGGGTATTTTGGTTATTTGACATTATTTCATTTTCACTTATAAAGCTACATTCTACGAATTAAACAAACATATTTCAACCCATTTAACAAATTTATTTATAGTTTATACCAACCAAACGCATAATCAAACTTGATTGAATTCAAGTCAAATTAATTCCTTCGACAAATATATGTCCTTACAAAAACAATTTGAACCAATCATGGCATTGTAACACCCAAATAACCTAGTTATATTGTCCTTACAGAAACAATGTGAACTAATCACCCCGTCCCCTGTGTCTCAAATTTTCGATTAATCGTTATTTATCATATCAAATAACTAAAAAGCATGACATTGTAAGACCCAAATAACATAGTTATATTGTCTACTTTGCTCTTAGCCACAACCCGGGATCATAGTTTTAAAACGTGTTAGCATTCGTTAAAGGGTTTCCCCTGCCATACACATACACACACACACACACATATATATAGGGGTGGGTTCAAATAAAAACCACACAATTTGTAAAAACCGTGAAAACCTCATTCAACCAATCATAATTTTTCATTTTGTTCATTTTTTTTGTAATTATGGGAGGTTGATTAACCATTTTTATTGTGGAAAATGTTAATCATGGATATTATCATCTTCATTATTTTAATTTTAGAGAAATACATGAAACAGTTTCATTAAAATTTCATTATGTAGTATATGAAACAATTTCATAACCACATATGAAACAACTTTATCAAAAAAAGTATTATATGAAACAATTTCACAAGATTAACAATTTCATGAAAAATTTTCATAAGATTAACGACGGATGAGAATAGTTTTTACGGTTTTTACAAATTGGAGTGGTTTTCATTTGATCGCTCCTCTCTCTCTCTCTCTCTCTCTCTCTCTATATATATATATATATATATATATATTATAAATGAAATTTGCCTAAGATGTTACAAACATATCTCTCAGGGGCTCATCATCCTCGATAAGGTTTCCTCATCATCCTAGATAAGGTTTCCCCACCATTCCAATGTCACAAGGATCAACACACACCATTTTGGTTCTACGTATATAGCATAACAAAAGTATATGACTATTAATCAAATATACTTCTTTAAATACTTTGTAAAAATTAGCGTCATTCACATCTTATTAAAAAATATTGCATTTTAACACACACAAAAAATTACTTTAAATTCTATAGATACGAATTGTTACCAACCTACCTTTATGTAATGTACGCTTTGATTCTCAAAGATTAGACCGTCTTATTCATATACTTTATGGAAGAAAAAAAAAACTATCAGTCAAATACTGAAATCATCTTCAGTTACGTTACTTTCATTTATTTGATAATTTAAAATATCAAATCAAAATCATGAATGACAAAAAAACACGAATTAATAAGTTAATAAATTAGAATTAATAAGCCAATTACATTCACTTACATTCATTCAAATCCGAACCCCACTTAATAAAAAACAATAAAAAAAGGAGTCGACCATTCAAATATTCGAAATTGCATCGATAAATGAGCGGAAACAGACAAACGTATATACTATAGGGTATGTATCCACCTATCTTGAATTTCGGATACAGAAATGATGAAATCGTTTTTGATTGAACCAAATATATAAGATTATATAACGAAACGATACATATTGATGAAGGATTTTTAATTAGGTTTGATTTTTAAAGTCCCTCTGGGGGTAAATCATACCCATAAGAATGATATTTTTTCCATCGTCTAAAATCAATTAGATTTAGGGTTTGTGATAAAAGAAGAAAGAAAGCATATATGGAAGGAGAATCGAATTAAAGTATAGAACAAAAGCTATAGAGTAGTTCAAACCAAGACTTCGACTTTACGTTTGTTTTGGTTCCATCTTTTTTGGTTCCATCCCATTTTTACTCATAGAGACCCGTAATGTAGAATTTTTAATTGATGATCATATAATCAGTGGCAGATATACTGATTCTTGCTAAGAGCATGTATCTTTAAGGTGGATCAAATACCTGTAAAACCGTCCGATATGTTTATGGTCAAATTCTATCTTTTCGAGGGATTTTTAAGTTTTTGGTTAATTTCGAGAGATTTTTAAATTTTTTTGATTGGTTTCAAGGAATTTTTTTGGGTTTTTTGTTTGATTTCAAAATACTTTTTAGTTTGATTTTGAATGGCCTTTTCGGTTTTTTGGGTGATGTTTCTTGTATTTTCTAATATTACGGAGCATCCCTCAAAATTTAGTGGACCTTTTATACTCCAATTGAACAAGTACACGGGATCCCGCTCGGATCTTCATAGGTCCAACCATGTTTATATTGAAGTTACTATTAGATGAATGTAAAATGTTAAATTTGAACCAGAAGGGTGGTGCATGATTGGTTTGAGCTTGACTCCAAAGGTCAAAAGTACCAGGAGGTCTCAGGTTCAAATCCGATGAGTAATAAAAATCCCCTTATGGCCACGGAGGTTCAAATGTAGTGACTCCGAGCTATCTGCAAAACAAGTGGTCACCATGGGATTAGTCGGCTCGCATAGTGGGTTGGATATCCATGTTAATAAAAAAAATGTTAAATTTGAAAAATACAACATTAGGTTTTTCTTCAAACTCGTTTATTTTTTGTGTTTTTATTTCACTCATTCGTTCAAAAGTCCGTCAAATAAGCGTTAAATACACCTATGTCATGGCATTTTACAAAAATTATGTAATATTTAGTTGGTATTATCTATACGTTACGGATAAAACTTAAAAAATGGAGCAACTCAATATTCATCTAACATTTATGCACATTTATACATATACATAAATTTATATACGCCGCTTCATCATTTGATAACTCCAAAATATGCAAGATCCGTGAGATCCGTCATAATCTACTAACTTAACATAGTTATTGTTATTAATTAATGATTACCGTTATTTATTAAATAAAAATTAATGCGTAGGAGATTTCATCTTTTATCTCTCTCTCTCTCTCTCTTATATTCTCTCTATTATCTCCGTGTTAACATACACATCGTGCACATAAGGTGAACACATTGTGAATACGAGAACACATGGAGAACCGTAACTAAATACGAGAATACAAACACGACCAAATCACGTTCGAAATCACATGTGCTTTTACATTAACGGTCAACAAGACAGTGTGCGGGTGATGTCACATGCGACTTCAGGTTGCAGCCAAAGTCGCGTGAATCATATGTGATTTTATAAGTGATCTTAATGTAAAATCATATGTGATTCTATGTTATTTTTTTGTTTAATTACTATTCTCATATGAACATGACTCTCTCTTTATATATATATATATATATATATATATATATATATATATATATATATATATATATAGGTGGAGGTTCAAACGAGAACCCATGTGATTTA
>NC_037543.1:2112382-2119106 GCF_001531365.2 Cynara cardunculus var. scolymus
ACCAAAACGATAACCCAAATGATGTATAATGGTGATTATCACACCCCTATCACATGATTATCACACCCATATCACATGATTATCACACCTACTACAATCCTAACCTATTTCGTAACCGTTTAAAAGATTTGATAAGACTAATGATAATAATGATCGTGTTTAAAAGATTTGATGTTCCATTATTACCCTTTTAGTTTTAATTTTTTTTAAATCTTTTTAAATTTTAATTTTAATTTAAAAAATCTTTTAATTTTATTTTTTTATCACAATATGAGGTTATTGGGTTGTTCTTGCGTTCTCGTAAATCACAGGGGTTCTCGTTTGAACCCTTCCCTATATATATATATATATATACATGCGTAAGTGTACATAAAAAGTGTTTTACAAATAAAAAATGATTGCTTTACGAATTTAAACACTCTTTTAATTAGAAGTTGTAGAGTTGTGGTAGTAAAACATGACAAATTAAAGGTAGGTAACATTTTTTAATATATGTAAAATGTATAGCAAGATCCATGTCTTGCGAAAAGGTAGGAAAACTGGCTGTAAAGCATCATGATCGAACTAGGTTTAAGCAATCAGAACACATGCAAATCATTAACCTCTATCATTAAAATACAATTTTTTATATATATAGACTTGGGATCATGTGAGACCAAAGGTTTTTCGTGAGACTCGTAAGACCAATTCTCAACCATTGGATTAAATCTACAATCTGAACATTCATAATCACAAAATTGTCACGAGACTTCTCAATAATCACAAAATTGTCACCGTGCAACTTTAGACCATTAGTTGATCAATGAACATAAATTGGTTTACGGGTCTCAAGAAAAACTCTTGGTCTCACGAAAAACTCTCTCTCTCTCTCTCTATATATATATATATATATAGAGAGAGAGAGAGAGAGGGAGAGATGAGGTTTACTTTGCAAACCACGTTATTTGTACAAACTGTACAAATCTCAATCAACCAATTATAATTTTTCATTTTGTTCATTTTTTTTGTAATTATAAGAGGTTGATTAATCATTTTTATTGTGTATGGTGTTAATCATGGATATTATCATCTTTATTATTTTAATTTTAGAGAAATACATGAAAGAGTTTCATTAAAATTTCATTAAGTATTATATGAAACATTTTCAAACCATATATGAAACAACTTCATCAAAAAAAATATTATATGAAACAAGTTCATGAATTTTTTTCATAAGATTAAACAATGAAATCGACTTATGAGGGTGCTTTGCATGGTTTGTACAAATTGAGTGGTTTGCATTTGATCGATCCTCTCTCTCTCTCTCTATATATATATATATATATATCTCTCTCTCTCTCTCTCTCTCTATATATATATATATATATATACACACACATACACACAGACCATATACAGTTTTACATGTTACACATATGACACTATCACGTTGTTCAGCTAATTAATTGACTCTCAATAGATAATAAAAGTTTACGTATTTGATTGTTGTTGTTATTATTATTATTATTTTGTATCTATGGGTACTGTCGGGACCATTTTGTCCTTATCTTGACTAATCTCATTGAGTCCTGAAAATAAATAGCAGCAAAATTCTCAATGGCCTTCAGAATATTCAAACTGACGTATGAAAAGGATCCCTGATGCAACATTTATTTCTCATTTTGATGAAATTTATTGACTAAATTAATAGAATGAAGATGATAATGTCCTCAATTATTTGAAATAAGTTATTTGAAACAATTTAATGAAAAAATTTCATTAAAATAAACAATAAAATCGACGGTTTTCACGATTTGTATAAATGACTTGGTTTGCAAAATATCCTTCATACATACATACATACATATATATATATATATACATACATATATATATATATACATACATATATATATATATATATATACATACATACATATATATATATATACATACATACATATATATATATATACATACATATATATATATATATATATTATTTTATGTGTAAGTTTTCTTATCATTTGTACGTTGAATATATTTTCCAGGTTGGTGAAGCAAATGAATAGCCTTTCAGCACAGTAACCCCCAAGTTCCCTTGCTGCAAAAACCTTTTAGAAGATTGGAAGTAACACAGAAATAGCTTCCTTACACCTGTTTCTTCAACAACCATTAACCCTATGAGCCACAAAATTTTAAGAACAATCAAATATGGCACCACGAAAACCATGCATTGGATCATTGCAACAGGCTTTAATGTAGCGTCGTACACGAGCCTTGAGCCATAGCGTGCTTTTAGAACACCGATATGAATCAAGTTTCACACCAAAATACCCTGTGATAAATATTTACCGGTCTACAAATGAACGACAATTCTTGTAATACCAACAACTTTATATCACTCACAGACGATTTTGTTTGTTAATCGTGGGTGTCCGGGTCAACTTACTTGCACCTCGACTAATCTCAAGGTCTTGGAGAACAGCCAGAAAAATCCCAATACTTTACAGGGTTCGAACAGTGACAGTTGAGTTAATTTTATAAGGTTAATAATTATATGATTTCATAACTTTATTGAAGTACCAAGAAAGAAACTGTATGTCCAACCATTCACTTGCACGTTATCGTGTTAAATTTCACCCGTTTTAAGAATCGATTTTTTGTATGAAAGTTTAGTACATTTTTCAAGTTACTAAATTCCTGTAAAAGATTCTTCTAGCACGGTTTTAACTCGAAAAGATGTATGCATAAATGGTTTTGTTAAACCAGTTTACTAAAAGTCTCGTCGCAACAACTGTCGTGCACCATAGCACAATGCTTGTGTGACAGGCCACGTTAAAAAGGTAGCCATGGCCTAATACATGGTTTTAATTTGTAACGCGATATTTGAATCTTATTAACTTTTTAATGTTTTATTTGTAAGTTTTTAATATACTGGAAGGATACTCGCATAATACATCGAGATATATCTCAATTTTAATGCTTAGTTTCGTTATTTATTTATGTCGATATAATAAAGTTTTATGTGGTTTAGAGAAAACGATAATGTTTTTATTTTTAAATAAAATTTAAAAATATCATAAGAATTTGAAAAAAAATATATCGATGGTAGTATCAAATTACTATTTTCAAAATTCTCGTTTGTTCTGTAATTTATTTAATTCAATTTTTTTTATAATTTAATTTGGGTTTAATAAGAAAGTAATTTTTGGTTTAATAATATATTTTTTTTATAAAAATAATAATTAAGTATTATGTTATAACTCAATAATTATCCTAATTATATTTAAATTTTTTAAATTTAAAATTATATGTTTATTCTGTATTTGATTATGTTTATCTGCAGTTAGTTACACGAATTCCAAAATGAAGCTTTAATAAGTTGTCGGTGCAAGTCGTGCGATGGAAAATGTCGTAACATCATCGTGACTCCTCATGCTTCCTTTTGAACTCGTTTTTTCTTATCCAAAGTGCAAAAACCCCCCCATTAAATATCCGGTTCTCCTACATCAAGTATAATCTCACTACAACAAAAATCGGGTTTATAGGCCATTCCGAGTTTCTAAGTGTTCTAATAAACCTCTTTATAAGACTTGGTTTATAGGACCAAAAAAATAAAGCGTCATATCTAAAGGCGTTTTAATAAGTTTATGACGTTTTTTTTTACATTGTAATAAGTTTTTTAGGATGCTTTTAATATAAAGCGTCTAATTAGCAACTTTATAGGACACGATTTAAAAAACTGTATTATATAAACAAATGTCCTATAAAAATTGAGTTTATAAGACACTTTCTTAAAAGTGTTCTATAAAGTTGCTAATAGAACATTTTTGTATTAAAAATGTCCTAAAAAACTTGTTAAGATGTCCAAAAGCGTCATATAAACTAATTACAACACTTTTAGATAAGACATTTTATATTTTGGTCATATAAATTAAGTCCTATAAAACGGTCTATTGGAACGCTTAAGGATTGGAGGTGTCTTATAAATTCAATTTTGTTGTAGTGAAAGCAAATGATCTTTACCCACAAAAATCATCCAGCTAAATTCCGTCTGTGACTACCAACGGATCACCTAGATAACACAAATGGTTCTGGTCGAATCCGATGTTTTTCAAGAAACTACCAACAGAACACTTAGAAAATAATTGAGTAATCTGTCACCAGTGACGGACCCAGAAGTTTTTTTTTTAAACGGTGGCTTCATTTGACTATAAGAAAAAATATAGGAAATTTTATTCAAACGGTGACACTTTTTGACTATAAGAAACAAATAGACGGAATTTTTTTCAAACGGTGGCACCGTTTGACTAAGAAAATGACACTCACATGATTCGGACTTGAGTGTGGGGTGGAATAAAAGCCTTGCAAACCAACTCTACCAAATAAAACTTGTTCTCAATGTAGTTTCAAAATACATACGGTGACACACAACAAATTAATAAGGTTGCACCGTTCACGAAACCTAATTTTTTTACCCTTCGATGGAGAAATAATACAATGACATATGCCACCTATACCACGTACATAAGTCCGTCCATGTCCGTCATTGATTTCAATTTTCCATCAACAATTTACCCACCAACTTTTACAACGAATCATCTCTTTAACGACGCATTTCCCAAGAAAAAAAACCAGAAACTAAAAGTTTTTCATGGACATGTACAAAACATGAGAGCATTAATGATGATGAAAAAGAGGAAAATAGATGTAGGGTGAAGCCAAATGGGGGTTGGGTGATGTTGGTAGGAATATATGGAAGATCACATCACAAGACTTCTTACTGTGTGCTGTAATTTTTATTTACTGAGATGAAATGAAATGGAGGTCATATCAGAAAACCCTAAAGGCTGAGCTGTTCCTCAATGTATGGTCTCAACCCCCCATCTCTTTAGCCTCTGCTTACTCCTTTCATCTTTCTCTTCTCTCCATCATTTCATCTCATTATTTTGTCCACAACCACTCTCTCTCTCTCCCTGCCTTTCTTTCACATCCATCTGTTTTCATCTCAGATAACCCATGCATCAAGATTTCAAACTGTACCTTGCTTCATCCCTTTTATTGCTTTCCTAATTCATATTTTGCATCACATTATTTGCACAAACATATATATATATATATATATATATATATATATATAGGGGAGCGATCAAATACAAACCATTCAATTTGTACAAACCGTGCAAACCTCATTCAACCAATCATAATTTTTAATTTTGTTCATTTTTTTGTAATTATGAGAGGTTGATTAATCATTTTTAGTATGGAGGGTGTTAATCATAGATATTATCATCTTCATTATTTTAATTTTTAGAGAAATACATGAAACAGTTTCATTAATTTTAGAGAAATACATGAAACAGTTTCATTAATTTTAGAGAAATACATGAAACAGTTTCATTAAGTATTATATGAAACAATTTCACACCCATATATGAAACAACTTGATTAAAAAAGTATTATATGAAACAATTTCACAAGATTAAACAATTTCATGAAAAAAATTCATAAGATTAAACAATGAAATCGACGGATGAAGGTGGTTTGCACGGTTTACACAAATGAGGGCGGTTTTTATTTGATCACTCCTCTATATATATATATATATATATATATATATATATATATATATATATATATCTTATTTTAGAGTTGGATTCACGTGAGAACAAGAGTTTTTTTGTGAGATCCATAAAACCAATTTATGTTCATTGATCAACTTTATAAACCAATGATCTAATGGTCTAAAGTTGCACGGTGATAATTTTGTGATTATTGAGAAGTCTCGTGGTAATTTTGTGATTATGAATGTTCATATTGTAGATCTAATCCAAAGGTTGAGAGTTGGTCTTACGGGTCTCACGAAAAGCTTTTGGTCTCATATGATTCCAAGTCTCTTATTATATATATATATATATATGTGTGTATGTATATACATACATACATATACATACACACACACATACATATGTATATATATTCACACATCTTATTCTATACTAGGGTTTCAAGGACATGCTACTAATTTTTGTAGTTCTGATACCAACGATAGGCTACCATTGAGCATCTCCAACCATTGGTTCAAAGATTAAAGACTGGTTCATACATTGGTTAATTCTAGAATGTGATCTTTTGGAGCATCTTCCACCATTCGACAAAACTTCAATTTTATTGGTGATTCTTTTGTCTGGTTTTTAAATGTAACGGCAATAATGCCGTGTAAATTTTTGAACCGGCAAAACCCTAGAGCCACAGATTTGGTGATCGTTTTTATTTGGTCCGCAAATTTGGTGTTTTTATAGTGTGGTTGAAGTTAAGATGTTAATGGTCTTACTATTTTTAGGTCACGTTTGATTTGTAGGATTTTAGATTTCAATTCCATTTCGATCTCAATATCTCATTGAAATTCCGCAAACATGGGGTTTAAAAAAATCCATCGAGATTGTTGGTATTCCACAGGATTTCGTATAATTTTGGTACATTTCCTACCCATAATAGGTAACTTAGAAAATAAAAATTTCATGCAAAATATATCCGTTTTGTCCGATGTTCAAAATAGTGTGAGGCATGGCACAGTGACAAGATCAAGTCTCAAAGTCTTACACATCACAGTGATGACGTAATGATTTTCAATGCGTGACATAAGACGAAAAATTTGTATGTCATTATATGGAATTATATATATATACACACACACACACACACACACACATATATATATATATAGGGGAGCGATCAAATG
>NC_037543.1:2119511-2137142 GCF_001531365.2 Cynara cardunculus var. scolymus
TATATATATATATATATATATATATATATATATATATATATATATATATATTATTCAATAGATAAAAAATTTACATTGATATTAGAATAAAAAAAATTCATAGAGAATATAAAAATAGCGTTTGATTAAATATTCAAAATAGAACTTAGAAACTTAATTTTATAACTTCGTTTTAACCGTGAGTTCATGACATGTATGAATTCGTGAAATTGTGAGTGATGTGATTGGATAATTCTATAAGAGTGTATAATATAAAGTTAAAATTGTAAAAAACTCGAAAACTAAAAAATTTAAAAACCTATTTAAAAAAAAAGGCACGCCATGGCATGCCTTAAGACGCCATTACATAAGTAACGCCTTACAAAAACGCTATAGGCCGTTATCGTAACGACGGAGACGCGTTTTATGCCATATCACATCATAGCGTCCGCCATAACGCACCTTCTTTGAACACTGGTTTTGTCCAATTCACTTGGAAAAAAGCAAAGAAGATCGAGAATACAGGATGAATGGTTTGAAAAGATATAAAAGATATAGTTGTATTAAAGCCTACCCTATATCGGGTGATGCTATATTTATCTCCTTTATCATAATCAGATCAAATCATATATTAGGAATGCCAAAAATAAGTCCAATGTTGTCGTGTATAAAGAGAAAATTAGTAAATATATATACATTTAGCAATGTATCACTACAACAAAATTGAGTTTATAGGACACCCCCAATCTCTAAGTGTTCCAATAGACCTCTTTATAAGACTTAATTTATATGATCAAAACATAATGTGTCTTATCTAAATGTGTTGTAATAAGTTTATATAACGCTTTTGGAAATCTTAACAAGTTTTTGAGGACGTTTTTAATACAAAGTGTCGCATTAGCAACTTTATAGGACACTTTCTCATTTTTTATAGGACACTTGTTTTTATAGGACAAAGTTTCAAATAGCGTCCTATAAAGTTGATAATGAGACACTTTATATTAAAAGTGTCCTAAAAAACTTATTATGACGTCAAAAAACGTCATATAAACTTATTATAACACATTTAGATAGAACACTTTATTCTTTTGTTCTTATAAACTAAGTCCTATAAAGAGATCTATTAGAACACTTAGAATTTGAAAGTGTTCTATAAACCCGATTTTGTTGTAGTGTATAAAAGTGTACTTACACTGACTTTGAGTTTGAAATTTATGCTTGTTAACTATAGCAATTTGTTAAATATCCTCGCACTTCATTGCTACTCGAAAAGGACCTAATTAAGAGAATCCTAAAGGAACCAACGAAAGTCGATCGAGAATATCATTGTCATGGGTGAAAGCATCGATCGATCGATAGAAAATAACCTAGAATAAACTACGTACATTCATTGAAGTATTTAAACGGAAAGTGGAGATCGTCAATTGTTGGCATAACGTTCACAGTTAGGGAATGTCTTAGGAGGTCGGCCCTGAACTCTTAAAGCATCTCCAATTGACTGACTTATAAAAACCTCATTTTTACATTATTTTTTTTATTGTATTATCGTCAACTTAACAAATTGAGGACCTTCACAAAAGTACATTATAGTCGTGACTTATAACTCAAAAATGTATGTGTGTGTAGGGGTGCTCATGGGTTGGGTTGATTGGGTTGAGAACATTTGAACAACCCAACCCAATACTTGCGGTTTAGAAAAATCTTAACCCAACCCAACTCAAACCAAAGTGCAACCCAACCCAACCCAACCCGTACGGGTTGATCGGGTTAGTCGGGTTGGTCGGGTTGATACTTTGGTGTAGTAAAATATTCTTATAACCTTGAATGTGTTATTTCTCTACTCATAATTTCTTTTTCATCATCAACCATTTGATACAACTTATTTATATTTCTTACGTATATCACATTCAGTTAATTTTAAACAATTTACATATATATGTTCACAGTTACTGAATGAGTTATATAAAGATATGAATAGATTGAAAATATGTGTATATGAAAAGCATACATGATAGTGTAATTGTCTAATGTATATATTAATAAAAATTCAACAATCATATTAAATCTAAGAAATAAAAGGATATCGGGTTCATCGGGTTGGGTTGGGTTCAAATAATAATAACCCAATATCGACCCAATACCTACGGTTTGATAATTTTACAACTCGATTAGACATCGGGTTGTTTCCGGTTGGGTTATTTCACGTTGGGTTGGGTTAGGTTGGTCGGGTTTTTGAGCACCCCTATGTGTGTGTGTGTATATATATAAATTAATTACATAACATTTAACACAATAATCAATACAAGAACTCAGAAAATACTGGTACACTTAGAGCATCTTCGATACAAGGTCTTACAAGAAACGACGTTGTAGAGCTTTCATATAGGAACCTCACACTCTTTGAGCTTTCATACAAGAACCTTGATATACTACAACAAAATTTTGTTTATAGGACATCTCCAATCTCTAAGCGTCCCAATAGACCGTTTTATAGGACTTAATTTATAGGACAAAAATATAAAGCGTCTTATCTAAAGTTGTTGTAATAAGTTTATATGATGTTTTTGAGCGTCTTAACAAGTTTTTTAGGACATTTTTAATACAAAATGTTGCATTAACAGCTTTATAGGACATTTTTGCAAAAATGTCATATAAACTCATTTTTTATAATGACACTTGTGTTTATAGGACAATTTTTCAAATAGTGTCCTATAAAGTTGATAACGGGACACTTTATATTAAAAATGTCCTAAAAACGTATTACGACGTAAAAAAAGGTCATATACTTATTACAACACTTTTAGATATGACACTTTATTTTTTTGATCCTATAAACTAAGTCCTATAAAGAGGTCTGTTAGGACACTTAGAATTTGAAAGTGTCCTATAAACCCGATTTTGTTGTAGCGTATAAAATTATTTAACTGTTTTAAGTTTAATAACTTACTAATCTTGAATCTAATTTTGAAGTTGCAATATTAATTTTGAAATGTACATCCAAACTTTATCATTACAAGAACACAAAAATGTACGTCGGCTATCATCTATTTTATCAAAATCTAATAATTTGACGTCAGTAGATGATGGATAGTAGAGTCAAAAGAATATTGAGCAAACCAGAGAGAGTCATCCAATTATTCATGTTGATTATATGAGTTCGTTGGAGCTGGTTAAGTTGAAACCTAAGTTTATCAATAAATCTTAAATTTTGAAGTTTATTACGTATTATTTAAGAGCAACTTCAACTTATCTGCTAAAGGGCGACTTCACCGATCATTGAAATATAAGAATTGTCCGCAAAAGTGGATCATCAGATCGCTAAAAGGATCAGTATTTTGCCGACATTCAATTGTCACGAACAAACATAACGGTGCATTATCTTGCCTCTATCCATTCAATAATTAGTGAAAAAATGCCTCTATCCATTCAATAATTAGTGAAAAAATGTTTTTTGAAGAGTGTTCAATGCTATGCCTAAATTAATCCCGGTAAATTTTAACTGTAAAAAATCAGTCCTGATAAACTTAGTGAGCATAATTGCTATGTATGTCTGGAATCAAACCTAGACAGATGAGATATTCTACGGCATTCCAGGACCTCAACCACTATGTCACAACCCTTATTGTTTAATAAAACATTGTTCTAACGATATTATTATTTATATTAATATATTGACTATTATTTTGTATTCGGTTGGCAATTTGTTTATTTTATTTTTTTTTAGATATCAATTACATGTAAATACCTTGTTTTTTTAAATAAAATAATCGAAAAGTACACAAGGGGGTCCACATGTATCTGATTTGGGGGATAAAAAATCTGATTTTTATAAAATAATAGGATCGCTCCCACCTAACTCCGGATCGCCCCCGGGGAGATCCTACCTTATCTTTTGATTGCTATTTTGCCATTTAGCGAGGATATCGATTTGACAATTAAGAGGTGTTTTTTCAATAAACGGATGACGATTTTGACTGTTATTTTGTCTGTTTTAGGACCAAATATTATGGTTATCTCTAAATCAAATATTTATACTCTCACAACCCGTAACCATTAAACACAATCTACCATCACAATCCTTAACACAATATGAGATCACGTCAAACTTTATAATTTTTACTACTTTTTTTACAACTCAAAAATGAACCAAAAGATGTTTTTATATTTTCTTATAAAAATTATATTTTTATAATTACCGAATGTTAATATTTTTTAATAATTGTTAACACGAAAAAAGTTATTTGTATCTGATTTGGGGGACAAAAATCAGATATTATATTTGAAAAATGTCATATTTTCATAACCACCTACTTTGAGCCTAATTTTGTCATTTAGTGCCCTACAATTTGACGGTGATTCGAAGACGATTTGACAATCTATTTTGTCTTATTACGTAACGGTTTATGTAAATAAGCGATTGGAGGGGACCATTATCACCATCCCCACCGACATCCACCACCGAGCATATAGAAACACACCCCCTCGACCACCGATCATTGATCCCCGTGGCAACTTTGTGACACGATTTTACAACATAATGACAGCTCTAAGGGTAGGGGCGATAGTGTATAAATATGATGCCTCATGAAACCAAAAATCACAACTTCATACCGACCATATTAAATCTTATACAATTACTTGTCCACTCTTTGCAAGAAATGGCTGGAAACCCATTATTATCAAACCCTCCGTCTTCTCAAAGCATGCCTACCAAAATGAAGAAATCCATAGAAAAAACTGAAGCGGAGATCAAGGAGATCAGTGATAAGTGGTAGAGTAACAGGGTAAGGCAGAGTAAAATGGAGGATTGTGTTTAATAGGTTAAATGTTGTGATGGTAGATTGTGTTTAAGGGTTAAGGGTTGTGAGAGTATAAGTGTTTGAAACCTTCCTTTTTTCCTTTGTCAATTTAGAAGATATGAAGTAGAAGTGAGGTGTGAAGAAAATGAATGAGAGGTCATAAGCTATATATAGTAATATTTTGTGCACTGGAAGACAAAATAGGGGTCAGATCGCTCCCGGGGTGATCCTGGGGTAGGTGGGGGCGATCCCCCTTTTTCAGAAAAATCATATTTTCACTCACTTGCGAGGGTGCCACTTGCAAACCTAATTGAAAAGTGATTTTTTTTTTTCAATTTTCACCACTTGTGGAGGTGTCACAAATCATTTAGCGACCTCCGTGACTTGTGGAGCTAGTACTATTTTAGAAATATCCGAACAGAAATGGCTAAAAAACGAATTTGATCCCTGAAAATGACTAATTCTGTTAATTTCTCGTCATAAAATTTACCATGTTCTATTCACGAACGTGGATGTATATATAACTATCAAATGATAGCGTGAGAGAGTAAAAGACGACCTATTGACTTGGAAGCACATAAAAAGAAGGGCAATTGCTATACTCATTGATATTTAAGTCAGAATCAAATCAAATCATACATTAAAAAACGTAACAGTTAAGTTTTTGACACGTAAAAAGGAAATTAATAGATAGAGATATATTTAACGATATACAGGGATGGATTTAACCGACAGGGAAGAAAACCCTGTTGGTCTTCTCTAACTCCTGTTGTGTTCATCATTTTTACAGGAGAGAAGCAAACAAAGGAAACTTGAGATGCAGTCAGTAATTTGCAGAAGTAAAAGAAAGGAGAACCAACCAACACCCAAAAACACACACTAAACACACACACAAACAGAGAGAGAGAGAAGGGTGGAATGTAATCTTCTACTGAATATTCAAGAGAGATAGAGAGAGAGAGAGAGGGTTAAAATATTGTTTGGACAAAAGGAGGCTGTCTCATGAAGTGACTGAAGCACAGCTGTTTTTGTTCTTCTCCTTTTTGCTTTGCTTTTGCGTTTTTTCATCACACTCTTTCCATCACATCCTCTTTGCTTTTTACAAATTAACTTGAAACATATATATATATATATATATATATATATATATATATATATATATATAGTTTGTTTTGAATGTAATTTATTATATTTATATAACCGATGTAACTTAATAAATTGAAATATTTATAAAAATGATGAGAGTTTATTTATTATGATTTGAATATTTATGGAAGATGATTAGAGTTCATTAATTATGATCAATACTTTATATTAGAGAACAATCAAAACTTCTATGAAATCACATATTAATCAAATGATATGGACAGTTGAGATTGAGTTGTATTGGTTGCACAAATGTCAAGGGTTGTATAATAACCAACCTCTCTCTCTCTTTATATATATATATATATATATATATATATATATACTATGTTTATTTGTACAACCAATGCAACTCAATCAATTGAAATATTTATGAAAATGATGAGAGTTTATTTATTATGATTTTAATATTTATGGAAAATAAATAAGGTTCATTAATTATAATCAATACTTTATATTAAGAAATAATCAAAACTTTTATGAAATTATATATTTATCAAATTAAATAGAAGGTTGAGATTGAATTGTATTGGTTATACAAATGTAAGGGGTTGTATAATAAATCATCTCTCTCTCTCTCTCTCTATATATATATATATATATACTATGACATAATTAAATGAAGGGAAATTAATAGAAAATAGTAATTTTTAGAAACTAAATTCATCTTTTAGTTATTTCTCTTTAGAATTTTTAAAATATTACTATCTTCATAAGTGACATCTTCGTGACTTGTGGAGGAACTAAAAGACAAAAAAACGTTCACTTTTCCCTTACTTGCGGATAGGCATGAGAATAGCCCCGACCCGTCAGGAACCCGGTCTACCCGCCTCGGTCGGGGATGGGGATTCCCAGTTAAACCGGGTTTCGAGGATGGGGATTCCCCGTTAAACCGGGTTTCAGGGACGGGGATTCTTGTTTGGCTCAAACAGGTGACGGGTATCGTATTCCCGACCCCGCCTCGTACCCGTATATATTAATTAATAAATTATATTGTATATTATTTATTTCTATTAAATCGGTAATTTTTATTTCAATATATTTTAGATATTACTAGATGTAGTTTTAGGTATTACTCGATATATTTTAATATATGTGACGTTAATTTTTTAGATTAAATTTAATTTCTTTTGGTTTTTGATTTATTAATTATTGTATTATAATGTATATTTGTGTATTAAATTAAATTTCTTTTGCTTTTAACTTTATTGGAAAATGTGAGATTTAAACATTTATGGCGTTTCACACATTTGATTTAAAAAAATTACACAAACAGAAACAATCCCCGTTTCCCCGTAGGGGACCAGATGGGGATGTGATCAAATTCTTCGGCGGGAATGGGGACGGGACGGGGACAAAGATGGGGGATCAGGGACGGGGTCCTCGTCTCATCCCCACCCCATTACCATGCCTACTTGCGGACCTGGACGGAAAGTGAATTTTTTTTTTTCAATTTTCACTGACTTGCAAAGGTGCCACTTGCAGACCTGGTGAAAAGTGATTTTTCTGTCTTTTAGCTTCTCCAGATGTCACAGATGTGTCATTTGCAGGGGTAGTGATATTTTAAAAATCTCCGATGAGAAATGGCTAAAAGATGAATTTGGTTCTTGAAAATGTCTATTTCCTTCAATTTCCCTTAAATGAACACCCTATACATGTGATAGCTATTATCATAAGATATTGTTTTGAATAATCTTTTTTCTAAGACTAGACTTTAATATATTGATTAACATATATTTGTATCACAATATATTAGTTTCATATGTATTTGGTTCACATTGTGCAACTTTTTGAGTTGTATTTTTTGTTTCACATTCCGTAACTTTTTGAGTTGTATTTTATAAAGCGTCATATCTAAAAGCGTTGTAATAAGTTAATAAGACATTTTTGGGTGTAGTAACAAGTTTTTTGGACCTTTTTTTTATAAAAAGCGTTGTATTACCAATTTTATATGACGTTATTTGAAAGCATGCTTTACAAAAATATGATTGTATGAGACATTTTCTCAAAAAGGTCCTATAAATGCCTATGCAATGTTTTGTATTAAACGTGTTCTAAAAACATGTTAAGACATACAAATACGTCATATAAACTTATTACAACGTCTTTATATCTGAAACAGTTACTTTATTGCCTTGCAAATTAAGTCCTATAAAACAATTCATTAGAAAGTTTATTAATTGATTACGTCCTATAAACCCAATTTTGTCGTAGCAGAAACAAATTGTTATGATTTTCAAACAGTGGTCCTCTCATAGTAACTCAAGGGTTCTTACTTAAACCTCAGTTTCATTTATGTACAATAAATTAACAGATTCTATCAATAGACAAGCATAATAAGGTGTATTACTTTAAGCGTCAGATTTTAATATTTCAGATGAATTTCATATCGTCAATAGAAAATAGGTTGCTGAATATGTACATAATCATATAGTGATTAATATCTTCAACTGATGTCATGATAACCCTGAGCTTGGTGTTGTGACAAGTGGGCAAAAAAAGACAATATCATTACGTTGGTTGCAGTGTTGCAGAATGGTATCAGAGCAATAATCTCTAGAGGAATACTGAGCTGGGAGCATGCATGCATCTGAAGACTTATTATTTTGGTATGTGGGCCGAAAGAAAACATTATAAATTTATGTGGGTGAACTTGACTCGCCTTACACTGATAATTCAAAGTTATTGTACTTCCTAGTCCGTTTATTTAGGCTTAGGGTGATACAAGATGGTAATAAGTTGATCCATGTATCATCGGAGTGGTAGGTCAAGCTTCGTCGAGCTCGTTGAGTCCTCAGATGGGTATGTGAAATATCAAGTGAATTATATCGACAATATTTCTGAAATCCGTCACCATGTTTTTGTTTGATTCGTTAGCTTAAGTGAGGGGACTTGATTCAAATTAAAAGAGAACCTCTAGGAAGGTATCATCAAACGTCTATGAAGGACGATTTTTTCCCTCTTCTATGAAATTGTAATCTTTCTTATAGGAACAAGATAAACAAAGAAAATGGGTTGTTTTTCGTTGGAATAGGGGGCATGCTGACACAATCTCATTTATTTATCCCTTCGTTGGTCAACAGGCATCAACGGTGCCGTCTAGCGCTTTTTAGGCTTAGTCGCGTCTCCCCAGACAAGGAACCGAAGCCATAACATGAGAAAGAAGGCACTCCTTTAATTGCGGTTTTACTTCTAGGAAACGCTCAAGTCGAGAGTTGCTTTCGCCTCTGTAATTCCCTAACGAGAATGAGAGAAAGCCGATGCAAAAGTAGTCCTTGATGCGAAGGAACGCCAAATAGACTGACCTCTAGTTAATCCAATAAAGACAAACCGTTGTAGTTTGTTTGTATTTTTTTTGTTGTTATTCTCACCTTAACTTTTTTCTTCCCAAAAGTGAGACATGTAAGTTATCCCATCTTTTGATAAATAGAAGAGATGCGAGGGTATAATCGTCTTTTATTGCTCTTTTAAAAATCGAGATGTGTGAATAATCGTTCTTTTGATAACATGGGAAACATCATGAGCGTTTTATATCTGTCTTTTTTTATAATGCCAAATTAAAGGAGATAAATGTGGGGCAATTTTTGTTTAAAATCTCTTTATATCAAATCGAGCATCTACATGCTTTGCTATTTCTTTATATTATTGCAAAATGCGTAGTTTTTTCGTCGTAAATAACGATTACATTTGTTGATACCACATTAAAGGTTTAATGGCGGCGACCTCATGGCCCCGTGGTCCACATTTTGTGAACCTTACTTGCCATACCTCATAAGCAAGCACCGGAAAAGACAACATGTCCTCCCTTGATCATCATCGGGTTTTGATAATTTGACAGAATTTCTTTTATACTGACAAATTGCTTTAATTTTGTGATGTTAAACCCATGCTTAAATTGGAAAGCTAACGGATTTTCCAATATTAATTATATTATTGAAATATTCAGTACAACTCGTAAAATATTATTTCTCTCACTTGAACATTTAAGGCTGTTTGGCAATTGTTGAATAATTTGGTGCAAATTGATTAAGTGGTTAGAATGATTAAGAAGCTCTCGTGATATAATGCAAAATGAAATATAATTGTTTGGTAATTGTGTAAAATGAAATTAGGGCTCTTAATGGTTAAGGGAGATCCAAGATACAAAATCATATAGAGGGTTTTAGAACCATTAAGAGGCAGACTTTTTTTTGTCAAATAAGATTCACCTCTTAACGGTTCAAATGTTGCATCTTAGTGGAACTATTAAGAGGTAAACAAACAACCCCTTAATTT
Organism: Cynara cardunculus var. scolymus; assembly: GCF_001531365.2. Lineage (NCBI taxonomy): Eukaryota > Viridiplantae > Streptophyta > Magnoliopsida > Asterales > Asteraceae > Cynara > Cynara cardunculus. The sequence goes on from NC_037543.1 coordinate 2,129,711, forward strand.
TAACCAATCTCATTGGTGGAATGAATGACACATCATTTCTCTTTTACAAGTAATCATTTACGGAGAAATCTTCAAATTTGGAGATTTTCATCATCTCTCTCATATTTTCTCCATTTTCAAGAAGGTCCTGTGAAATTTGTTGGAGCAAAAATTCACAAAATCTCCATTTTGGAGAATCTGTTGGAGATACTCCAAGAATTCAACATCGGGAAGTGTGCCAAAATATTGTTCTAAATGTCTGTATTTAAGAAGGAAAATCAGTAATTCGACATTTAACGTATCAAAAATTGGAATATCTAAACATCGTTTTAAATGTTTTTATTTAAAAAAAGAATCGAAATATGAAGTTGAGGTCTAAACCAACGCACAATAAAACGATAAAATTTCAGGGAAAATATCATTGTAAACATCGGTAAGTAGCCTCTTGCATACATCCATAATTGTCACCACAATTTTTCGTGTTCGAATATAAAATGATTTTGAAACCACGTATTTAAGGTCGAACAACTCTCCTTTTAGACGTGAGTAACAAATATATTTTGTGACGACAGTAAAAACGAACATATACACTATTGTTTGTGTGACCACGATGATCACTTGAACTATCTTGAGTATACTAATAACTAAGTGATCTACTTATAGCGCAAAACTATACTCTAAAACGTTGATACGAAAAATCAACTTGAGTGAAATGTGAGAAACGGTCATACATTATATTAAGTTTGTGTTTTCACTATTAAACATTACAGTTATTCTAATTAGGGCTGTAAACGAACCAAGCGTTCAACGAACCGTTCAACGGGAAGTTCATTTATGTTCGTTTATTTAATAAATGAACAGAGATGAACAAATTTTTTTGTTAGTTTAGTTAAATAAACGAACATGAACAAGAGTCTCATTCGTTCATTTATGTTTATATATATATATATATATATATATTAAATTTAATATATAATATTTTGTTTATTACTTGAATTCAAATAATATTTATTTATGTTCGTTTAGCTCGTTCGTTTATGTTCATTCATTTACGTTCGTTTAGCATGTTAATGAACAAACACGAACACACCTGATTTCTAAACGAATGAACACAAACACAAAAAATTTCGTTCGTTTATCGTTCGTGTTCGTTCGATTCGTTTACAACCCTAATTCTAATGAATCGTCTCTCGAGATGGGAATCGAGAACAATGGACAAGGACATGAATTAAATCTGAATCACTTTTACTTCCACCCCCCCCCCCCCTTTATTTTCCCTCGCACTTACAAAATGGTTACCTTGATCTAGACTACTAAACTTTACTAGCTTTCGTAGATCGTGAAAAGGCAACATCTTAAAAAATATCATCTCGACTGAATTACGAGTCAAGAATTACAGTCCATCGCAGTTAGTCGCAGAAAATGTTACCAAAATGGTTAAGAAATGCTTATGGGCATATTACAGTAACGTAAAATCAAAACTTTACCAGTTTGTAGATTTTGGAAGAAAAATAAGTAACTTTGAAAAAAACTATTTCGAGTTGGTAAATTTTTGAAATTAACGAAATCGTATGTGATCATAACCATTTCGTTACCATATTTTCTAGTAAACTTCGGAATACCATAATATGTAACACAATTTTCTGGTAAAATTTGGTTAAATACGAAATCATAATATATTAATAAATATTTGGTAACCATTTTTCGCAGTGAACTTATGAGGCCATAACTTTTCACTCATAAATAACTCGGATCAAGATAATTTTTCTTTCGATGTTGAATATTTTATCAAAATTTACAAGATGGTGAAACTTCGTACTCTAGATCAACAAAACCGTTTTCTAAACGAGATGGAAAATAAATTAGTGGATAAAGTTATGAGTCGTTTACCAAACGCTTACAGACAAGCGTCACCACTCTCACTTACCTTATGGGATGGCATTCTTTGTCATCACTACAACAAAATTGGGTTTATAAGACACCCTTAATCTCTAAGCGTCCAAATAGACCGCTTTATAGGACTTAATGTGTACGACCAAAATATAAAACGTCATATCTAAAGGTGTTGTAATAAGTTTATATGACGCTTTTGGACGTCTTAACAAGTTTTTTAGAACATTTTTAATACAAAAGTGTCGCGTTAGCAACTTTATATGACACTTTTGAGAAAATGTCCTATAAACTCAATTTTTCATAGGACATTTGTTTTCATAGGACAGTTTTTCAAATAATGTCCTATAAAGTTGTTAATAGGACACTTTATATTAAAAGTGTCCTAAAAAACCTTATTACAACGTCAAAAAACGTCATATAAACTTATTACAACATATTTAGATATAACACTTTTTTTTTTGATCCTATAAACGAAGTCTTATAAAGAGGTCTATTAGGACACTTAAAAAATTAGGAGTATCCTATAAACCCGATTTTGTTGTAGTGCATCAAAATAGATTGACGGTAAGCGTTTATAACCCGCTAAACTGTTACCGGGTACAAGTTGTCACCCTCACTTACTTGGTAAAACTCTCAATCATTGTCTCTCTCTTATTAGGTAATATGGTGACACTTACTTGGTAAAACTCTCAATCATTGTCTCTCTCTTATTAGGTAATATTCTAGATACGTAGTATGTTCACCTGATAAGATAATTAATCAAATAAACAACCACCTATTATAGTGTTTAATATATAGGGTTGGGTTCATGTGAAACTAGACTGTTTTCGGGAGATATGTGAAACTACTGTTAAACACTGTAAAGATAAAAAAAATTTTGAACCTTCAAAACAATATATATATATATATATATATATATATAAAGAGAGAGAGAGGGGGGGGGGGGAATAATCAAATGCAAACCACCCAATTTATACAAACCGTGCAAAACATCCTCATCTGTCGATTTCATTGTTTAATCTTATGAAATTTTTTTCATGAAATTATTTAATCTTGTGAAATTGTTTCATATAATACTTTTTTTTTGATGAAGTTGTTTTATATATGATTATAAAATTGTTTCATATAATACTTAATGAAATTTTAATGAAACTGTTTTATGTATTTCTTTAAAATTAAAATAATAAAGATGATAATATCTATGATTAGCACCCTCAACAATAAAAATGATTAACCAACCTCTCATAATTACAAAAAAAAATGAAAAATTATGATTAGTTGAATGAGTTTTGTACGATTTGTACAAATAACATGGTTTGTAAAGTAAACTTCCCATATATATATATAAAAGTTTAGCATGGCATGTAAATAAGATTAAGGATAGCATTTTTAAGATATAAAATGAAGAATCAAAATCTTAAATTTAAAAAAATTACATTAATAAATTACCTATTGATTAAATATTTTAATAATAATAATAATAATCAATAGGCTTGATATGTCAAGTAATTTTTTTTTTTTAGTAAAAGTATCCTAAAAATCTTGTAAAAACGTCCAAAAACATCATATAATGCCTTTAAATATGATATTTTATTTTTAGTCCTGTAACTTAAGTCTTATAAAATGGTTTCTTATGAGGTTTAGGAGTTGTTTACTTGCGACTTAATTAAGCTTATTGGTCTATCTGGCTTATTCGTACAACTCATGTGGGTTGTTTACTTAGGGGATGTTTGGATTCCTCTTAATGGTGACATTAAGAGGTCTCCTCTTAATCGGTCAGATGTAAAACATGTTTGGCAAAAAAAAATGCCCTCTTAATGGTGACACAAACCTCTTAACCATTTTGAGGATAGATGTTCACTAAACATTCAGATTACCATTATTCCCTCTTTACCCTTCCACTTTGGCCGCTCCCATCGTCTCCCCCAACAATCGCCTCCATCTTCTCCGGTTATCACCTCCATCTTCTCCGGTGAGTCGCCTCCATCTTCTCCGGTGAGTCGCCTCCATCTTCTCCAGTCGGTCGCGCCTTCCTCAGCAAGCTCCTTCGCCGTCGCCGCCTTCCTCAGCAAGCTCGGTCGCGATTTCCCCCTTCCTCAGCAAGCTCCTTCGCCGTCGCCGCCTTCCTCAGCAAGCTCGGTCGCGATTTCCCCCTTCCACAACCTCGTCGCCTTCCACAGCCTCACGTCGTCGTCGCCGTCGTCGCTCGTCGCCTTCCACAGCCTCACGTCGCCGTCGCTGTCGCCGCTCGTCGCCTTCCACAGCCTCGTCGCCTTCCACAGCCTCACATTGCCGTTGCCGTCGCCGTCGCCGATCCTGTCTAGGGTTTGCATCTCAGTCACTGTTGCGTCCTCTCCTGTCTAGGGTTTGGTTTAGGGTAGCATTTTTCTTTGGAAATTGATGGTGTTTATTGCTAATTTCATGTTTGTAACAATGTTAATGATGATTGGATTACCTATATTTTGCAATTTCTTGAGGATTTGTGATCTTGATATGAAGAACATCTTTTTTTTCTAAAAAAATGTTTCGAATTGATTGTATTTCTTGAGGGTTAAAATGGTAATTTGCTGTCATTCAGAAGACAATTACCAAACAACTTTGTTTCATTTAGCACTTAACCATTCTGACCCTCTTAGCCATTCTAACCTCTTAGCTATTCTGAACTAAATCATTCAGCAACTGCCAAACAGCCCCTTACAACTTATTCGCACAGAACATGGCTTAATCGCACAGATAGAAATGGTGTATTATCTCCATTCAGCCACAAAAATGACACATCTACCCCTTATTTAAAGCATCGCCTCTTTTCCAAACGAGACACCGCATCGTCAACCTTTTTATGATTTTTTGTTTTGATGTTCAAATAATTAATATTGAGGGGTAAATCGGTCATTTATGTTATAAAGATTGTTGGTTCAGACAAAAAAAAAAGTAAACAACAACACTCATTTATCCAGACAGACAAATATATCCATACATGACTTAATAAAAAATTTGGTAAAACAACCCCTTAGAGAGTTTTGACGTATTATAAATCCAATTTTATCATAGTAATTAATATAAGAATTTTAATATATATATATATATATATATGTTAATATAAAAAAATAAATAATTGATGAGTAACTTTTGTAGCATTGTGATGTCCCATTCTAACCCTTAACTCCAAGGCTATTCTACATCTACCATCCTATCTTCAGTTTTCCAGGTTATGATCATCATCACACCACAACTTATATTGACAACTCATGGAGAATATCTTTTATATAGGGAGAATCATACCAAATACCATATATATATGTTCTGTTCACGGGAAATCAGCCTGTTTTTTTGAGACCCGTGATACCTATTTTTTTACATTTGAAACTTCACAGCAAAACGCTGTAAAGGTACAAAGAAACCGAACATTCACAACAAAAACATTGTGAATGTTACCTCTACAGAGTTTTGTTGGCAAGTTTCAAATGTAAAAAAATGGTCTTTTATGAAAACAGGTTGGTCTCATGTGATTTCAAGTCATAAAAATGATATATGGTAAATATTGGTTTTAATGGCAACCAAATAATTGTTGTGGTAACCAAAGGGCCTTCGGCCTAGCGGTACCGTAGTCTTGGACTCCTAGGAGGTCAAGGGTTCAAACCTCACCAACGGTAAGGTGGGTGTATGAGTTTATTTGTTGCATTTGCCGTATATAAATATTATATACTTCAAAATAATAATAATAATTGTTGTGGTAATTAATCAGTTTGTTCCTCTTTAATGTTTATCGCCACTGATTTTCATAATCAGGCTTCATTCCATAGGACTTGTTTGTTTTTTTAAAATTACCTTTTAATATCTTTGAATTCTGATTCGTTCAGACGTTTCGGTATTAAAAGTGTTTGTTTTATTTTTAAAATAAGAGCTTGAAAGTTCTAAATGTCCTATGAAAATTTTAAATGGTAAATGTATCCTTTAATACTTCTTAATCCTAATCTGCCCTCTATCTATCACATGGTTCATATTTTAGGGGCCGAAAGAGATTTATTGGCAAAAACTATTCATCTTTTTATATTTTTGTAAAAGAACTATTTATCTTATATATTTTTGCACTAGCTTGACCGATTCAAATTTCAGACTTCAAACGTAACAACAAACAATCTTACTAATCCAGAGTTCAAACTTCAAGTCCACCTCTTATAAATCAGAAGTGAGATCAGACTTCAGACTTCATTACCTCTTAACAAACAAACGTCACCACAATGTTCACTGCAATAGTTTTAGTGTTAGTTATAATGGGTGACTTTGTGTTTACAACTCTAGGTTTGGTTTTAGTTTTAATGGTAACCCTGAGATAATCTTTTAGTTTTGTCATGTTTTAAACTTGTAAGTTTGAACTGTAATTCACGAGCAAATCAGGGCTGGGACGTCATATCAGTTCCAAAACAAATATAATTCATAAATATATTGATCAAAATATCATGATAACGTTGAAAATACCGAGCTGGAGTACGGTAGGGGCAGAAGGAATTTCCAACCCTTACTGTCCACCCTCACACCAGACAGTTAATGCGTTCCACTTATTGAACAGGGTTCAATGGTCGGTCCGTGACCCCTTGATACCGTAGAACAGATATCACAATTCATTAAGTTGTCACTTTAAAAAAAATAAAAAAAATGGGTATTTGGTTTTTAAATGAAATATGTAGGAGACAAGAAGAATTTTAAACTTTGTTAAATTTGGGCATCAAATTAATCATATAATATTTTGTTGAGTTTAATTTATTAGAAAGAATAAAAGTGTTGTCACCAAATACCCCCACGCCATAAATGGCAATATTTAAGAAAGTTTATTTATAGTAAAACCTTAACTTTCCAAAGGAATTAAATACCAAATTATAACCAAAATAAAATTATCTATTATTATATAATTTCGTAAATGATACCTCACAGGCATGGTAACGAGACAAGAATGAGACGGGTTTTGTAATCCCCGAATCCGGCCTCGGTTTTTAGTAACAACCCCTGGCTTCGGCCCTGGTCCCCAAGGGGTATAGGGGTTAACATCTCGTCCTTGGTCAAACCCTATGAAGAATATATGTTAGTTTGTGTCTACCGGGGATCCCCGGCCTCAACCCCGGTTTGAGTAACATCCCCCAGGACCTGTTTTAGCGGGGAATCCCTATCCCCGTTCGGGTCGGGTGATCCGGGTTCCCGTCGGGTCGGGGCAAATCACCATCGTTGATACCTCATCATTAAAACCTATATTTTAATCAAATAACAATATTAATATTATTTATTGTAACTTGTTGTTAAATAATTAAATGAAAATGTTTTATTTTGATTTATAAAATATTCTTGATTCAATAAATAAACGTTATATTCATACTTTACAAAAATTTAAATATTTTTTTTGTGTTTCTTATAAAGGAAAATTGTACTAAAATGGAACTAACTTTCATCTAATTCCTATTTTGGGGAACCAACTTTTAAAATCGTCATTTTGGGGAACCAACTTGCACTTGATTCCTATTTTAGGGAACCAACTTTCAAAATCGTCATTTTGGGGAACCAACTTGCA
>NC_037543.1:2137980-2163991 GCF_001531365.2 Cynara cardunculus var. scolymus
TCTATTTTAGAGAAATTATTAAAAAAAAAAAACTTGTTAAAGATGTTTCTAGTTTTTAATTTTTGTATGTCATTTTGAAATCATTTCATATTTAAAAATACGTAGCTATCTACTAGGCATGACAACGGGGTAGGGGTGAGGCGGGTTTTGTAATCCCCAGCCCTGGCCCCGGTTTGTAGTAACATCTCCAGCCCTGGACTCTGGCTGGTACGAGAATTAACATCCCGTCCCTGGTCAAACCCCTATAAAAAATATATGTTAGTTTGAATCTACCGGAGATCCTCGGCCCTGGTTTGAGTAACATACCCCCGCCCCCTCCCCATCCCCATCCCCATCCCCGGTTTGAGTCTACCGGGAATCCCCGTCCCCGTTTGGGTCCGATGAACCGGGTTCCCCGGTAGACTCAAACCGCGTTTTGCCGTGAAATTTCAAGTGTAAAAAAGTGGTCTCACGTGAACCCAACCCTTATGCACACTGTTGAAATTTTAAGATGTTTAATCTCTATTTTTATTTTAAATCTTATTTAAATATACATTAAAATTTATTTTATTCTCCTTTTATTATTTTGGATCCTTTAATTCTAATTACTATTTGTTTTCTATGAGTTATTATTTATTCTATTTGTGCCTTTTTATTATTCTTTTATATTTAAATAATTGAGATATTAATTGTTTGGTTAATTAAATAATTGAGATATTAATTGTTTGGTTAATTAAATAATTAAGATACCCCTAATGAGGTTCAAATATATGCTTCCATTTTCTTTATATATATAAGGAAAGCATAAATTCTTCACATCCATATAAATAACCATTTTTATGGTTTTTATAGTTTCTTTGTGCTTTTGCTTTTTCTCTCTTTTAGAGATAAACATGAATTTAAGTGAAGTAAATAGTGATTAGATGGATTATTCCTCTAAGTATGCTTTAAGAATGTGTTTTCATCTATCTGAACATAAAAGGTTGATATATAACATCTCAGGTCAACCGTGTCAGATGTATATCTGTTTTGTTTACATCTGAACTCATGGTTTTAAGACGCTTCTTGTAGAGGAGGTATCTGGTTCTTATGAGGCGATCTTAGTTCCTTTTTTCGTTTGATGTAGGATCTTATGTTCCACCCTCTTGGGAGTCTAGCGTTCTCGTTGACACACTAGTCTGATTCGTGGGTCTGATACCATTTGTAATATCTCAGGCCAGTTATTAGATATTGTGTGTTTTGTCTGTGTTTGAACTCACGGTTTTAAAACTTATCTTGTAGAGGAAGTGTCTAGTCCCTTATAAGATTACTTTAGTTCACTTTCTCAACCAATGTGGGATATTACATGATAACCGACAAACCCGACTGGTCCTACATGAAACCATATGGGAGAAGGCATTTCAGGGCTAACTTGGCGGTTGAGGCTAGCACATGGGTTCAAGTCCGTCTCCCACATGGTTCGAACTTGAACCTACTGTGTATTCAAGCAAAATCAATTAGTACCTTAGCAAACTGAGCTATATGCTTGTGATTGCATCTATAAATTTCAATGTTCTATTTTCATTTCGTGTCTGTTTGGTTTGCAGATTGTTTTTGAGGGATTCGGATTTTGTGGAGGGATTTGGATTTGGATATGAATGGATTTGGAATCCTTTTATCTGTTTGGTTTGTATGATTTGGAATAGATTTGAATCTCATTCCTTTAAAATTCATGTTTAGCTTGTAGGATTTGAATCTGGATTCCAGTTTTTTTAATTATTTGTTTTCATTGGTAAATTATATTTTTTGTTATTCGTTTTTCGAAAACTGTATCTTTAATCACCGGCGAATGAGGATGAGAAAAAAAGTTACAGAAATATAGTTTCCGGCAAATGGGGGTGTCGCTGTTAATTCGTCGGAAATATGTTCAACTAAAAAAAACAAAAATACATGATTTTGGTATTACCGATGGACATCCCCATCCATCGGCAATCTACCAACAATACCCAAAAATATTTTACTACTAAAAAAATAATAAAATATGATTTTGATATTCCCCGCAGACACACCATTCGCCAATAATACCAAAATCATGTTTTTTTTAATAATGAAACAATTTTTGGTATTATCGGCAGATTACCAGCAAAGAGGGTATCTCCGGTAATCCGCCAATAATACCAAAATCATGTTTTTTAAATTAAAAAATAATTATTATAAGGGGCCATTTAAGAATACTTACTTCGTAAGTACTTACCGGATAAATTTATTATTCAGATGAAAATGAGAAGGGTCAATAATTTTATCAGGTAAAAGCGATGAGAATGATGGAGAGTCTTACCCGGTAAGTGAGGATGACGACTTTTACCCAGGTAAGTGCTTACTGACTAAATTGTTGCATTCGATATGTTTTGATATACTAAAATCTTACGCATCAAAATAAATTATAGTGTTGACTCCTATCTGTAAGCGCTTACCGGATAAGCAATTGGGTAAACGGCCCCTAAGACCAGACTGTTAGGAGCAGTTGGGTAAACGTCATTTGCAAAGCCAAAACACACACTCTAATCCAAGTCCACGTAACCCACTCATTCGTTAAAAGCCCAAATCGCTCCAACGTGGGACAAGTTTTTTTTATTTATTAAAGTTCCAATACAAACTATAAAACGTCATATCTAAAAATGTTACAAATAGGTTTATAAGACGTTTTTAGGCGCTGTAACAAGTTTTTATGGTGCTTTCAAAATAAAGTGTCTTATTAACTATTCCATAACATCGTTTTGAAAAGTGTCATAAAAATGTATCTTTAAATAGATACTTGTTTTTGTAATACATTCTTTAAATAATGTCATATAAAATAGTTAATACTTCGTCTATTTCTAAAACTGTTCTAAAAACTTGTTATGAAGCCCAAAACGTTCTATAAACTTATTACAACGTCTTTAGATAAAATGCTTTATTTTTTGGTCCTATAAATTAGGTTTATAAAGCGATCTATTAACACACTTTGAAATTTTTAGCGTCGTATAAACCCAATCAAATCAATTATATGATTTTCGTCCATGTGGTTTTGATTGAGTAAAAGACAATTAAAATCGATAAAATGACAAAAATATCATTCATTTAACAAAAAGATTTGACGTCTGCAGACGGAGGGACTAAATCGGGACGAAAAGCGTCATTTTTGACAAACCACATGGACCAAATTTGTAGTTCTGTAAACCTTATTTTATATACGAGACACAAATAATGCCAAGAGAAATCAGCTAGTTATGTTAGGGGGTGTTTGGGATTTGCTTATTTGAAACAACTTATGATTTTCTACAAAAGTACTTATCGACTTATTATAAGTTAGAAGGGTTTAACTTCTTCAAAAACTTTTTATTACCGGTTTGACACCGGTATAAGTTGTTTATCCAAACACTCAAAAGTGCTTATTACCGGTGTCATACGGAATAAGTCAATAAGAGGTTGTTTGGCAGTTGCTGAATGGTTTTGTGCAGAATCATTAAGTGGTCAGAATGATTAAAAGGCTCTCATGGTATAGTGCAAAATGAAATATAATTGTTTGGTAATTGTTTACAATGAAATTAGGGCTCTTAATGGTTAAGGGAAGCCCAAGATACAAAATCATTCAGAGGGTTTTAGAACCATTAAGAGGCAAAAAAAAAAAAAAAAAAAAAGAAACAAGATTCACCTTTTAACGATTCAGAGATTGCCTCTTAATGGAACTATTAAGAGGTAAACAAACAACCCTAAGTTGTTTTTATAAACAATCCCAAACACCCCCTTAATTTGTGGTCATCCAGTGGATTAATCGGTGCACATTAGCTAGTCCAAACACACACGATTACCAGACAAAAATTCTTTCTTATGGTTAAAATAATATAATACCAATTTAATTAATATTATTAAATATTTTTTTTCCAATTTAAATATTGTAAAAAATCCTTCTAAACTTAGAAACCACAAAGTCACAAACTATTAAGCTCAAGCCAATGATAAAAGCCCAAACAGAAATCCATTTTAAGGCCTTAATAAAAGCCCAACCCTAATAGAAAAGTAAAGGGCCAGAAGCATACCTGGCCCAATCCTGTGGAGATACATAATCGGGCTTTAACTGAGCCCATAATCGGTTTCGGTCCTGGGCCAAATTCCGTAACCTGTCCTTATCGGCTTTTGACCCTAACCGATCCTTGAACCACATTCAGTACCTATTTTATAACCAGTTGTCCCAATTATCTCTTACAGGACTCAGTTCGGTTTTCATTATACCATATCCTGTAGCTAATTGCAAAAAGGTTCGAATTTTGTCTATTCCTCTAACAACCGTTAAAAGTTTTCGTTGAACAAGGACATTTTTGTCCTTTTATTGATTCTTTTATCCTTTACCTAATCAAAATTGATATTATTATTATTCTGGTTCATGTGGTTTTTAATTCGGTAAAAGACAATAAAAGTCCATAAAAGGACGAAAATGTCCATCATTTAACGGAATCTTTTAACGATAATTAACGATAGGAACTAAATCCAGATTTTTTTTAAATCATGATGACTAACTTTTAATTTCAAAACTGTAAGGACTAAAAGTGTTAGTTGTGACAAACCACAATGACCAAATTTGTAAGTTTGCTCTTTAATCAATTTTGAAGAAGTTGGTTTTGGTGGGATCATTGTGCATCGAATCGTGCCACCACGCGCCACCGTCTTTGTGCTCTTCAATTTCACACCATACGGCGGTCGTCAATGGCGGACAACTCCCACCAACTATGTTCTATTATTTAACCCAATTTCATAAACCTAAATCCGTCTACCCCTACCGTTATGGTCGCCGCTAATCCCTACATAATGATTTCAACCATATACACATAGATTTCGAAATTTGAACCCGAATCCATTTCTAAATCAGATCTTCAAACGAAAATACAAAAGTTGTAGCAGAATCAAACCATTCTACTTGCTGCACCAGAAGCTTCAAATTGAAGAAGAAGTACGATATTTGCAGAACTCGAAGGTAATTTCTCAATTTCTCGATGATGATTCAGAAATGATATCACTACGAAGCTTTATTATTGATTTTCATCATCGCATTTTATGAGGTTTCGATTGATCTGAAAATTTAGGGCATGAAATCGTTATTGTAGTTCTAGCGTTATTGTGGCACAAATAGCAATGTTACCTTTTTCGATCACGAGGGCTTATGTTGCGACCAGTATTCGTTAACTAGTAGCCCGAATAAGGAAGCTGGTTCATTCATCAATTTCATGGGTTTATCATACTCCATCACCTTTCCTGTAAATACACATGTGAAGGTCCAGTTCATTACAGATGGTTAGGATTTTGGATCATGAGATTCTTCAATTTGTAGATATCATTACAACAAAATCTGAAGCCAAATATTTCTAAATGGACTTGAGCGCTTATTGACTTACAGGGTAAGCACTTACAAGGGTCGATGACCCTATCGGTAAGCATATGAAGAACCGAGATTCTTACCCGGTAAGAAGAGGGGTGTATGTGGGTGTTGGACGGTTTACGGTATTTTTACAACCCAACCCAATAATGGCGGTTTGGAAAATCTCAACCCAACCCAACCCATTCTAAAGTATAATCCAACCCTTACGGGTTGAGGTGAGTTGGATTGGGTTGGCGGGTCAATAGTTGCATAAATTTGATCAATGAAATATTTCATGACTTAGGTTTATAGGACCAAACTATAAAGCGTTATTTCTAAAAGGGTTACAATAGGTTTATAGGATTCTTTGCGCGTTTCAACAAATTTTTTAGAATACTTTTTAAATAAGATGTCATATTAGTTATTTTATAGAACAATTTTGAGAAGTGTCCTATAAAGTGTAAACTCATCTATTTATAGGACATTTGTGTTCATATGACACTTTCTAATAATGTCGTATAAAATAACTAATACGACACTTTATTTTAAAAGCGTCTTAAAAATTTGTTAAGAGACCCAAAAGCGTTCTATGAACATATTGTAACTCTTTTAGATATGGCAATGTTTTGCTTTGTCCTAAAAATTATCATATTAACACACTTAGACATTATACACATCCTATAAACCTAATGTTGTAATGAAATGCTATAATTATTAGCATTTTCTTTCCCAACAAAGTAAAACATCAAATGAGGGAGTCTTTTGATTGATAGATTCGTCAACCAAATATCTATCAACATCATTCATATTCTTCAACATATCATTTGTTGTTACTGCAAAAACCATTTCAATAATTTTCTCCTATTAGATTCTTTAACATCATTCTTTGGTAGTGAATCTCTTTTGGTAACCTACATAGACTCAACAAACATTATATAAAATTTTACATATTATCAATATATATAATAGACTAGTATATTATATGTAGATATAAATAAATTTTTATCGAAGTTATATATACTAGCGGCAAGTTGACGGGTTGGTTTGGGTTGAGCTAGGCCAACCCAATTTCAACCCTTAATTGGCATTTTAGCGGTTTGGCAGTTTAGTGGGTTGGGTTTAATTGGGTTGTTAGTGAGTTGGGTTTGGCAGGTTGAGCGGTTTGATGGTTTTTTGTACACCCCTAGTAAGAGTGAAGGTAAGGATTGTGAGTCTTACCCGGTAAGTGAGGGTAGTGACTCTTACCTGGTAAGTGAGAGTAGTGACTCTTACCGGTAAGCGCTTACCGGGTGATAAACGCTTACCATCAATCAACTTTCATGGCCGGGAATGTTACCGGATTAGGTAAGTTAGGGTGGTGACTCGTGCCGGTAAATGCTTATCCACGGACCCTTGGTTTATAAGACCAAACAATTGTGCGTCCTATATACAACTGTTACAATAAGATGTTAGGATGCATTTGAGCATCCTAACAAGTTTTTTAGGACACTTTATTCAAAAGTGTCCTATTAGCTTTTCTATAAACTCCTTTGAGAAGTTTCCTGTGAACAAATCTTTTTATGAAACATTTTCTCAAATTATGTCATATAAAAAGACTGATACGACGTCTTATTTCCTAAAAAACTTGTTATGACAGCCAAAAGCGTCCTATCAAGTATCAACTTATTGTAACACCTTAATGACGCACAGTTGTTTGGTTCAATAAACTTACGTCTTAAAAAGCAGTCTATTAGGACATTTAGACATATTTGGCATCTGTATTAACGGCTGATAGATGGTAGAAAGATAAGATAGGTATAGAACTAACCATCCTTCATAACAAGCACCATTGTGCAGTCTATAACAGTTGGTATTCTGTGGGCAACTGTTATTACTGTGCAATCTTTAAATTCTTGCCGAATTGTTTTCTGAATGATCGTATCTGTCGCATTGTCGATTGATGCCGTGGCTTCGTCAAGTACCAAAATCTTTCGTCTCTTCAGAAGGGCTCTTCCTAAGCAAAATAGTTGGCGTTGTCCCAAACTCCAATTCGAGCCATCTTGCACAACTGTATTTCGATCGTTATTTTCCTACCCTTTTAGCATCTAAAATAACAAACTGTAATACCATAAGTCGAAAAATAGAGCTTTTTAATTACCTAAGGAGTCCAAGCCCTCTTTTTTATCTTGAATGGCCTCTAGAAGTTGGCATTTATCAAGAACCTGCCTCACATCATCAAGAAAAACATCGAACATCGGTATTTGTCGATGGTCTTGATTAGACTACAACAGAAGTTATGTCTGGGTGCGTTTGATATCCAAACAAGATAGGACAAAATCACCAGTTTACCTCTAATGAGTTGTTTATATCTTTTATATGTTTTGATTACTTTATGTAATTTATTAGATTATAATAGAATAAATATTTTTTTTATAACAAAATATGTATCATTAGAAAGTTTTGGTCAAGACGATTAAAATGACACCAAAAAGAAGAAGTTTTATGTAGTTTGCAGTTTTTATTTATACCTTTTCTATATTATTTTTTATTATTAATATTAATAAATTAACAAAAATATAGAAAACCGTATAAAAATAATATTTTGAGGACGTTAAAGTGTAAGCTTAAAGAGCATAAAATACGAAAAATAAAATGAATAAAATGTAAAGAGGGAGGTGTATTTGATGTTTCAAAAGAGAATTAGGTTTTATTTTGAGGTTATATTGGTAAAATATAAATTTGTTCCACCTCCAACGGGGTGGGGTGGAACACGTATTCCACATAAAAGTCCTGTCACACGTGAAACATGATCCCTGTTCTGTTCTGTTCTGTTCTGTCATGTCCTGTCCTATCCTATCCAATGTACCAAACGCACCTTAATAGGACAAGTGTATAGGACCAAACAATTGTGCGTCCTATATATATGTGCTACAATAAATTGATATGACTCTTTTGGACGTCCTAACAAGTTTTTAGGAAAATTTTGAAACAAAGTGTCGTATTATTCTTTTATATGATATTATTTGAAAAAATGTGTTATGAAAACAAGTGTCATGTGCTCATAGAATAACTTCTCTAAAGTGTCTTATGAAAAAACTAATAGAACGCTATTTCAAAAGTGTCATAAAAAACTTGTTAGGATGCCCAAATACGTCATAACATCATGTTGTAACCTTTTATAGGATGCATAATAGTCTATTACGGCATTTAGACATGTCTGGCGTCCTAGAAAGCCGATTTTGTTGTAGAGTTAGCATGCATCTAATTGTTCAAATACTTTACCTTCCATAGTTCATGATCACTGTGCTCTGCTAGGGGATCAAGATTATATCGAACGGAACCACTGAAGAGTGTTGGTTCTTGTGGGATGATTCCGAAATTGGATCTAAGGTCATGGAGTCCAATTGTAGTTATATCTATTTCGTCTACAATGATCTTTCCGTCTGTAGGTTCAACCAAGCGAAACAAAGCACTAATCAAAGTCGTTTTCCCACTTCCTGTCCTGCCAACAATTCCAATTTTATCCCCTCCTTCAAATATGCAACTAATCCCTTGAAGAACCAAAGGCGAATTCGGCTGATACCTTATCTGCAACGCACAAATGACAGATTAGTTGATAAATCTTGATAACCTTATAGTGAATACGGGTTGTTTAGGAGACAAGGAGAATAATCTCCTGACTTATTTTTTTTTTAAATGCATGACCTTATGACAGATTTAAAAATGTCTCTATCTGATAGAAGGGTGTCTCCTAACACAAAAATGTCTCAAAATCTATCAGAAGGTCATGCATTTGGAAAAAAAAGTTATGTCAAAAGGTTATTGTGTTGAATAATCCTAGTGAATATGTAGAAATAAAGTCGAAAGTCTTGCTTACTTTCAAGTTTTGGATGGCAACTCTACCAATACTCGGCCAACTTTTTGGGGGTCGGTTGGCTTCTATTATTTCAGGGGCTTCACTACGAATATGCATGAATTGCTCTAGTCTTTCGACTGAAACTATTAGATTCGATAACTGACATTGGAATTGGACGGAAACAACTAGGAAGATATTCAATGAGAGACCGTACGCAAGAGCCATTCCGATGTATCCTGTCATTACAACATTTGATTTTAGATAGATATCGTCATTTGCTTGTAATAATAGTGTAGTCACTACAACAAAATTGGTTTTTTGGACACCCAATCGTTCTTGGAAGTCCTAATAGAGTACTTAGGGTGCGTTTGGCATCCAAACATGACATAACAGAGCAGAACAACTGTTCAGTGTTTGGTAAGACAAAATCGGACATGACAAAACATATAAAATGACCAATATTTCATTAATTTATGTAATTCATTAGATCATAATAAAGTAAATATTAATATATCATTAGAAAGTTTTCGTTAAGACGATTAAAATGACATGAAAATAAAAAGTTTATGTAGTTTCCAAATTTTATTTTATACCTTTTCTACATTTTTATTATTAATATTTAATAAATTACATAAATTAATCAAAATATAAAAACCATATAAAAATAATATTCTGAGAATAATAAAGTGAAAGTCTAAAAAAACATAAATATAATAAATAAAATTTAAACAATGAACAAAATGTAAAGAGACGCGTATTTGATGTTTTAGAAGTGAATTAGGTTTTATTTTGAGGTTATATTGGTAAAATATAGGTTGTTCCACCTTCTTTCATGAGGTGGAGGTGGAACACGCCTGTTCCACTATGTTCCATATAGCAGTCCTGTCAATGGTGATCCCCGTTCTGTCTATCTTGTCCAGTGTACCAAATGCACCCCTTAACATTAATGAGACTTTGAGCTTATAGGACCAAAAGTCGGCGTTCTATCTAAAGACATTACAGTAAGTTGTTAGGATGAAGTTAGACGAACTAACAAATTCTATCAATAAGTTGGGTAACCAGACACAAAAAAAGCTAAATATGACGATTTACTTTTTGCGTTTGGTTGCCCGACTTCGTAGACAAAACTTGTTAGGTTGCTTAACTTCATCCTAACAACTTACTGTAACACTTTTAGATAGGGCGTGTTTTTTTTGTCTTATAAATTTAAACTCCCATTAAGTATTCTATTAAGACGCAGGACCCATTTTGTTGTCGTGAGTTTAAAATGACTAACCCGAGTCAGAAGCCTCAAAGGGAAGCAAAGTCACAGCCAGGGCCGAGCTAGAAATGACAACCGCACACAGTATCTCGAGACGTTGGATTAACCACTCATTTGCTGAAAAACTATGAAAGAATGGACTCGCGTTGCCATCAATGAGGCGCAAATGCTCTGAAAAGAAACGGTCTTCTTCTCCAAAGGCTCTGATGGTAACAACTCCGGCAATGGATTGCGCAAGATGGCTTGCAACCAAAGACTTGCTCGTGCCATCTAATCGCATCAACTCCTTTGCAGAAGCGTAGTAGAATTTCTGTGCGATAATACTATTATTTGTAGGCTAATGAGTAGGGGCAGGTTCATTTGAGAACCGTAAGTATTTTGAGAACCAAGAGAACCGACCATTCATGATGAATATCATGAATGATGAAAATGCATAACATTCATCATAAACAATATTCATGAATATTTAGGTATATTCATTATGAATAATTCATGAATAGTTAGGTATATTCATTATGAGTAATCAGCCATACTCAAAATATTTGCGATAACTGATAAACATGCATGTAGAAGTCTAGGAACACCCTTTTTTTTACCTGTAGAAGGATGGTTATATAAACCGTTGGAATGATAATGAATAAGACGGGCCAAGTTAGGAAAGCCAGGATTGCAAAGCTGAAGTATGTGTTCATCGTTGTGCCTACGCCAATCGTAAACTTCATCGCCAGTTCAAGATCCACAATATTCAGATCAGACGACACCTAACAAAATTAGATTCATAAGCTTCGTGTAGTTCGTTCATTGGATTATTTAAGAGAATAACCTTCTGTCACAACTTTTTTTAAATACATGACCTTCTGACAGATACAAGAACGCATTTCCCCGACAGAAGAATGCCTAAGGATACGTCAGAAGGCTCATGCATTTAATTTTTTTTCAAAAAGCTATTGTCCTAAATAACCCTGATGGGTATATTTAGGAGAATAGCCTTTTGTCATACTCTTAGGTGAAGGCTTACCCGACTGATTATCCTTCCCACAGGCGTGGAATCGTAGAAAGACATCGGTGCTCGGAAAAGCGACGTTATTAACTTAGAGAAAACCGCCATCGATGTCTTAACTCCTAGTTTAACGACAAAATAAGATCTACCGAATAAAAAGAACATCATGAAAACCCCGATGCCCATGTACACTAGCAACATATTCAGCCAGTTGAAATTAGAATCCTGCACTTCTCTAGCCAACCATAGATTCTGCAATAACGTTCCGATTATGTGTGAGATATGCGATAAAACCGATAGAAAGAAGTAGAAATAGCCGTTGCTTTGACCAAGATACTGTTTGTACGGCTTTAGGCCCGTGTCCCCTGCTTCTCGTTCTTCTTGCTTTATCAACTGTTCTCCTAAAGACGATTCTATCTGTTCTTTCGTGCTGATTTTTTGGATTTCTTGATTTGGCTTTTCAGATATCTGTTTAGAATCATCGGGTGCTTGATTATCTGAACTTGAAGTATCGGAAAGTGCAATAACGAGGTTTTGGAACTCTTTACAGGAATCAAGTAGTTGGGAGTAGGTTCCGGTTTTCACGATCTTCCCGTCGGCCATTAACTGTCAACCAAAATCACGAGAATTTAAGATTGAATTCATGTGGAAGAGACGGAAAAGTGGCGTTGGCGGGTTTAGTGTGAATGCTCACCAGGATATCGTCAAAAGCGGGCAAGAAATCGACTTGGTGAGTTACGAGTAACACTGTCTTGCTTGATAGAGCTTCCATGATGTATTCCTAGAAATAAAACTTGTTAATACAGATTATAGGACACTAAAGATGTCTAAATGTTTTATTATATTGTTTTATAGGACGAAACAATTATGCGCCTTGTATAAAAGTGGGGTCTTTCGGTTAAATGACCGGCTGAGAGGTTTTTGACTTTCTGACAAGTTTGAGAATGTCACTGATGGGCTGGGCATGCCCAAGAATGTCAAGAAATCTGTCTGAAGGTCATGGATTTAAAAATCAGTCGTCAGGAGGTCATTTAGCTAAAGAGTAAAGTTCAATTTTGGTCCCTAACATTTGCAATTTTTAACAGATCGTCCTTAAACTTCAAAAACTCGGATTTTGTCCGCATGTTTGTCAATTCCAACGGTTTTGGTCCCTCTGTTTAACGGTTATCAACTTTTTTTCCAAGTCCAGTTAAGTGTGGATTATTTTAGTCATTTTTATTAATTTTTTATTTTATATTAAAATTAAAAAACACATTATATTTTTTATTTTAAATTGTGAAACACAAAAAGAAAAGAAAAGCATAACCACCGCCTTTTTTTGCCATTTAAAACTAAAAGTGTAATATGTTTTTATTTTAATATAATGAAAATAGTAAAAATGACTAAAATACCCCTCATTTAATTGGATTTAACGGAAGAAGTTTAACTACCGTTAGACAGAAGAACCAAAACCGTTAGAAATTGACAAACGTGAGGGACCAAATATGAGTTTTTGAAGTTTAGAAGCGATATCCGTTGAAAATTACAAATGATAGGGACCAAAACTAAACTTTACTCGTTAGCTAAATAACCCTATAAAGGTATTACAGTAGGACGCATATGGCGTTCCTAACAAGTTTTGTAGGATATGTTTTGAAATAAAGTGTTGCAATTAGCTTTTTCATATGACATTTTTTAAATAATGTCATATAAAAAGACTAATATGACACTTTATTTCAAAATTGTCATAAAAAACTTGTTAGGACGTTCAAATACGTCCTATCAAACTTATTGTAACACCTTTACATATGATATGACGCATAATTGGTGCTTTAAACTAAAATTCTATAAAACAACCTGTTATGATATTTAGACATATTTCACGTCTTTTAAACCCGATTTTGTTGTAGCGATTTTTGTTCTTTTTTTTTCTATCAGAAGAAGAGATGAGAATGACGATTACTTTGAACAAACTGGCGGCAGTATGGGCATCAACGGCGCTAAATGGATCATCCAAGAGGTATACATCGGCATCTTGATATAATGCTCGTGCCAGCTGAACTCGTTGTTTCTGTCCACCGCTGAGATTTACGCCTCGTTCTCCGATGATCGTTTGATCGCCAAATGGGAACATCTCGATATCCTTCACAAGTGAGCATTTCGTAACTACTTCTTGATACTTTTCGTCATCCATTTCCGAACCGAATAGAATGTTTTCTTGTATAGTTCCTGTTTGAATCCATGCTGTCTGGGAAACGTACGCCACCCGGCCATAAACTCGAACCTGAAAACCAAAAACCCGGTTAAAAACCGTTGAAATAATAGTTGCTACTTTAAGAAAATCAGCTTTATAGGACATCAAAGATATCTAAATCTTCTAACAGACTCTTTTTATAGGATACCAAAAATATCCAAGGGTCTGTTTGTTAGTAGCTTAATGAGCTTAATGAGACAACTTATTCGGTTAGCAACACATGAACATTTGGTAGTGACTTTATGATATAGAAAGTGACTTATTCAATAAGCTTTCAAAGTGGAGCTTTATGCAGAAAACCAAGTTTTTACCAAACCTGGCCCTCCCAATAATAACCACGCTCCTATTATCTATGAAAGAACCCTCCCAAGCAAAAACCTTAGCAATCTCTACAGACAGATTAATCCACACAGACAGTTTTACCCATACAAGACTTAATGGAAAACCAACTAAACAGACCCTAAATGTTCTAATAGACAACTTTATAGGATTCCAAAATTATCTAAATGTTCTAATACTCCACTTTATAAGCCTTAAGTTTATATTACCAACCAATTGTGTGTCATATATAAAGGTGTTACAGTTATGATTTTAAGGACGTATTTGGACATCCTAACATGTTTTTTAAAATTACTTTTGAAATAAAGTGTCCTATTAGCTTTTTTTATAAGACACTTCCTTTTTTCAAATAATGGCATATAAAAAGACTAATAAGACGCTTTATTTTAAAATTGTACTAAAAAACTTGTTCGTACTTCCAAAAACGCCCAAAAACGTCTTATCAGCTTATTGTAACACATTACATAGGACACAAAATCGTTTGTGCTATAAATTTAAGTCCTATTAAGCAGTCTATTAGGATAGTTATATATAATATAACGTTTGTATAAACCCGATTTTGTTATGGTGTGTTGGTAGAGACTTGATTGTTAGCGAAGACTTACGTTGCCTTTTATGTTCGGAACCTCTCCAAGAATGGCCGAAACAAGAGTCGATTTGCCCGACCCAACTTCTCCGCAAATTGCCACTTTTTCGCCCGTCAAAATTTCAAGATTTACGTGTGCTAACGTCGGCTTTGAAGAGTCATCAGTCCATGAAATCACTTCCGATTCGATTATTACAGACTTATTTTCGACATTTCCGTGTTTCTTTAGCTCTCTCTGCAACTCGGGTGCCTCTAGAAACTTAATAATCCGAGTTAAGGCAACCCTTGCTTCAATAAACACGGCTGCAACGTCGGAAATGAGCCGAATCGGCTCCTGAATGATCCGTATCGTTGCTAGAAACGTGAATACGTTACTGGCATCGAGCGGAATTCCTAAAAAATAACACGTCCAAAACGTGGCAATCGATACAAACACCGGAGCCGACCAAAAAAGAATCAAATAGCCGCCTCTTTGAGTGATCACCGCCGATAACCACCGCAACTCTTCTTTTCTTAACATTTCTGTCGCCTTCCGGAAATGAGTCTCCCAAGCATACAACTTCAAAACCTTCATATTCGTTATCGCCTCCGCTATCGCCTTCAATCTCCGATCTTGTGCCGCCATTAGCTTTGTTAGATACTTATGCTGCAACTTACCCATCGGAAGATTTCCTAAAACCGTTAAGATTACGACGAAAAGAGCTGCAAACGTCGCCATTCCCACCGAATAAAAGATTATAAGAATCCCGAGAGTTATCTGAAGACCAATTGTCCAAATCTGATGAAACCAAAACGGGAATTCGCCAATTCTAGTAGCGTCAACGGTAGCGTAATTCATTATCTCACCGGGACCGTAACTCAATTTGGCGACGTTCGATAACCGTAGCTGTTTCCGATAGATTGCTGCACATAACATAGATTTCACTTGGAGCCCGATCAATCTATTTCGAAAGTTTAGTTGTCTTTCCGATATCGATTCTAGACATTTCGCTAGAAATAGGCCGAATGCTAGAAAATAACCTTCGTGTTTGAAACTTTCCAT
This sequence comes from Cynara cardunculus var. scolymus, assembly GCF_001531365.2. Lineage (NCBI taxonomy): Eukaryota > Viridiplantae > Streptophyta > Magnoliopsida > Asterales > Asteraceae > Cynara > Cynara cardunculus. The sequence continues at coordinate 2,153,627 of NC_037543.1, forward strand.
CCCTTGGCAAACCCGAATAAAAGCCCGAATAATTAACGGTCCGGAAGCTAGAGAGAGTACTTTGATCAGTGCAAAAAACCCCGTTATCACGAGATCTTTCCGTTTCCAAATAAACAACGTTGACAAGATAGACGGATCACCACGAGCACCATCTTTTCGTTTCTCGAGTTTCTCCATGAATCTTGAATAACACGATTCCGCTCTATCTTCCGGTCGTAAATATGGAATATCTTTTCCGTCAAGAACTTTACGTTTTCCTTTCACCAGTAACGGATTTAGCCACCAGAATGTGAATATACTTAGAATTCCTGCTTTCGCCATTGGAGTAACATTTTCGTCCGTTTCAGATCGTTCTTCGGCTTGCAGAGGTGCGTAAAGCGAACCATTCTCAATGTTTTCTTGTTTTTGCTCCCGGAAAACACAGATGACGAACAAAACCGCACCCGGAAAAGTCAACACGTTTAGAACACCCATTAGAGTCGTTTCTCGGTGGACACTATCTTCCCAGATCGACGAAAAACAAAGAAAGATCGTAAACAACAAGATCAGAATCGAATAAATCTTGGGTAAAACCCGACGCCTTTCAAGACTCAGAATCAACAACCATACGCCGCCCTGGAGTACCGCCACGAGCCACCCGTCTGGAGGTAACAAGCTCGTTTTATCGCTCAACTTTTCTAGAATCATCCATATTCCTAGACCAAGATACACGAATCCTAAACAACCATTGAAACCCGTCGACCAAACTGGCAGCCAGTGTCTGCGGACACTGCCTGCCATTTTTGTCGACGACAGATTGTAGAAGAAGATGAATAGGCACGTAAACAACAAAAGGGTGTCGATAGAAACGACTGTAACATGATATATAGAAAAATAGCGATCGAAAACCGTCACCATATCGGATTGCAGTTCTCTTAAGATTTCATAGATTTGGAGATTTCTCAGATGAAATCCTCCAGTTTTCCTGAAGCAAATGACAGCAGAGCTTAATGAAATAAGTCGGAGCTGTGTTGGATATACTTCCTGTGATGGAGATGAAGTTGTGTTGTATGGATAGTAGTAATGGAAGGTAGTACAGGGTTGGGTTATGTGAGATCACAGTAAAACATTGTGAAGGTATGAAAAACACCGAACCTTTACAGCAAAAACACTGTAAAGGTAAAACCTTAGTGTCTTGTTATGAAGGTTCAGTGTTATTTAATGGTCCCACGAAAACAGGTTGATCTCACATGATTCCAAATCATATAATACAATGGAATAAAAATAATCATTAAATAAAAATACTTTATTTTCATTATCAATCCCATTTTCATTCCTTAAAATGAACCTAACACTCCCTTCTTACCTGCTAGGCTAGTAGGGGCTGCTTGGCAATTACTGAATGGTTTGGTGCAGAATGATTAAGAGGTTCTCATGATATAGTGCAAAATGAAATATAATTGTTTGGTAATTGTGTACAATGAAATTAGGGCTCTTAATGGTTAAGGGAGATCCAAGATACAAAATCATTCAGAGGGTTTTAGAACCATTAAGAGTCAAGAGTTTTTTTTGCCAAACAAGATTCACCTATTAACGATTCAGAGGTTGACTCTTAATGGAACTATTAAGAGGTAAACAAACAACCCCTAAAGGTAAAGTTACAGAACTAAAAAACTTTTTTCTGGTGAGGACTGTTCTGCAAAAATGTTCACCTTCTTACCTGCTAGGCTAAAACTGCATGAGATTCATATTTTGGGTAATGTACTTTCAAAACTTTCATTTTAGTATCTAAAATGTAAAGTTTTAAACATTTAAGCACTCGGGTAACCGGTTAAAAACTAAATTTAGATTAATAAAAAGACTAATTCTTGATTAAAAAAATTCATGTTACTAACCACGTCAGTAAATAATATTGAGTTGGATATATACCACATCACTCGTCACATCAACATGATAACCGGCTAATGCTTCAACTGGTTATCCGGATACTTTAATTTTTAAAACTTTACATCTTATGTACCAAAATGAAAGTTATAAAAGTACGTTACCCAAAATAGAAATAAATAAAAAAGAATGGGAAAGAGATTAAAGAATTCATTCCCACCGACTCCACTTCAAGTTTAACTTTTATGTGTCATATTCGAAAAAGGACTCGACATGATTTTCTCTTAGTTTCCATAAGAAATAACGACATGTGATTTATATAAAGAGTGTTGAGACTACCTTTATCAGCTATCCAATTGTTTATTCAAAAGCTATTTATCCTCATAAATTACGCTTTTCGTCCTTATAGTTGTGGAAAGTTTCTACTTTTTGTCCTTGTGTTTTTGAAATTACGATTTTTCATCCATACAGTTTATAATTCGTTGTTGATTTTGTGTTTTTACAGTTTATGGTTGGGTTAAAGTTTTCGATCTGTTTTCAACTCATTTAAAATATTATGTAAGTTTATTTTATTCTTAATATTATATCTAGTATTCTAATTTTTTTTATTTTGTTTTATTCTTAATTAAAAATCATACCGTCGTGAGATGAAAGTCCAAATTGCAATTGACTTCATTACTCTTAATCATCATGAAATCCCTAAAAGTTTCTTTACTCCATTTTTCAATTTATTTTGAACAATATATTTGTTGTGGTTGTGTTTTATTCAAACTTTGAACAATTTGTTTGTATTTGTAGTTGTGTTGTATTTTATTCAAAAAACATTAAGTAGTCGAGTCCTTTTTTATTTAAAATTTTAAAATTAAATGGGCCGTTCAACCCATTTATTTAACAGGTTGGGTTAAAAAATAGTAGACGGGTCAACCGTTGTCAACCCATTTAGGTAATAGGTTATGTTGGGTTGAAAAATCTCAATCCATTTAGTTAAATGGTTTGTGTTGGGTTGAGATTTTCTACCTATTCAATAAATGGGTTGAACCCGAACCCAACCCAACCTGACCCATTGACACCCCTAATGATTTATTGTTATTTTCGTCTCTATGGGTTTTAATTCTTTACTTTTTACATCTCTCATGCTTAAAAGGTCGGAATTAGGGGTCGTTTACCAAACGTTTAACTGGGTAAGCGTTTACCAAGTCACATTACCTTAGCGGATGAATATGGAAAAGACCAAGAATCTTACCCTGTAAAAGTGAGACAAGGAACAAGAGTCTTACCCCGTAAGTGAAGGCGACAACTCTTACCACAGTAAGAGCTTATCGAGTAAATTATTGCATACCATGCCATTTTGGTGGACTAAAATCTTACCTTGTAAGTAAGTAAAGTGTTGAAATTTACCGATAAGTACTTATCGGGTAAGTTTTTTATAAACATCCCCTTACGGATGAAAAAACAATGAATTGCAAACCGTATGTACGAAAATAACAATTTTGAAACGACAAGGACAAAAGATGCAATTGTTAATAAACCACAGGGATGAAAAATGTAATTTACTCTTTATTTTTATTTAAGATGAAAATATAAAATTAACATCGTTGGAAATGAAGAGTTTGGAGGGTATATTAAAATTTGTGAATCTTAACCTTTATAATATAAATAATTAATAATTAATAATTACTAAATTTGAAAAATAAACTCTAATCAATAATAATATAAAATTTATGAATAATAAATATCAAGGGGTTGTTTACCAAACACTTGTCTGGTAAATGTTTACCGGTAAAATTTAATACTACCATTTATTTACCGAGTAAGATTTTAGTCCATGAAAATGGCATTATATGCAACAATTTACATAATAAGTGCCCTCATTTATAGGGTAAGATTTTTGGTTTCTTGTCTCGCTCTTATTGAGTAAGATTCTTGATCCTTACCATATTCATTCGGTAAGGTAATATAACTTGGTAAGATGTACCAAAAAAGCAGTTTTTATAAAATTAACATTGAACATAAAACCAATACCATTGTTGGTTGACCAAATGGGTCAAAAAAATTTATAGAAAACATAAAAAGCTAAAGATCCCAATGCCAATTTTGAGAATCTTTTGCATATCAAGATTTAATTTTCTTGTTTTTATTAGTGAATACCAAAGGGCCTTTGGTCTGACGGTATGTGAGTCTTTTAACTTTCTAGGAGGTCAAGGGTTCAAACCTCATCAAAGGTATGACTCATGTCATAGCGTCTTAAGTCGTGCCACGGTGTACCATGGCATACGGCATGGGCGGATCTAGTTCAGGTTCTATTTTGAATAATTGATCATAGACGCTTTGTATAATACTAATGCATATGATTTTTCTTCTTCTAATATGAATGCAAATTTGTCAATATAATTATCTCATTGAATAAGAAATAGAAAACATACATGTAATACACACACACACACATAGGTGAAAGTTCAAACGAGAACACCTTCATTTTATGAAAATACGAGAACACTCTTATCACATGTGATCATTCATATGAAGGGATCTGGTGGTGTGTGGAGGACTTGGCCCACGATCTAGGTCACACCAAAGGTTATCTGCGTTTCTGATTTAATATCTGTGATTGATTATATATAGTATCAAGTCAAGAATACTCTTTTCAGATATGATTATACATGTGATGGACCTAGGGCGACTTGGCTTGCAACCTAGATCATGCATGTCTCTAATTTAGTGTCACTTATGTGTACCATATGTGATTGACTATAGTAAAAGAGTGTTCTAACGCTTTTGTATAATGAATATGTTTTCGTTTGAACCTTCCTTATCTCTGTGTGTGTGTGTGAGAGAGAGAGAGAGACATACAAGTTTGTCGCTTTATATTACGCCTGGAAAGACGTTGGATCCTTGTCGTGACATATAAGGCTAGACATCGTTGTAATATCACGTCTCACGTCAAAATGGTACAAGACAAACTACAAAGGGATAGGTATAAGTGTTTTAATGCTAAAGTTGTCTTAAAAGGTTTCATTTAGTGGGATATGAAAACACCATTTACAACCAAAGTCACAAGGCAAACATTTTTATCATCATCATGATTTTGAACAACAACAACAACAACAAAAAAAATATATATATATATTAGAATGATATTCGCACAATGTATTTAAAATTTCTTTTGTTTTTGTTTATTTCTTTATTTTTATTTTTTTGGGTTTAATAGTATAATTTTTTTATAAAGATAATAATTAAGTATTTTGTTTGAAGTTAATAACTATCCTAATTATATTTTAAATTTTTTATATTTAAAATGAGATGTTTATCTTTTATTTAATTATGTTTATCTGCAGTTAGTTATATGAAGCTTTAATAAGTTGTACTCATGCACAATTTACTTGTAATCTTGAATAGTCATGAACCCGAGTTCGAGCCCTAGGAGGGGAGTGTTGGTGACATTTAAGTGGGACCATGTTTAGCCTCCAAATTTGCCGGGGATTAGTCGGGCTTTGGCCCGGACACCCTTACAAAAAAAAAAAAAACATTACTTCATGCACAAAAAATGGTTTTTAGGAGTTTTTATCAAATGCTTTATAATACAGTATAGATAATGATACCAAAATAAATGAAATAAGATATTATTTATGACTTGATTTATTTAAATTTAAAATTTTTAATTATATTAAATACGATTTAATCTTGTTGTTTTAGTATTTTTGCCTATTTCGGTATGAAAACCTGTTTGAAATTTATATAAGAATTTGTTCAATTTTAAGTTCTAAAGATGAGCGTATGTATGAATTTTTCATTTGATTAAAATTTAAATAGTTGATTTTGGGTTTTTGAATGAAAAACAATATGAAAACTGGAAACCATAATTTTAGGATGATAAAATTGGAATTCTTTTCTCAGTGATATTTTAATGATTTTGGTGTTAAAATATCGAATAAACGGTTATCACAATTTGTCTCAAACAATCGTCTAAAAACTTAATCACATAAAATATAAAAATCATATTAAATCTTTTTTTTTCTTTCAGATTTTTACCATACAAATTAAGACAAATTTCGTTATCTATACTATGTTATAAAGTATTTGACAAAAACTCTTAAAAATCTTTTTTTATGCATGAAGTATTGTATATTGATGCATATTACTTAAAATTTCAAGATTACAAGTAAATTATGTATAAGTACAACTTATTAAAGCTTCATGTTTGAATTTGTGTAACTAACTGCGGATAAACATAACCAATTAGAGGATAAACATCTCATTTTAAAATATAAAAAATCTAAAATATAATTAGGATACTTATCGAGTTCTAACAAAATAATTAATTATTATCTTTATAAGAAAATTAAATTATTAAACCAGTTTAAATTACTTCGTTATTAAACCTAAATTAAATTATAATAAAAAAATAAGAATTTTAAATAGTTAATTTAATACTAATATCGATATATTTTAGTCAATTTTTTATGATATCTTCAAATTTATATTTTATTCAAAAATAAAAACATTATCGTTTTTTTTCAAAATCACATAAGGCCGTACTATAACATCGAATGTGATAAACAATAAAATGAAATATTAAAATCAAAATTTATCTCGCTTCATTGCGCGAGTACCTTTCTATTATCTTAATATATTTTTTGATGTCTTTTATAAACCTTTTATCACTTTGAAAATAGAATACAAATATTATTTTATTATTATTATTTTTTTTTTACAAGAATATCTTGGTCAAAACTGCATAAGGATTTGGTGCATTGCATTTCCCAACTACCCCTTTGTCTATTTTCATTTATTAATATTCACCTTCAATTATTAGAGAATTTGTAATTTGTTTTTTTATTAAAATAAATTAAAATCTTAAGGAAAAAATATATTTAATTCCAATAACTTCTGATGGGAATCATTTACTTTTTGATTTTTTGGTTGTATTATGAATCACCATCTTATATTTGTAGCATTATAGATAGATTAATTTGGTTAGGTTGTCGAATACTCGGTTTATCTGTGTTTATTGAGCTGTTTTGTTTATTATATTTAGACCATGTTTGATAAATTAGCTGATAAATTAATTGATTGATGATAAGTTAGCTGATAGTTGACAGAACAAAACAACTATTTGATGTTTGGTAAGATATGACTGAACCTGACAATACAAATAAAATAACCAATTTACCTCTGATGAGTTATTTATATATTTTTAATTAAATATGTAATTTATTAAATTATAATAAAATATATATTTTTATAACAAAATATATATTTTTATAACAAAATATATCATTAAGAAGTTTTCGTCACTACGATTAAAATAACAACAAAATAAAAATATATATATAGTTTACAATTTTCATTTTACATGTTTACTATATTACTTTTATCATTAATATTTAATAAATTACATAAATTAATCAAAATATAAAAAACCATATAAAAATAATATTTTGAAAACAGTAAATTGAAAGTTTAAATAGCATAAAATACAATAAATGCAACTAAAAAATTAAATGAAATGTCAAAACAAGGTGTATTTGATGTTTTAAAAGAGAATTAAATTTTATTTTGAGGTTATATTGGTAAAATATTAGTTTGTTCCATGGGGTGGGGGTGAAACACATGTTTTATTTTATTCATGTTTGTTTCACATAAAAGTTTTGTCAAACGTGGAACAATGATACATATTATGTTCTGTATTGTCTTGTCCAATGCACCAAACACACTCTTAGGGACGAAAAATAGGAAAATAAGCATCCAATATGGAATAATCGCTAACTTAGGGACTGATTACCAAACGTTTATCGACCAAAGACAACACCCTTAACTTACCTTATCGTGTAACATTCTTGACCATCCAAATAATTTGTTGGTAAGCGTCTTAAACCTGGTAAACGCTTGTCGGGTAAAAATCTTTTCCCCCACTTACGAGTTAAGACTCTCAGTCCTTGATATACTTCTTACTGGTAAGGTTCCTCGGTCATTGTAGGTGCTCAATCAGTAAGGTAAATAATATCAGTAAACTTTTAACTGGTAAATGTCTAGTAAAGTGCAGGTATAATCATTGACTGAACGATACATCAAATTAGAAATACGTATTCAATGCTATATTAACCAAAAAAAAAGTTGTTACTCAAAATAAATACCTAATAAATAACAATAATAATAATAATAAATCAGAATGGTGGTGCCTGATTGGTTTGAGCTTGACTCCAAAGATCAAAAGTACCAGGAGGTCACAGGTTCAAATCCAAGGAGGAATAAAAATTCCATTGTGGCCACGGAGGTTCAAATACAGTGACTCCATGCTATCTGCAAAGCAGGTGGTCGCCTTGGGATTAGTCGGCTTGCATAGCGGGTTGGATATCCAGGTTAATAAAAAATAAATAATAATAATAGTACAAACACATGTTAAATATGTAACCTAACACGATTTGGTCTCATTATTTTGTCCTACATATACAACATATATTTGTTTAATATAAACGGTATATTGTGTGTCGAAAAGCTTTCCCAACTGTCTTTCATCTATTGGTTCAGTTAAACGTTGTACAGTGCTAATTTACGACGTTTGACTAAACCCGTATTTGGTTCATTTATTGGCGAGGACCCACAATGGTACGTAGTGAAAATAAATGGTATGGTCGTATAAAAACAAACCCCTTTCACGTTTTTTTTTAAATAATTGTCCACTTTATTATTTTATATATGTATTTGTTATTTTTTTTTAAATTCCAAAAGAACCAGTTAAGCTCGGTTAAGTACGAGCGTCTGAATTTGTTCCTATTAAGAACCTCAAGCATGACTTTTGTCCAAAAAAATCATATATTGATGTCGTGTCTATTTTCAGTAGTTGCTCATTAACACTTAAGATATTTGTGTTTAAGAGGTGTTGAAGTGTGAAGTCTTATTTCACATCTTATTGATAAAAGGGGGTGCAAAAGTCTGCAAACAGGATAAATAAGACTGTTTGTCTTTAAAAACTGATAAATATCTGAATATGTAAGCAAAATAAAAATTAACAATGTTAAGAAAGAATTACCAAAAATAGAAAAACATAAATGTTAATTAAAATATATAAAAAATAATTTTTTTAAATCAAAATACTAAAGTGTAGGTACTTTAAGAAAAGTACTAAAGTGTTGTGCTATTGAGACTTTTACATTTTAAAATATTCTCAATTATCAAATGTTTCAATGTTTTTTTATTAACATGAATATCCAACCCATTATGCGAGCCGACTAATTTCATGGCGACCATCTGTTTCGTGGGTAGTCCGGAGTCACCGTATTTGAACATATGTATCCACAAGGGGATTTTTATTCCTTCTTTGAACTCGAACCTAGGACCTCCAGACGCTTTTGATATTTGGAGTTCAAGTTCAAACCAATCGGACACCACCCTTGTGGGGGCCGTTTACCAAGCGCTTACCCCGGTAAGCGTTTACCAAGTCACGTTATCTTATCGGATGAATATGGTAAAAACCAATAATCTTACCCGGTAAAAGCGAGACAAAGACCAAGAGTCTTACTTGGCAAATCAGGGCGACGATTCTTACCACGGTAAACGTTTACTGAGTAAATTGTTGCATACGATGACTTTTTGGTGGATTAAAGTCTTATGGGGTAAGCAAGTGGTAGTGTTAAATTTTACCGGTAAACGTTTACCAGATAAGTATTTGGTAAACGGCCCCCAACATCTTATCTAATAAAACATAAGTAGTAAATAACAGGGTTTTTAAATATAAAAAACAAACGCCAACTTAAGTCGTCGTTTGTTTAATTTTCTAGCGCTTGGTCAATGCAAACGTGAAATATCTCAAATTTCTTCATTATGTTTTTATCGTTTCAAATGTTTTATATTTTAGTTTCATATCAGACATCACCTCAATAGAAACTCTGTTATTATAAAATTTATAGTGAACTGCAATTTTTGTCTCTGTGTTTTGTTGTTCATAACTATTTCCGTACCTGCTCTCTAAATACTGATTTTTTTAGTCATTGTGGTTTCCATTTTATTTCGCTTTTTATCCCTGAGGCTAATAAAGTTAGAAAAACCTGTCCAGTACAGGAGTAATATGACCGGTTTACCTTTTTAATTTTTATAAAATATTTTATATGACTGTACAAGGTATATAAACGTTAATACAAATTATTGAAGCTTTTATATATAAAAAAACAGACATAATCTACCCCACCTCTGCTTGAGTCTGGTTTTCTTTCACCTTTTCCTTTAGGACGAATTAGTGTAATTGAAATTTAAAGCTTTAATAGATCGTACAGTGATATAAATATGGGCAAAATACGCAAAATAGCAATCTACTTTCATAAAATTCTTTATTATAGCATTGTATTTTCAGTTTTTCTTATTACAGCAATGTACTTTCAAACTATTTTTTATTAGGACATTGTACTTTGAAAAATTTACTGATTATAGCATTGGATAACCTTTTGATTTAAATTTACCCATTATACCAGGTTTTCATGCCACCTCATTGTCCATGTAGGCTGTCCA